>NC_053146.1:35324969-35624969 GCF_016808335.1 Panicum virgatum | reverse complement strand
TTCGATGTAACAAAGTAGTGAATTGACAGGCAAAGCCCCTTATATAATTGTGACTTCGCCAGCCTTGGCGAAGATGTATTTGTCATTTAAAACTTTTGTCTTGTACGTCACGAACTGGGCAAAGCCCTTTGTAATCGAGTTTTTCATTTCCGAAGTGTGACGACTTGCCTGTGCATTTGAGTTGTTTGCGAAGCGCCACCCCTTCCTTACACCCTGTGTTTGCCGATGTTTTGGCGGTGCCCAACTCTGCAAGTACGCAATGCTTATATTTACGAAGCACCCCCCCCCCCCCCCGCCCTCTGCTTTGTGTGCTTGGAGGGTGGGGCGCACCAAAAACCGTCGTCTTGGCAAAACAAAGGTAATGCGTTTTCGGCTTTTCGCTCAGAGGGACTTTTCTTTAGGGGACCTTCGGCTCTTTAGCACGCTTAGGTGGGCCCTAGTCTTCAGCTTTCGCTCGATAGGACTTTACATGCCTTCGGCCCTTGGCGCGATAGGACTTTCCTTTAGGGGGACCTTCGGCTCTTTAGCGCACTTAGGTGGGCCCTAGCCTTCGGCTTTCGCTCAATAGGACTTTCCATGCCTTCGGCCCTTGGCGCGAAAGGACTTTTTATAATTCAAAAAAATTGTGAAGTAAAGCCAAGGGGTGATGCGGGCCGTTCAGCTCGCGAGCCCCGGGCTTACTTCTTCAAGTGTTAATCACTTGCACCGCACCTTGTTTATATTTTACAAGGGGTTACACAGGGTTGCTGCCTCGTTAAAAACCTCACACCTTCGGCAACCAAAGAGATTGCGCGAAGGCTTCCCCTGTGAGGAAAAGAATACGAGCCCTTCGGTACATGATGCAAACTTGTTGTGAAAGAAGAGTTTATAATTTATTACAAAAAATGAGAAAAACCTAAACATAATAACGTTGAAGCATATATTTGTTCCAAGAGTACGGGTCTTCGATCCCATCAAGGGTGCGAAGCCTGTAGGCTTTGGGTCTTGCCATTGAAGTGACCAAGAATGGCATTTCCCACTTGCTGTGCATCTTCCCATTCAGCTTGCTCTTCGGGATGCAGCGAAGCACGAGGTCACCCTCTTTGATCTCCCCCGGCCTTACTTTCTTGTTGTGACACCTTCGGGTCTCCTCCTGGTTTCTGCCAAGGTTAATGGCTGCTTGGGTTTTGACGGCTTCGATTGTGTTAATAGTTGGCTTCATGTCTTCCTCAAAATTCTCTGTTTTGTAGGACCCATGCCGAAGGTCTTCTGGGGTCATCGCTCTTCGCCATAGAGGAGTTTGAAGGGTGTAAACTTTGTTGCCCTTAACTCTGTTGTATTATGTGACCAAATGCCTTCAGCAGTTCATCCACCTATTTGCCCTTCAGTTGTTCTGTGATATTGTTCTTGATTCCTGCGAAGATGATGCCATTGGTCCTTTCCACGGCTTCGTTGGGTTGCGAGTGGTACACCGAGGCGAAGCACAGCTTGCTTCCCAGCTGAGAACAGAATTCTCTGAATGTGGAGCAGCCGAACTGCTTGCCATTGTTGATGATAGTGATCTACTTCGGGACGCCGAATCGGCATACAATATACAATGCGGATGTAATGTCTCGAAGTGCCTTGGCTTAGATCTATTTTGAGAAGTACTCCACTGCTACTGCTGCGTACTTGTAGTTGCTCGGAGCTGTGGGCAAGGGACCGACGATGTCGATACCCCATCGGGCAAGGGGCCACACCGGAGGTATGAGGTGAACTTCGTCAGGGGGAAACTTGTTGTAGTGGGCATGGTTTTCGCAATTAGAGCATGTGCGAGCAACTTCGTGAGCGTCTACCACCGCCGAAGGCCAGTAAAAACCTTCGCGAAAAGCTTTGCCTACCAGGGCCCTTGTGTCGATGTGCGAAGAGCACATGCCTACGTCGATCTCCTGTAGCAGCTGCCTTCCTTCGGTACAATACTTCGTAGATGATTGAGTAGTTGCGCGCCCAGAGGGACAATTGCTTTTCCTCCTTTTCATCCTCTAGGACGAAGTGTCCCCGAAGGTAAGCCATTATGGTGGACCTCCAGTCTTCGCTAAAGATGGCATTGAAGAACTTCGCTGGCTCATCAGCACAATTGGCTGAGCCGAGCCTGAGTGTTTCAAAGAACACATCTGTTGCAGCCTTCGCTAGTACATCTGCCTGCTTGTTTTGCAATATGGGGAAGCTTCGGACGCTAAAACCCAAAAAATATTTCTCCATGCTTCGGACTGCTACTAGATACTTCGCGATCTCAGGTTTAAGCGCTCGATAGGTTTTGCCAATGTGGTTCGTGATGAGCTCCGAATTGGATGTGATGGACAGCCTCCTTGCTCCAAGTGTGCGAGCTTTGCGAAGACCTAATAAGAGGCCTTCGTATTCGGCCACATTGTTTGTGCATCCTGCGAAGTCGAGCCTGGTTGCATATTTGAGCTGAGTGCCCAAAGGTGCTGTGAGAACTGCCGAAGCTCTGGAGCCGTTCTTGCAATATGCTCCATCACATTCCAATTGTCATATGGCTTCGACCATCGGAGAGTTTTGCGAAGGTGCTGCTGGTGTCCAATCATCGACGAAGTCAGCTAGAACCTGCGATTTGATGGCACTGCGTGGAACGAAGTCAATAGTATGTGCTGCCAGTTGAGTTGCCCACTTCCCGATTCTTCCAGAGGCCTCCTTGTTCTTGAACATATTCCGAAGAGGGTACGAGGTCGGGACTTTAATCTTGAAGCTTTGGAAATAGTGGCGGAGCTTGCGGGCCGCCATTACCACTGCGTATGCCAACTTCTCCATCTCTGAGTACAATAACTTTGACCCGCTGAGGGCTTCAGATACGAAGTAGATTGGGAACTGCTTCAATGTTCCTTTGGCCAGCCTCTCTTCCACCAGTGCTTCGCTCACCGTAGAGTTCGAAGTTGTGATGTGCAGCAACAACTCTGCCTCCGGCGAAGGGCTTGGCATGACTGCGAGGTTCTCCAAATATTGCTTAAGGTCTTGGAAAACTCTATCTTCCTCTGGCCCCCAATTAAAATTTTCGGAGCCCTTGAGTGTTGGAAATATGCCCTAGAGGTAATCATATTTCATTGTATTTATGATTTATAAAGTGTTCCTTGAATAATCATGGGTGACTACTTGTATTGATTAATACTTATGTGAAGTATTTGTGAAACTCTTTACTTGTATGGATATTCTAAAATGTTCCTAGTCGGAGTTAATGTGAGGACACACATGAATATTAGACTAGCACATGTATTATTTGATTGACTATGTTTCACAAGTCATGGACATGGGAATGGCAAACTAATAATGTGGGTTCATGTGAGACATGAGACAGAACTTACCCAACACGAGATAATGACTTCTCATTACACAATATGTACGCTGTGTCCTAAGGCCTTAGATCGTCGTATGTACTCAAAATGTGAACCGACTTACTTAGGGGCCATCAAATGCTGCACCGTAACAGGGTAGTCATAAAGGTGGCTTTCGGGTCTGTCAAGAAGCATGCTGTAAGACATAGTCGGTCAAGATGGGATTTGCCCCTCTCTACAAGAGAGAGAGAGAGATTTCTGGGCCCCTCGAGTGATTCGGATCAGAAAATGCATGGCCATGCTAGGGTTAAGAGTTAACCAAGAATTCTGAATCACAGGATCGAGAAAGAGTGGTCGGCTTCATGCTAGACCAAATATCGTGAGGCAAAGGGAACAATATGTATAAGATTGTGACGGCTCGACAGATATAAATCGCGCGTGCTTAGGAGTTGACACATCTTACTAGAGACCGCTATCAACTATTGGCCAGTAGGAGTACTGAGCCATGTTTATTCACGCGTGAGCTCATAGGGTCACACACTAAAGGGCCAGAAGCCTAATGAGGATGAGATCTAAATTAGACCGGGCTTTGATGCACTAATGGGCCTTGAGAGGCCCATAGGGTTGGAATCATGGTGGGGGCTTAGAGCAGCCCACCTGAAGGGGGCGCCCAAGGTGGGGCCCACTAGGGCCCATCTAGGGGCGCCCACCAGGGCTATAAAAGGAGGGGAGGGGGAGGGGGCGCCCCATCTCTGGTAGCCCTAGCTGCCCCTCCAGGTGGCGCCCTCCTCCCTCTCTCTCTGCTGCTCCTCTTCCCGCGCATCAAGCTCTAGTTCGTTCTCACGGATCTAGCAATCAGAGAGCGAAGCTTCTTCCTGTACGTGTGGACTTCGTGGAGGTGCTGCACTTATTGCACAAGGACGAGCCGTTCGTGAGGATGTTCATGTGACAGAACCGCCAAATTAAAACTCTCAATTAAGCGTAATGGTCGTCATTTGAACACATCGGGCGCATTAGCTTAATGGTTTAATTTGACAGTTCTTTCTCAGCCCACGTCCCGATCGAAACAACACCGATAGTCTCACGCGAATGTGAGCGCAGATGGTACAAGCTCGACAAATACTTGAAAATGAAACGGTATACACATGACTCTGCCATAAGTTTTACAAACCAAGTTTTAATACATACATAATTTACAAACCTTACATTACCGAAACTAAGGTTCGAGTAGAGAAAAGGGCCGGCAACTACCACAAGTGTACACCAGGTATATCCCTATCTAAACATCTGGGTCCACAACCTCCCATCCCTCTGCGTCCCGTCGAATGAATTTGACACAGCAGGGATAGAAGTCTATGTCTGAGTGCCCTGAAAAATAATATTTCAACAAAAGCCCTAAGCAACTAACACTCAGCAAGACTTACCCGACCAGTGGGTATAACTTAGCCCACATACCTAGACATGCAAACCTTTTTGGCTGGTAGCTAATTTTGCGGGAAAAAGCGACTAAAGTGAATCCTTATTTCCATATTTTAGCTCATGATTCTATATATCTTAACCATCATCTAATATTGGCATACCTAGAGCAAACATGGTAAAGCATATAATAACATTACAAGTAATCATAACCATATATCATTCATATTTCATCTCATTTCTACGATGTGACGCAGTTGATCAAGGTGCCCATGTCCGAGAGCGACTGACGGCGAATCGATTCGATTTAACCTTGCAAGGTGGACCTAACCAACACGGCACGCAAAAGCCCCGTCGGACGTTACGAGCCAACCATTCCCCTCCCCGCCTCAAACTACAGAACCGCCCCACCTACATATAGTCAGCCGGGCTCAACGAGAGACCACCAAAAGTAAATACATGCAACCCAATTCTCCGCAACTACCCGACTCGCCCTAAGGGGTGGTGATGAAGTTCTGTACTTTCGACACGAGGCAGTACTAGGCTTACCGGTTTCGACTACCTCCTACTCCCGGCATGCAGTTAGTACAATTCGAACATGATCAGCAGGGCCATCAACGGTATGGTCCTTAACCGACACAGACGGAGCTACACTTTTCCCCGTCCGGTATCAAATTCCATTTTCCCTTTCCTTTCAAGATTAGTTACTCATATATGGAAACATAAAATAACCTATATCTCGCGAGTAACTTGAATTTACTCGACTTCTACCGAATCCTATTTAGCAAAGCACATCTATCGTCGGACCTATACTAGTATAGAACTCATGGTAACTAAGGGTTATGCATCTAAGATTCCATTCAACTCCTATGACTTTAATGCACAATAAATAGACATATATTTATAATTAATATTGCATAATTTGAAATAGGGGTTATGCACCGGGGCTTGCCTTCGGGCTACTGCTCAGAGCTGGGGTCAGACGGGGCTTGGGCCGGTTTCTCACGCCTCTCCTCCTGGGCTTGCTCCGGCTACTCCTGTGGTGCCGTAATCACCTCATACACAACGTTCTCAACTGCGGATACTACACGAATGCATATGAAATAATAGAGTGCAACCCAACTATATAACTACTATACTTCGAAATGAAATGTACAGCGGACTGTCCGCGCCCAAGTGGCGGACCGTCCGCGGTTCAACTCGGTAGACCCACCAGAACCACCAATGTTTCTAGAGAATTTCTATACCTGCTGGCGGACTGTCCGCTCACCCTTAGCGGACTGTCTACAATACACCTACGCCAATCCACCAGAGACAACGATGTCTCTGGACAAATTTCTAATCCTACCGATGGACCGTCCGGCCCCCCCATTGCGGACCGTCCGCAGTTCAGTCTGCCAATCCACCAGAGACGACAACGTCTCTGGACAAAATTCTAGACTCTACGGCGGACTGTCCGCTCTCCAATAGCGGATCGTCCGCAGTTCAACCCTGCGAAGCCCTCCAGAGACAACATCGTCTCTAGACAAATTTTGAACTCTACGGCGGACATTCCGCTCTCCAATAGCAGACCGTCCGCAGTTCAACTCTGTGAAACCATCAGAGACAACAACTTCTCCGGACAACGTCTAACCTGACTTGCGGACTGTCCGGCCCTCCTAGGCGGACCGTCCGCGATTCCTGTCTTTTAACACCGCGCGCCGCCACCAGTGAGGTCGGCGCGGCAGCGCGATGCGCCGTTCCCGCCGACGGTGACCCAACCAACGACGAGGCTAGCACTACACCATCTACTAGACGAGACGCACACGGGCATGGGTGATGCACGCGAAGAAATCAATCCTAACCTAGTCAGCGACGTGCGGCCCGTGGCGGTAAAAATGACTTCTTCAAGAATGTGCGTGGAAACAACTAGAACGTGGAGGAACGAGGAGAGCACGAGCATTAGCGGCTTACTTACAGTCGATTCGAACTCTTGGACAAAAGAAATGGTGGTCGGGCGATGGAGTTCCACGGTGAGGTCGAGTTTGGGCGAAACTCGAACTGGCGGCCGGGGAATCCGGGATTCCCGGCGTGGTGGGGGTTGTGGCTGTGGTTTGAGGGGTTGAGGAGGTAGCTAGGGAGGTGGTTGAGCTTTGGGTGCGGTGGATTTGAAATCCATGGAGGGAAACGCACGGATTCGGCCGGCGTCGCCCATGGCGTCAGGAAGGAGGGGGAGTGAACCGAGAGAGAGAGAGAGAGTGAGAGAGAGAGTGGGCGCGGGTGGGTGGAGAGGATGTGCTCGCCTTCAATGCGGCGTATGGGATGGCCGAGAATAGGCTCGACGGCCGGCCCAGAAGATAGAGTTTTCGGCGATTTAAGTTTGGACGTCGGAATCGCATAACTCTGTTTTGCAGGTTTTGTGATCGGTATGGCCCCTATGTATATGTGATGCATGTGTGTAATTGTTTCATGACCTATGTGTCGTGATTATGACAATTCGGCCGGAGCCATATGAATTATTGCATTTGATGTAAGGGCCTGCGTGGCAACCTGTGATGATCCAAGTTTGAATGTAATTTTATTTGCTAGCTATTAGGTGTAATAGCAAGTTCTAGTTCTTGGAGTTTTCATCACATGAAGGATGGTGCACATGAACATGGAGATGGAGATCAACATGGTGAACAAGTTCCATGAAGATGGAGATCTACATGGCGAACAAGTTCTATGGAGATGGAGATCACCATGAGAACAAGGGCCATACTGATTCATAATTATGTGCTTGCCGTTCTTGACGTTTTACTACTACGTGCGTCATAGTAGAAGTAGAATGATCCCTCACAAATTTCGAGCTATCATGCCCTACCATCTAAACCTTGCACTGTCCCATATCTTGTACGATTGGTGGTGGGTCTATGAAATTAGGGCGCCACTGGTTTTCCTTGACTAGACAGGTTGTATCGGATACATGCACGCATAAAGGGTTGGTTAGCTTGACAAGGTCATCTTAACAATTAAGGACCTTGGGGCATAAAGGTTGGGAGCGAGACATGGAGATGTCACCCAACAACAAGAGTCATATGAGATATGATTAGCAAGAGTTGCTTACCGATCTACCTCGTCTTCTAGCGGTGATGCAAAAGCTCACTAGTAGACGTGTTAGTTGTGGGTCTTGAATCACTAGGAATCAAAAGAGGGATATTGATTTTAGTGGGAGTACATTCTATTAAATTGTTTAATGTCATTTACTCCATCATGAATACTTTTATCATAGTATTTTGCATTTTGTTGTAGATCAATGGCTCAAAACCAACCATTTGCTTTATGTTCCGTACTTGAGAGCAACAAATTGAATGAGACAAACTACGCGGATTGGATCCGCAACCTAAGAATTGTTCTCAGGGCAGCTAACAAGAAAGATGTTCTAGATAACCCACTGCCAGAGGAGCCTGCTACAGATGCCCCTGCTACCGAGAGGAATGCTTACAGGAGAGCGGTTGATAAAGACTGTGAAGTGAGCTGTCTCATGCTAGCTTGCATGGAACCTGAGCTGCAGATGCAGTTTGAGAATAACCATGCGGCGCACAATATGATCATGGCGCTATGGGACATGTTCCAGACTCAGGCCAGGACTGAAAGGTTCAATGTGTCCAAGGCCTTTGCTGAAACTAAGCTAGAGGAAGGAGCACCAGTATGGCCGCACGTAATCAAGATGGTTGGTTACACATAGAGGTTGGAGAAGCTGGGCTTCCCACTTGGCCAAGAATTGGCCACTGATTTCATTCTTGCCTCTTTACCTCCGAGCTGTGGAAACTTTGTTTCAAACTACCACATGCACGGGGCTGAGAAGGGCTCGAATGAGCTGTGTGGCATGCTCAAAACGGCAGAGAGTGACATCAAGAAAAGCATAGGTGGCGGCCATGTGATGGCTGTCCAAAATAACCCTACTTTCAAGAAGAAAGGTTCTTCTTGGAAGAAGAAGAATGGCAAAGCTAAGGTTGTGAACCCCAAACCAAACCCTACACACAAGGCGAAACCTGGACCAGCCGCAGACAAGGAGTGCTTTCATTGTCACTAGCCTGGACACTGGAAGAGGAACTGCAAGCTGTACCTAGCCACACAGAAGAATCGTTCTTCCATCTCGGGTACGCTTATCGTTCATATTATAGAAATATTTCTCGCTGACTCTTATGTTAATTCTTGGGTATTAGATACCGGATCGGTTGCTCATATATGTAATTCGATGCAGAGAATGACAAAGAGTAGAAGCGTTGAAAGAGGAGAAGTTGACTTCCGCGTCGGCAATAATGCAAGAGTTGCTGCTTTGGCCGTCGGGACAATGCAACTACACCTACCATCAGGATTTGTCTTGGAGCCTAATAATTGTTATTTTGTTCCTAGTTTGAGTCGAAACATTGTGTCTCCTTCATGTTTGATGAAGGATGGTTACTGTTTTGCGAGTGAAAACAATGGTTGTGTGATCTCTAAGAATAATATGTTTGTGGCTTTGGGGTCCATTAAGAATGGGCTATTCATTTTAAATCTTGATGATTCTCCTGTCTGTAATATAAGTGCTAAAAGTCATCGGCTAGATAATTTGAATCCTACCTACATGTGGCATTGTCGTCTCGGTCATATAAGCGAGAAACACATGAAGAAGCTCCATGAGGATGGACTTCTAAGTTCGCTTGATTTTGAATCATACGAGACATGTGAAGCTTGTTTGCTGGGCAAGATGACCAAGATGCCGTTCACATGTTTTCCTGAGAGAGCATCGGATTTGCTGGGACTCATACATACTGATGTGTATGGACCAATGAGCTCGACTGCTAGAGGAGGATTCCAATACTTCATTACTTTTATTGATGACTTAAGTAGATATAGCTATGTCTACTTGATGAGGCATAAGTCTGAAACCTTTGAAAAGTTCAAGGAATTTCAGAATGAAGTTGAAAATCATCGTGGCAAGAAGATTAAAGCCTTTGCGATCTGATCGTGGGGGCGAATATCTGAGTCACGAATTTAGCGATCATTTGAAGAGTTGCGAAATTGTTCAACAACTTACGCCGCCTGGAACGCCTCAAAGGAACAGGGTTTTCGAGCGACATAATCGAACTCTATTGGACATGATTCAATCAATGATGAGCCAATCGGACTTACCATTGTCATTGTGGGGTTACGCTCTAGAAATAGCAGGTTTCACACTGAACAGGGTGCCGTCAAATTCCGTAGACAAGACACCATATGAGATATGGACTGGCAAGACTCCCAGTTTGTCTTTTCTAAAAAATTTGGGGTTGTGAAGCATTTGTCAAACAACTCCAGTGCATATTCGTGGGATACCCAAAGGAGACCTTGGGGTATTACTTCTACAACCGATCTGAGGGCAAAGTGTTTGTCACTCGGAACGGAGTTTTCTTAGAGAAAGAGTTTCTCAAAGGAGAGAAAAGTGGAAGATCGATGCAACTCGAAGAATTTCGAGATGAGCCAATAGGACAAGACTCTACAAGTGATGCTAATGTAGCTGAACAAGTTGAGATGTCTATGGCAACAAAAGCACCTCCGCAACCACGAAGGTCAGCAAGGTTCCGCGCAGCGCGGGAATTATTATTGTTAGACAATGATGAGCATGCGACATATGCAGAGGCGATGGCAGACCCTGACTCCGAGAGATGGCAAGATGCCATGAAATCCGAAATAGAATCGATGAAGGAAAATCAAGTTTGGAACTTAATAGACCCGCCTGATGGTGTGAGAACCATAGAGTGCAAATGGATCTATTAGAAGAAGAAAGATATGGATGGAAATGTTCACATCTATAAAGCTCGACTTGTCGCAAAAGGTTTTTGACAAGTTCAAGGAGTTGACTACGACGAGACTTTCTCGCCCGTAGCGATGCTTAAATCTGTTCGGATTATTCTAGCTATTGCTGCAAATTTCGATTACGAAATATGGCAGATGGATGTCAAAACAGCGTTCTTTAATGGAAATCTGACCGAGGACGTGTATATGATGCAGCCCGAGGGTTTTGTCGATCTGACCAATGCTGGAAAGATATGCAAGCTTCAAAAATCTATTTATGGATTAAAGCAAGCATCTCGGAGTTGGAATATTTGTTTCTAATTTATAGTTGCTTTCTAAAATATTTTAAGACAACTATATTAGTTGGTTCAACAAGTAATATCATAATCGACATAGTAACTAGTAAGAATGTGAATCTTACCTGCTTTAGAATCGAAGGAGACGCCGTCGCTGCTAGTTCCATTTGCCTATGTTGCCGCTGCTTCGCCCTGCGAAGGTGTTGCCGTGGCCATCGTCGTCATGTCCTCCGAAGTGGCTCCGTTGGTTCCCTTCTTCTTCGTCGCCGCCATGTGGTGTATCGAACCGACGGGTGGGCGCCAAATTGTTGGTGGAGAGTGTCTCCAGAACGGACGGACACTACAACAGTAAGGGACAAGCACACGATTCAAGTAGTAAATATTCTCTCTCTCTATTTAATGTCCCATCAATGAACATTACATGGGGTATTTATAGGTGGTGTTACACCTCCCACGTACATTTACTCTTCTACACCCTTACAACGGCCATATTCTTGGAATATTCTTGGACGTACACATAATTTTCCTAATACAAGCTCAGTGCGCTACAGCTCAGACGGGCCCACAACTACAGATAATCCTCTTCGGCTTCATTAAAAACGAAGAAGAAGCTTGTGTTTACAAGAAGGAAAGAGGGAGCTCTGTTGCATTTCTAATCCTGTATGTAGATGACATACTACTGATTGAAAATAATATTCCTATGCTTGAGTCCGTAAAGATTTCACTGAAAAATAGTTTTTTGATAAAGGATTTAGGAGAAGCAACATACATACTGGGCATCAAAATCTATAGAGATAGATCAAAGAGGCTTATAGGATTAAGCTAAGATACTTAAGGGCCATATCTATTCACGTGTGAGCCCATAGGGTCACACACTTAAGGGCCAGAAGCCTAATAAGGATGAGATCCAAATTAAACCGGGTTTTGATGCACTAAAGGGCCTTGAGAGGCCCATAGGGTTGGAATCATGGTGGGGGTTTAGAGCAGCCCACCTGAATGGGGCGCCCATGGTGGGGCCCACTAGGGCCCATCTAGGGGCGCCCACTAGGGCTATAAAAGGAGGGGAGGGGGGAGCGGGCGCCTCCATCTCTAGCGGCCCTAGCCGCCCCTCTAGGTGGCACCCTCTTCCCTCTCTCTCTGCTGCTCCTCCTCCCGCGCATCAAGCTCTAGTTCGTTCTCGCGGATCTAGCAATCGGAGAGCGAAGCTTCTTCCCGTACGTGTGGACTTCGTGGAGGTGCTGCACTTGCTGCACAAGAACGAGCCATTCGTGAGGAGGTTCACGCAACTACACTGCCGGCTTCCATCTACACTACACCGACGCGCTACAGAAGTTCCGCAACCGCGCGTCTAGTAGTAACCCCGTGATCTATAACTATAGTATTCCTGGTTTATGCGGTAGAAAATTTTTGTTTTTGCTACCCCATATTCCTACATTGAGTACCTTGAAGAAAGGGAGCGACTTCTCTGCTGATCGTGAGATAAATCTGTTCAGCGAAGCCAGCCGGTCTGTCAACTTTTGGACCCCCCCCCCTCTTCGTCATTGGCGACTACATTCTTCTTATGACTTCGATTTTTACGGGGTTGGCCTCGATGCCCCTTTCTATGATCATGCATCCCAGCAGCTTACCATGCCTTACACCGAAGACACATTTCTCCGGGTTCAGTTTGAGTCCATGTTTGCGCAGGGTGGCGAAGGTCTCGCGGAGGTCTGAGATGTGATCTTCGCACTTCTTACTCCGCACAACGACGTCGGCGGCATATGCTGAAATGTTTCTATCCAGTTGAGTCCCAAGAACTGCCCCGATGGTTCTGTTAAAAGTGCATCCCGCATTGCGAAGTCCCTCTAGCATTCTGATGTAACAATATGTGCTAAAGGGTGTAGTGAAGCTAGTCTTCTCTTTGTTAGATTTTTTCATGAAAATCTGGTGATAACTCGAAAAGCAATCCAACATACTCAGCATCTCCGAACCTGCTGCTGCATCCACCAGAGTGTCAATGTGAGGTAAGGGGTATTTATCATTCGGGCAGAACTTGTTGAGTGTTGTGAAGTCAATGCACATCCTCCAACTGCCATTCTTCTTCGGAACCATGACCACATTAGCTAGCCACTCGTTGTATTGTACTTCGCGATTGACTCATGCATCGAGTAGCTTCTGGACTTCGCCTTGGGCTGCTTTCTTCCTGTCCTCGGGCATTGTCCGAAGGCGTTGCTTTTGGGGCTTGACCTTCGGGTCCACCCGCAGAGAGTGCTCCATGGTCTCCCTGCTGACCCCTCGCAGGTATGAAGATGACCATGCAAAGATGTCCTGATTGTTCCTCAAAAACTGGATTAGTCTGGCCTCCTCGACTTCGTCGAGTCCCTTGCCGATGGTTACTGTGCGGTCTGGGACGTCTTTGCAGAGCGGTACTTTCTTCGTGTGTTCGCCCGGCATGACACCCTTTGCTCTGTGTGCTTGGTCGAACTTGGAAGGCTTCGGGTCCTCCTTTTCTTCTTCAGTATCTACACCTTCGATTGCGTGCACATTTTTCATTGCACATGCCGCATTGTCTTCGCATCTCCTTGCCTCTTCTTGGTTACCGAGGATCGTGATGACTCCTCCGGCAGTTGGCATCTTCATGCACAAGTAGGCTTGGTGGATGACTGCCATGAACATAATGATAGTGTTGCGACCGAAGATGGCATTATATGGGTAGGTAATGTCTACCACATCGAAGGTTATGAGCTCCGTCCTCTGGGTGTTTCCTTCACCGAAGGTAATGTTCAGTTCAATTTTTCCGAGGGCCTCAATTTTCTTTCAGCCGAAGCCAATAAGACTATAAGGGGATACTAGGATTTGTGCAAGTTTTGTTCTGTCAGCCCTATCTTGACGAAGCACTGCCAAGTGATAATATCTGCGGAGCTGCCGTTGTCGACGAGGATCCAGCCCACGTCATTTCCGGCAAAGTGCACGGAATTCTTGCCAATGTTGGCTATGATGATGAGTGGATCGTTGTGTGGGTAGTGTTGAAGCCTGAGGTCAGCTTCGGAGAACGTGACTGGGAGATGGGACCACAGGGTGCGGAAGTGTTTGCCTTCGCATACATGTGAGACCGTGCCAAGGTATTCTTTTCTCTGCCTCTTCGTCTCGTGTACAGGCTCATTTGATCCACCGGAGATGGCGTTGATGACATTTACCATACCTCCGGCGGGGTCGTTGGCTCTTTCTGGGACTTGGCCGGGTTCTAGCTTTGGTGGTGGGGGAAGGTAGGTGGGGCTTCTGCTACGGGCGGTTGCTGCCACGCTTGCTGTGGCACCGAAGTGGTGGGGGTTTGTGGGAGTTGGGGTGTCGAAGGGGCTAGTAAGGCTGGAGGAGTGTATGTGGGGTTGTAGTGGAAGGTTGGAAGGGATGGGGAGAGAGTAGGGTACGCCGAAGTCCAGTGGGGTTGTTGCGAAGGCTGCCACTGGGTAGGTGTGGGCAAGCCTCGTGGCTGGTTGTTTTGGGTGGTGTAATTGACGGGCTTCAGCGGCTGGGTATTGGTACTTTGATCAAATTCTTCTTTCTTCTCCTTGACGAGGGGGCAATCGTTCGTCCAATGCCCCTTGTCCCTGCCATGGATGCAGCAATACGGGGCTTTCTGCCTTCGGCCGGTGTTGTCTCCGCGGGAGCGATTGGTGTTGCTTCGGTCGCTTCTCCCTCCTTTGTTGTTTTGAGGCCGGGAGTCGCGCGCTTCGTCTCCAGAGACCATATTCACGGCCTCCAGAGCGTGAATGTGTCCGTTTGGAAGGTTCGAGTACTAGTGTTGTGCGAGGCCCCTCAGGGAGAGAACGAGGGCTTTGACCATGCAAGTGGCACCTCCTCCGGTTGCTTCGACCGGCCCTTCGTACTTGTGGAGGAATTCTCGTGGGTCGGAGTCACCATCATACTGTGGGAGGATGGCCGGGTTGAAGCGTGGCGGCCACTAGAGCTCTTCGAATTCCGCCGAAAGAGGGGAGCCGAGGCTTCCTCGGTGCTGCCGATGCTGCTGCTGCATCATTCTGTATTCGACTTCTTTTTTGTCGGAGTACATTTCTTTCTCGATGATGATGGGTCTTGAGCGAAGCTTCATAGGCTGAGGGGCGTGCGGCGCTGGCGCTGTCTCTGGGCGAAGGGCATGATCTTATTGTAGCATCGCCATGCGCTTGCGAATTTGCTGTCGCATAGCCGTACAACGAAGCTCTTCCTCCTTGAGCTTGTTGAGCTGCTCTTCAAACTCTTCGGCGGTGAGCGCCCTCTGTTTGCCCTTCGATTTTGTTACTGCTGCGGCTGATGGACCGACCTGGGTTGCTGCTTGCCGAGCGTGATGGGACCGCTCCCCGCCCCCACGCA
The DNA here is from genome assembly GCF_016808335.1 of Panicum virgatum. Lineage (NCBI taxonomy): Eukaryota > Viridiplantae > Streptophyta > Magnoliopsida > Poales > Poaceae > Panicum > Panicum virgatum. The sequence continues at coordinate 35,609,827 of NC_053146.1, read as the reverse complement.
GCAGCAGCAGCTGGTGCCGCACCACACAGGAGCCGGTGCCGCTACGGGGAGCGCGCTGTTGAGGCTGCTACAGTAGGCGGCGTTGGGGCGTAGGGGCGTCGACTGCTGGAGGAACCGTGCAGGCGCGCGCTGCGTCGGGAGACTGAGTAGGAGCGAGAGATGGGAGAAGGAAGAAGATATAAAGGAGCATGACTGGCCTTTTGATTTCTTCTCCGTGGAGGGTGGCCACACCAAGGTCACGGCGAGACATATTTTGTTGAATCCGGGTGTAGAGGGATCTCAATGATTAGAAAAGTGCATTAAAGTTAAAAAAAAAACAGGGATCCAAACGGATTATTTCATTGGAGAGCTATTTACATGAGCTAAAAAATAGCTCTCAAAATAACTTTTGGCTATTTCTCCAAACAACACAAAAGTCAGTCTCAGTACTAGTGTCATAAAAGTGTCATAAGTATTACAGACTATGACACATCAGTACAATTGGCCTCCAGACAGCACAATTAGCCTCCGGACCTTCGGGCACCACACCTTCGCTCGTTCGCCGAAGGTGACTGGCTTCGCTAGGAGGCTTCGAGGCTGTTCGGCTGATCTGATAAATAGTATTCGGCTGATAGAATGAATAGTATTATGTAAGAGGAAATAAGTCGAAACAAACCGAGACAAGCCGAGAACCGATCAGCCGAACAGGCTCATCGCTCCGCAACCTTCGCGGCGCGGCGTCGCGCAGTCGCATGGACTTCGGGCTCCGGACCTTCGGGTGTCGCCACCTTCCCTCGTTCGCCGAAGGTGGCTCTCCGAACATTACAATATTTAATGCTATAAATTATTTATGAAATTGTGTCATAATACTATGTATAGAGAGTGCCTATATTATTTCAATGTCAAACTGATGCGGTACAGATGGGCCTAAATACATCTGCGTGGCAGAAATTATCACTCCGAAAAGGAAAAAAAAAAGAAGGAAGAAAGAAACCCACCAGTTCATTCGTCCGTCCCATCGAACCACAAACCCTAACCTCCGAATCGCCGCCTACCGCCGGCGGAGCTCGAATGGTACACCCCGCCTCTCTTCTCCCACGCTCGCGATGCAGATGCGGTGTCTGTTGGAAATGCGGCTACCCTGACCATTCCCCGACCGGCTCTTGGCTTCTTGCAGATGGCGAGGGGCCGCCGCGGCCCGGGCGGGCGCGGGAGGTTCACCGGCGGGCCTCGGGGCGATGAGCGGCAGCCCCGTCACGGCGCGCGCGTAGATGAGGACCCGTACACCCCGCCCCAGCGGCGGGCGTCGGGCTGGGGCGTGGCGCCTCCGTCGAGGCACCTTTGGGTGGGCGGCCTGGCTCCCGTCGTCTCGGCGTCCGACCTGTCGGAGCTGTTCCTCCGGTGCGGCGACGTCGAGGGCGTCGCCCGCGACCCCGGGCGGAGCTTCGCGTTCGTGAGCTTCAGGCGGGAAGGGGGCGCCGTGGCCGCGGTGCGGGAGCTGCAGGGTGCCCGCCTCGCCGGGGCGCCCGTTAGGATCGAGTTTTCCAAGGGGGTTAGTGTTCAGCATTCTCAGTTCGTAATCATATACGTTTGCTTTTTTGCCTCCAAAATATCATCAGTGCAGTGTTCTTTTCTCATCATGTGTGCAACAATAAAGCTCGGAACAGCTTGCCACAGGGTTAAAATCAGTCGAAAGCGAGCATGTCCATAAAATATGCAGGAACAGCGGAGAGAAGTTCAGTATCTACTGGGCTAATGGAGGATCTCTCTACTGTTCCTCTGTGTAAAGTCCTATCAATGTAGAATTTATTTAGACAGAGCCATTGCACACAGGTTTCACTTAAGAGAAAGAATTCACACCCAGAGTGTCTTTGAATTAGCAAACCTGTTTCATGCAAAGGGCAAAAGATGACATCTCAAATGAACAGAGTTGGGATTATTATCATGTGGCTTCCCTTGTCATCCCACTTCTACTCAACAACACTGCAAATTACCTGTTTTGAGAGTGGTGAATATCTGTCTCATGTCAATAGCTCAGCAATATGATGAGGCATAGAGTAATGAACAGAGCTCGAATCAACAGTTCATAAATGATTAGATGTGGTTCACCCTTATTTTTCGAAGATCCAATGCACTGGATACCTTATTATAATATGAGATGCAGGGCATCCTTATTATAGAATCAGATGCAATGCATCTTCGCTTAAAAAAAAATCTTATTTTCATTTAATGATAACATATGCAGATGCTTAATAAAGTGCATCTCCTGATGCTGAACAATCAGAGAAAACTGCATGCACATGAAAACTACCAGACGTTTTGACTCTCATCAAAAGTGAGAAAATATGCGGTTGTATATGAATTATCACACATCAGAGAGAGCTTGTTGCAAGTGCAATGTGCCAATATCATTGATTGACATGCTAAATTTCCTGCTACTCAGTATCCTCTCGTAACACTTGGTACTATGAAGCACTGCAAATGAACCGTGCCAGCCACAGAGGTACTGTACAGCATGGAAGTAAGTTCCATGGGGCTGAAATCTTGTTAGCAGGAAAACATTTCCTGTTTTTACCAGGTTAAATATGGAGCGAATTTAAACTATATTGATGTGACCTCCGCTACACAATCCATGCAGGCCTGGCTTAGCTATCAGGCACACATTAAAAACTGTTGCTTTATATGAACCTACTTCTTATAACTTACAGCATGACCATATGGTTGCTTTCTGTACAAATGGGCAACTACCTGTATGTTGAATAGTAATATAATGGTTTTAAATAATGTCCAAAAGGCTGAAGCATCATATATTCATATAAAAGGGTGTACCCAGTGCTGTAGGCTTCCCGCACTGCTTGGGGTCTGGAGAAGTTGTTTTAAGCACCAAACCTTTCCTGTGCAGAGGCTGGGGCTCGAACCCGGAACCTTCCGGTTACCTGGAAACTTCTTGTTTTAAGCATCATATATTCATATGTTAACATTTATTTTCTCTTTTTCCTATAAAGCCTTAAATGTAATTTTTGACTTATTTGCTACTGCTACTCATACCAGCTCTCTCTCACACATAAACAAGAAGTTGCCTTGGATTACATGTGTTCTAAAGTATTGAAAAACAATGGGGAACCGCAGAAATCTCTTGAATTCAGAGGAAAGATGATTGGCCTTAAGCATCATGTGTGAAAATACGTTTACATCTAGTAATGGATCCAGCTGTGTTCTACAAATTAGCTGCATAAGCATAGAATAGTTACCCGTCTGCCCCATGGTTTCATTGTAACTAGCTAGTATGACTTATTCTCAGTCAATTTGGAAGTATAATTTCAATAGTTGGGTGACCGGTTGAAGTAAATGTACAATGGTCTATATAATATTTTGATTAAAAGAAAATTACCAAATCCAAATGGTAGCCTGATGCCGTGATTGATTGCTGATGGACTGGTGTTGTGGTGTTGCTGAACTGTTTACTTGATGACATGGTAAGCCGGTCGGTAAATTGAGCCTTCTGCAAATTCATGCAGGAATACTTTATAAAAATACTCAAATCCTGCTTATTTGATCCATTTTAATTCCTTCATAGTAATGGGGACAACTAAGGGACCCAAAAACACAACGAAGAAGTAAAAAATAGGATTAGCTATAGTAGTTTATCCTAAGCAGAGCAACTTTGCTAGAACTTACGAATAGCCAAGAGTAGATATTGTAGGAAACATGGAGTAATGAAGCATCTGATCTTATAGCCTTTCCTTTAGTAGTATGTGCAGCACTTATGATACATTGATGGAAACTGTTATGGCAGTTAGACAATTCCCTAAGTTACTGATATGGTTGTAAGGCTACATATTGAAGGAATCTTAAAAAGGGCAAAGATAATTGATCCATAATATTAGCCAATCACAACTTATAGATTTTTTACACCCTAGTTCGAGTCTTCCTATATCAAGAAAATTAAGTAAAATCAGGTGGAAAATCGATACCTTTAACTGGTTGCCAGGGCCTTCATCCATACAACATCACTGTGTACCTTTCTTTCTTTTAAACAACTCATTATTTTACCTGACAAATCCCCTGCTTATCAGCATCTAAAATTATAAATGATATGACACCTTCCAGAAGTGCTGGTATATGCAGGCTTTAACTGTTTATAACAAGAACTGATACACAAGCAAGGCTTCCGTAAGGATAGTTCTGATTGTGGTACCCCAAAATTTTTGACAGTGGCAAGCAAGGGCCTGCAAATGGTTGGGCATCAAGTATTAATGCAGAAAGTTGTTTGGCCTTTGGTTTCCATCATGGTGCACCGTGCACCTCTGTTCTCAAGGCGTCGCCTAGGCGTCCATGCGCCGTCCACCGATTTGCGCCTTGCTCGCCTAGGCGCCCGCCTTGCTCGCCTAGGCGTCCAGCTGCCCCACCTTGCTAGGCGTCCGCCTTACCGCCTTGAGAACAGAGTGGTGCACTTGCAATAGGGTTCATTCTTTTGCTTTGTACTTCTTTGGCAGGTTACAGAATGCCCTGAAACTGTTTTTATTATTTCTCTCAGATGGTTCACTGTTTTTTTTCAATCAACCTAAGCATTTAAAATTTATCTTGAAACTTGTGAGTTTGAATCTATAGTGTGTCAACAGTGACTTCTATGACTGGATCATTTTGTATTGAACCTTGACTTGTTTGCCTATATTATCACAGAAGTCCTGCTAGCAGAGAACACAACCCTATTGGTCCAAGATGCAAGTTATTCCTTTTGCTACTGTTTCCCCCTAATACAAGATAATTACATGGTTTAGTTCAGAATACATGTGACGTTATTGGGTTGGAGCCTTGTTCCTCATCACATTTTTATAGGCTAGCAGCCTGAGGAATTTTTGTTCTCTGGGTGAACATCATTTTCTAGCAGTACTATGGAGCTAAGAATTACCTTTGTAGCTAATGGAGTTGTCTTCTAAAAGTCATTTGCTACTTTTACCATGTATCTCAGGATCTTTTATCTTGCTTTTATACTGTTGCGCACATCAAGTTGTACCAGGTTACCTGAAGTATTTGAATTTACAGGATAAGGCTTCAGGTAGCTCAGTGGATGGCAGATATACACAGTATGTTGATGAGCGATATTGTATTGAACGTGGAAGAAAACGGCAACCAAGTCCTGAAAACACAATTGATAAATCTAAAAGAAATAGGTCTTCAGAACCTAGTGAGGTGTTATGGATAGGTTTTCCTCCTGGATTAAAGGCAGATGAGGCACTTCTGTGGGAAGCCTTTTCACCTTTTGGGGAGGTTGTCAGGGTAACAACATTCCCAGGTCGTACATACGCATTTGTTCAGTACACTAGTATTGCAGCAGCCTGCAGAGCAAAAGAAGCACTTCAGGGAAGGCTTTTCAATAATCCTCGAGTAAGCATATGCTTTTCACGAAATGAAGGTGCTGCACCAGAAGATGGGAAACGATCATTTGTTGCTCCATATTCCCCCCAACCTACTGCGCGGCCTGTCTTCAGAGACCAAGACTTTGAAGCCTTTCCTAGAGCTAGGCCTTTTGATAGCCCTCCGAGAGATCTACGCATGTCATCATCACATTTTGTCTCAAACAGGTTATCAAGAGATTCAGATGATGTGGGATTCCGCAGGGATAATTATTTTCAACAAGAAACTGGAGTAGAGCTTGGCCATGTTTCTAATATCAAGCCTTTTAGGATACGGGAGCTCGGTCCAGAAAGAAGGATGCATGAGGAATTGTATGAGCCCCATAGCAGAAGCCCTACTGCTAGGAGTGATGCGCCATGGCACAACATTCCTTCTGAGAGACATCGGAAACCCTTACCGTTGGAAGATTCTTGGGACGTTGAAGACAATTCATACCTTATTTCAAAAAATCTGAGGGGTGCTGAAGTGCATGATACTGAACTTCCTGAATATCCTTTCTCTGAATTTGGTCAAGGAAAAGTTTGCCCTGACTACCCAAGGAGGCCCCATTATCATCTGCCAGAAGATGATTTACACTCTAAAACCTATCCATTAACTTCTATGCATAGTAGACATCACATTGATCCCTTAAAAAATCTAACTCCACTTGTAGATAAACATGAACCATGGCATCCTCAAGAGAGTTTTGCTAGGCATTTAGGAAAAATGGATAGGTTGACTCCTGAATATCATGAACCTGCTCTTAAGGACGAATGGAAATGGAATGGTACATTAGCAAAGGGAGGCACACCAATCTGCCGAGCTCGATGCTTCCCTGTTGGGAAGGTCCTTGACTTCATGCTGTAAGTTTGCATTCTTATGTTCCTACATTTTCCATGTTTTCTATTAGCTACAGTTTATAACACAACGTCTTCTGCAGAGAATTCGAGCACCTAAGACTTCCTCATGAGTGGCTCTTTAATTTTTAGTAGAACCATTAGTATTTAGACTGCATTGCTGCATGCTTTATTATGTTTTCCATAGTGTGATAACCGGGGTATCTATTCTTCATATTGGCATCATGTTAATTTTATTTTTGTACTTTTCAGGCCTGAGTTTCTGGATTGCACTGCTAGGACAAGTCTTGATATGCTTTCTAGGCACTACTATCAAGCTGCTGGCAGCTGGGTGGTATTTTTTGTTCCAGAAAATGATGCAGACATGGCAGCTTATAATGATTTCATGAGTTACCTTGGTGATAAGCAGCGTGCAGCAGTTTGTAAGCTTGGAGAGAGGAGCACCTTGTTTCTTGTTCCACCTTCAGATTTCTCTGAGCAAGTACTGAGAGTGCCTGGAAAAGTCAGCATATCTGGAGTCATTCTGAAGTTTCAGCAGTCAAATCCTGATTATAGCTCGCCAAATCGCAGATCGTTGGAGAGAATTTACCCAACTTCTGCAAGTAATCTGAACACGGATGTAAGCAGTCACAACGATCTGAATGCACTGAGAAGACTAAATGCACCAGATATCAGGACATTCCCACAGGGTCCAGATTATGTCCGCTCATCAGGTGGAAGCTATACCCCAGCAACTGCAGATATTATTTTGCCTTACAAGCCAGAGAGTGCTCCATATACTGTCCCCCAATTACCACATGAACAGCCACCAGCTGACCCCCGCATGGGTATAGCTCAAGACCAACATCAGCAACTCCCAAACATGTTGCCCTCAGGATGGTCCAAATCCATTAACATGAATGATCCAAATCCAGGTTCTGGTAACTTCAGTTTTTTGGCCCAGAGTGTAATCTCCCATGCTCAAAATAACAGGACACAAGAGCCATACACATTTGCTACTCAAGGAGTACCAAAAGGAGCAGCATCAGGGTATGCACCAGATGCACCAGATGAAGCATCCAACAGCATGTCCTGGCCTTCGATGCAACCAAACTCACAGGTAACTAGACCTGATCAACCTACTATTCCAGTATCACTGCCACCAGATCAACTTGCGCAGCTGGCTGCCCTTCTTGCACAACAAAACCAACCTGGAAATGCTGGTTTGCCTATGGACAGCTCAAACAATCAATCTGGATTCATACAGAATTCCAATCCTCATGGACATGCTACAATGATGCCAGTCAACTCTGGCTCCATCCCTATCCAGAACTCTCTGCCATCTGTTCCACCATCTATGCCACAGCTACCTGCTCATGTGCCACCAATACAAGGCTCACTACCTGCACATCCAGCCAGTGTTCCTATACTCTCTAACACCACTTTGTCTATACCACCCATGCATGCTATGGTGAACCTGGCTCATTCTTCGATGCCAATGAGACCCTTCGTTCCTCCACTTCCTGAAGGTCCTCCACCCTTTCAGCAGAACACATCCAGTGCTCCCACTGTACAACCTTTAGCTCCTGGTCAGCAGCCTAGCCAGCAACAGTCTACTCAAGAAGACGTTGATGGAGATCCTCAAAAGCGTCTTCAAGCAACATTGCAGTTGGCAGCAACCCTGCTTAAGCAGATTCAAAATCAATCAAACCCTGGTCCCCAGCAATAGATGCAAGGTAATTGTTTCTCAGAAAATCTTGTTTTTAATTTGTATTGATTCGTATATGCTAGCATATTTGAGCAGTGTTATTGCTGCAGGATCTGTGTTCCTTAGTCAAATTTATTTCTGGGGTCTTGTTGGTATTAATTATATCTTGCCTGCCTGCTAGAAAAAGAAAATCCTTTGGAACCTGATATTTCACGTGCAGATCACAGTGAAAACTTGAATTTGTTCTAGGAGTATGGGATCTGAGTCTCAATCAAGATATGGGAGATGTACAAAGACCACATGTTAGTTTTAAAGCAAAATACCTTGCACTGTATATCCTTATGGAAATAGATATGACTTCCATTCTCATGTTAAGATCTAGGGTTTGTGAGTGAAAGAGATAGGAATGTGCGATGGGTAGTCAGCTAGGAGCGGTGGAGTTAGGAGTGTTGATCTCTAGGAATACAGAGAGGGGGAGGGCGTGGAGAGTTACCTAATTGTAAGCTAACGGGCCCTTGCCCTGAATTTCATTATTTTTATTCACAGGGAAAATTGATTGCACTTTTCAGGAATTAGCAATCATCACCAGTTGAATTACATGTTATGGCAGGTTATTTGTTATGTGAACCTGGAAGGAATCTTATGGTGGCAATCCTTTTTGTTCTAAGAAGCCTGAAACTGATGATGACATGCTTTCCAGCAGTTCTATACCATCACCTCCTGTGGTGTCAGTGTGTATATCCTTGTAAGCTATTAAGCATTAGCTGTTATCTGAACTGCTCCTTGCCTGATACAAATGGCCGAGACTAATGTTAGGATTTTGTTGTTTCATTTCTTGGTCATGTCTTTCTGTAGCATATACTGGTTTACAAGGCTCACTAATTGGTGTTTTGGTTCAAGAGGTTGTGATGGAATGGCTTCCATGAGTAACATAGTAATGCAGCTTCATCGTATTGATTCCTGGTCCTACAGAGGGATTTCTGCTGCCTTATCATCCGGCATTGCATTCTTTGTTGTTTGCTTTTGCCTCTTACTCCTAGAGAGACTTATGATGTCGTTTGTTGCTACATTCATCCCTGAATTGCTGAGCTAATGCGTTATATTTCTCTAAAGCTTGTTCGCCTGCTAATAAGTCTTATGTTGGTGTCCTCAGCAGGCTTTGCATCACTTGTTTCGTCAGGCCCATTTGGAATTGCGACTAAGCCTTTGGTTGTGTTTTTGGAAAGCCTTAGGTATCATGCTGGCTTCAATGGCCATTGTGCTGTAGATATATTGTTTACATACCAATCCATCTTTGGTGTTTGTTTCAAACTCTCTTACAATCTCAGGTTCTTTTTTATTTTATGTATGTCTGTTTTTTTAAATAAAAGGCAGGAGCACTGCAGCATCATATAAGAAGAAGCATTCGTACATAACGTGCCGAAGCAAACATCACCACAAACAACGCACGCAAACAACACACGCAACAAAACACTACACTGCCACAACTTGGGAGAAGAGCTAAAAGAAGCCACCCGCGAATTGCGCCGTCGTCGCCAACGCTGTGCCACGCCAAATGCCGCGGCCCGCTGCAAGCCTGAGCGGTAGTTTGAACTCCTCCATCATGGGTCTATCACCCTCAAGCCGCGCACACACGACTGTCGACCCCCCTGCTCCAGTGATGCTTCAGCAGAACACTTCTGTCGCGGTGCCAATGGAAAACACTGATTCTGGCCACTCTACGTGGGGGCCTCGCCTCACCCACCGTCTCATACTTCTCTGCCAAGGATTCGGATATCTGAAACCGCTCTGAAAGCATCAACCTTCGCACAGCCGTCACCGAGATCACCACTGCACCATGTGCGCCAGCCCAAGACCACCAGCGCCCATGGGTCCTCTGCACCTCCCTGGCAGCACGGACGAAGCGCACCTCCTCTGCCGCTGCACGCAGGCAACACCACCAACCAACCACCACCACAGCCTGGCCAAGCCGAAACTCCAAATGCGACGCCTCCAATGAGGGCACGACGCCAATGGCGCCGCCGTCGCACGTCCAAAGATGGACAGGGTTTTCACTCTAAAGAGCCCCGTGCAGTAGGAATATGGTGCCTCCCAATGGTGCCCCCAGCAGGGAGAACGGCGCCACAAGGGCGCCGCCACCATCGCCACCGACAAAAGTGTCAATGAAGGCTTTCGCCCGACTCAGCACCATACCTGCCGCACGATCTTGACCAAGCCCGTAGCCCGCTCCAACTCGCCTCCGCAACGCCTCCACCGGAAGAAGTCCGGCACAGCCCGAAGCACCACCACGGCACCACCAGCAAGCACCAACAAGCCCCCCAGCCCCACCACCAAGGCGGCGCCGGACCAGCATCGCCATCGACAGTGGCAAAGCCAAGATAATTTTGACCCATGGTGCATGTGCACCAGGGAAGCTCCATGTAGCTTCGCCCCTGGCCGTCGAGGAGAAAGAGAGCACCAGCCTCCTCACTACAACCTCCGTCACCCGAGCGCAGAGACGCCCCCAGCCCCACCCACTCCAGGCCGCATGGCCTAGAACAGGCGAAGCCGGCGGCACCCGGCCGCAGCCGCCGCCATCGCAACGGCCCCAGAGCCGGCAGCACCCGGCCGCAGCCGCCGCCACCGCGACGGCCACAGTCGCCCCATGCGCCAACACACCGGCCGCCACCGAGCCGCCACCGCCGCCGCCGCCGACCAACGCCGGCCTCCGGTGCCGTCCGGACCGGCCACCGCCAAATCCCAACGCCGGCTGCCACCCCCCACGCACGCCCGCGCGCCCCCAACCGTGCAGCCCACAGATCCAGACGGGGCGACGCCGGATCTGGAGGCTCCTGCCTCCGCCGCCGCGAGAGGGACGGCCGGTGACGAGGGAGCTCCGGGGGGCGAGGACGGCCGCGCCCGCCCCAAACCGCCGGAGGAGAAGGGGACGAGCCCCGCCGCCGCCTTCACCGCGAGCCACCGGCGGCCTGCTCGGGTGGCGGCGAGGCGGGAGGGAGCGCCGACGGGGGTGGCGGCGCCTAGGGTTTGGAGGCCGCTCGGTCGCCCGCGCGGGGGGTGATGCGAGCGGAGCGGCTCCTGGTCTCTTATGTATGTCTGTCACAAGGTAACAAAAGCCCATGTTCCATTGACAGTGCTTTAGCATGCCAGCAAGGGTGGGTTACAGCTTTGCAATTCCTGCTGATTATTGGAGCTTTTTGCTGCTATGGGACATGCATGATCTTTGAATCCATGGATGTACTGGGATGACTGGGCTATGTGGTTTGAGATTCAGAGCAGGCAGATCCTTTGAGTTTTTTATTTTTAATCCCCACTCGGCTTTCACCTTTGGGATCACTTGGTGGGCTGTGTGCTGGGCATGATGGCGGCACTTGTTTCAGTGCAGCAGCAGCTTTATGCCGCCCCTGCCATGGATGGTCTGCCTGCTAAAGAAGGCAACATAGGCGGATGTTATCATCAGTGATGGCCTGCTAAAAGTGCGGTTTCGTGAGCTGAGTGGGCATGATGACTATGCATTTGCAGCAATTTATTCCCCTGGTCTCGTATCACACAGACGAAGAATGATGGCCGTTCTTTCTGCTACGTGTTAGCTGGTGTTTTCTTGTTTTTTTTTCTTTCCGTTCGTTACTTATACTTTATAGCTATTTATAATATAAATCATGCTTTGTTGTGTCGGGCGACACTGATGTACGGATGATTCAGGTTCTGTACTATGATGTTTGCCTGCTCCTCTTCTTTTTTATTGAGATCCGGCAAGTGTTCGAACCTGTGAGGTTTGAATTAGGATCTTGCAGATCCAGCAAATGGTGTCATCTGTTTCCTTTGGGATGCCTTGACTGTCAAGCTCGCGCTAACGGCTCCATACCATCTTTCTTCTACGTTCTACCTTTCACTTTGAGTTTGTCAGGTGTCAGCCCTGCCCGGAGTTTCTTTTTCTACTCGTGGGCCCTTTTGTTTGTATCCCAGCGCGCCAAGTAATGTGTTCTTTTGTTGGACAAGCCAAAAAATCTTGCTTTCAACTAATACGGCAGCAGCCAATTTTTTGGGGGCAAAGCCGTCTAACAGCGAAGAGGCTCTTGGAGGTCTTGGTGCGTGTTTGTCTCAAGCCATCAACTAAAACGATAATTAATTGAAAAAAAGTTAAATTTACTTCCTTCAAAATAACCTCCTAACTATAACTAAGTTCAATTTACCCAGAAACTATGTCACTTACTTCATTTTATCCTATAAATATAATTTATCTGTTTTATTTCTCCATACACAAGTTGAATTTTAATTTCAAATTTTGTAGAGTAGTAGGACACCACAATGCATATTTAAAAATTCTTATAATGTTTTCATTATTATTTTATATAATAATGTAATTATTAAATATCCTAATCTATCAAAATAATGATAAAACTTTATGATGTATTTTCTCTAACATGTGTTATGATGTTTACTATCATCTTGTAAAATTTCAACTTAAAATTCCACCTATGCATGGAGAAATAAAAAAAATAAAAATTGTATTAGGGGTAAATTGAACCAAATGGCATAGTTTCGGGGTAAAATGAACAAAATGACAGTTTAGGGTGTTATCTGAACTTTGGCTATAGTAGAGATAAATAATTTAGATTTTTTCATAATTAATTCTACATGTGAGCAGGAAGCACCTATTTAAAGGTAGAGACCCGAAATTTAGGTGGCAGACCCTGCAATGCACATTGCACAAAGAAGTGTCTAGTTCTAAGTTTCCTATCAAGATATCTAAGGACTATTTTTAGGGATCTCAATCTATACATTATCCTCTTCATCATGAACTAATACATGCATGAGAATTTTTATTACAAACGTGGCCCTATTTTTTTACACGTGTTGCGTCATTGGGTGCACCAACCCTCCAAAAATAGAAGACCTATGCTCCAATGGGTGTTGTTTAACCGTGATATACTAGTACGACGCCATCGGTTATTGCTGGTTTTCCTGCAAGCGAACTCTCGCACACTCTTTAGCTTATGTAGAGCCCTGCTCAAATGACAAATGGGCGGCAGCCGGCAGTATGGACAGTGACATCGGATCCTCCGTGCAAAGTGACAGCTTTAGCCTTTAATTGCGTTAGGTGATGAGTGCACACAAATCAAGAGTTAGAGAGAGACTTCCCTTGGTTTCACCAAATTAATAATTCTTCAACCCAAATTTAACATACTACATTTTGACCACTTCCAAGTAAAAGTTGTTAGGCCAGTCAATGCATAGTTTCATCACACAGTTATCTAGATCAAAAAATAGGTAAGCGAGCCGGATGAATTTCATGGGATGAAACTCCTCTCACATCCCATAAAACTCTCGCTTCTCTTTCTTCATAAATATCTTGCCACATCAGTAAAATTAAATGCCATAAAACTCCACTAAGACTGACCTTAGAACAACAATAGCCATTAAGTCAAAATTATTCTCGCAGTATAGCTTATTGATGGAATCATGGTTACAATCTGTAATATAATGAAGATAATGTATTGACAAAAATGTTAGATCATAAAGAAACTATCTGTTGGTGGATATAGAATCCTCCGGGGTGGAAGAATTCCACAACAGCCTCGATCGAAGAGCTGAAGGGCTCGGAGATTGCGAGAGCACCTTCAGAACCTAAGGTGGGATACAATAGCTTTGTGTTCAATGTCCCATCAGCTATAGTTACATGGGTATTTATAGGAGTCGGTTCACCTACCCTCTAGTGAATTACATCCAAATACCCCTACAACAGCTATATTCTGGGAATATTCTAGGGACACACGTAAATTTCACTTCTTGATCTCTCTATAGTCTATACAACTTAGCCCCCCCCCCCCCCCCCCCCCAAACTCGCTTTATCCTTCGGTGAGGGGCTTCGGTCTCGGGCCTTCGCTGACCTTCGGTCTCGCCTTTGTCCGAGAGCGCCGAGCCTGGTTAATTGTCTCCCTCATCTCTCCTTTGGCTTTACCTGGTCTTCGCACCTCTGCCGAAGCCTCGATGCTCAACCTCCTGCCTCGACCGGGCCCATGTGCCTTTGCCTGTCGGTTCCTCGCAGGTCCTTGTCCAAAAGATGCTTAGGCCCGCAGGTCCATAGTTGGCATCCCCAACACTATCATATCTATGTGGTAACAGATCACGGCCCTAGTGGTTTCTTCACAATCAAATTTTGTTCTTATATATATTTAGATCAAAATGTATAGAATTAGAGCATAATTCTTAGATTATCTAAGTTAAAAGACCTTTTATCATCTCTAATCATATCTCATTGAAGTTGGTCTAGCCTCTTCCTATAGCCTGTGTAATATGTAGTTATATCTAGTACGCCATCCAATTACTAATCGATGGATAGGGTGACAACACGGTCCATCACCTGTTTTTGTTATAATATATTTGTAATACGCACTAAAAATATACGCACTCCTCTGAAATTGTTGTGCTCTCGATATGGCCTGACTCGGTTACCTCCAATCAAAATAAGCATGGGTAGAATTCCAATGTTCAAATGATATATATATATAAAGTGACCTCTTAGCGAATTGTCACAAAATTGGTAGAGTTTTAGTGTTGCACAACTATGATAGATTGATAGTATAATAGTATTATACCAATGTGTATATACGAAGTGTTGAGTCTACCATAATCGAACACATGTTGCTTTCTTTGTCCATAGTGCAACAAACGTGCATTAATCTCTACGCCTCACTCACGTAACACACACGGTCAAGCATTGCAAACACTCCGCAGCAATTTTAACAAACGACCTTGCATTAGCAGGGATGGCAACAATACTTTCTTCACGCAGGCTGCTTCACCCACTCTGGAAAAAGATCACCCAGCGGCTTCAGAGTCGAAAGATCAAGCACAACAGACACGTCTCCCCGCTGAAACCATTTATTTCTAAACTGAAACCACCTACTAAATACTAACCATAGTCCTATCGCCTTTTGGGTTAGTAGTGCTCATCCACACTTTATGTAACCGGTTGCAACTAATCCAACAACTGCTGCTGCTGCTGATACACACATCAATGCCCATTCACATATACTGCCATGCCATCCTCTGCATCTTCTCCTGTTGTCTCCTTCCTCTTCTTTCTCACACCACTCACTGGGTTCAATGGAAGGTGAGCTCTTGAAATGAAACAAAGGGGATAAAAAAAAGGCAAAGAAACAAAAGACGAAGCAAAACAAAAGAAAGGGTCTCAACTGAACATTTTGGGCGTCGTGCCGCTGTACTCTGACTGACTGATGACTGACCAGACTGCTGGCCGCTGTACTCTCACAGTCACTCACAGGCCGTTGTGGTGAGATGAGCGGCTGCGGTTGGCGTTGCCTCCCAGGGCAGCCGCTCAGTCGACGGCTGAGATGAGACGTCCGGTGTGGCCTGGTGTGAGTGCGAGTCCAAGGCAGTCAAGGCATGCACTAAAAGGTTTTTAATTGGCGTTCCCGTGCACAAAGGGCAAAAGGTTGGCAGAGGAGTGGGGCCACGGTGAATAGCAGCTCAGTAGGCAAGGTCTCTTTGCATACAGATCCAAGAAATGTTCAGAATTAGATCTGCATAGCATTTTATATACTTGCAATTGCAAATGGGTAGAACATTAGTTGGATTCACAGTACACCAAGTATTTGTTCTGAAACTAGTATTCAAGTTGATGGCCACAACTAGTATTCAAGTTGATGGCCACAAGTGTTACTAAAAAATAATTGTTGAGGCCCCGAAATTGGGATTAGTCTCGTTTAATGGATTTAGTGATTTATTTGGAAAACCGATGGCTGTCAGTTAGCATTAACCCCTCTATTTTAAAAGATGGGCTGACCTAGGGTGTGTTTGGTTGGGGAGCCGAGTGGGACGGAGCGGTTCCACCCCACGTTTGGTTCACGAGCGTGAGAGCGGAGCCATTCTAAAGAGCGAATATTCGCCTCAGATGCGGGATGGCTGCATCCGGCAAAATTGGGCGGACCGAGCGGCTCCAATTGGACGGCGTCTCTCGCCGTGACCCCGTGACACTTCGACGCGACGAGCACAGCGCGGGGCGGAGCGCTCGGCGCTCGGCGCGGAGCAGGGCCGGCGCTCGGGCCGAGCCCAGTTGGCGCTCGCGCGCGGAGGTGGAGCTCCTGCGGCACTTGGCCGGAAGCGGAGGGGGCGGAGCTCGGTTCGGAGCGGCGGGGCGGAGCTCGACCGGAGCTCGAAGGGGACGGAGGGGTAGAGCTGGGGCGGGAGTGGTTGGAGCTGAGCTCCACCGGAACTCCTGATCCTCAGCACGGGCGGGGCGGAGCGCGGGGCCTCCTGAGCACCATAACTCCTGATCCTCCGCTCCATCCTCTGGATCGTCTTCGGCGGGGCGGAGCGCGGGGCCTCCGCGACGGCGGCGCGGCGGACTGGAGAGGAGGGTCTCCGCGGTGGCGGCGGCGTGGGGGAGGGCCTCGGCGGCGGCGTGCCGGCAGATCGGGCGCGGAGGATGGATGGGCAGCAGGCGGTGGTGGAGGAAGAAGACATGGCTGACACGTGGGACCCACAAACGGATGCAGACGGTAAAATGATTCTGTTATCTCATCCCTTCAACCAAACAAGAAATAGAGCCGCTCCATCCCTCCAACCAAACAGATGTATAAGAGCCATTCCATTCTAAAAAATAGGGATGGAACCACTCCATTCAACCTCGCTCTCCAACCAAACACACCCCTAGTATCCTCCTCCAGGCTCCAAGGAGCTTTCTGGATTTAGACCATCCTCAGAAGTGGACTTCGGAGAAATGCCATCGTGGAAGAGGGTTTCGCCAGATTGCCATTATGAAACGATGTTCACCCGCTAGAATGCCATCAGAGGACTTTTCCATACTTTTTTCCCTCTATTGCCCCTGCCCCGGAACGGATCGAGCACTTTACGGTCGTTCGCTCTGACCGACCGCGCCCAGCCCGCCGACGGCGAGCGCCCACGGCCGACCGGCCTCCCGCGCCGGGGAGCCTCCAGCGCTGGTGTAACATGCCGAAAATTTACCAAATCAAATCACGCGCTAAATAATTTCAAAATCTCTTTTCAATCGTTGAGCTCAGTCCATTCAAAATCGTTCCCCGACCGACCTCCCGATCTCTCGAAAACCGGTCCTGACATCCGAATCCATCGCCGTCCCGTCTCCATGTTCGCCCTTGTCCCGCGCGTCACGCCCGACCGGCGCGCGTGCGCGTCCGGCCGCGGTCGCCGCCGCGAATCTCTCTCTTTTTTTCTCTGTTTTTCCATTTCCTTTTTCCTTTTCTGTTTTCTTTTTCCTCCCCCCTCCCTCTCCTCTGCCGCGCGCCCCCGAGCGCCGCTCAGCTCGCCGCCGCCCTTGCCCCACGCACTGCCGCGCGCACCCCCGCTCCCGTCCACGCGCGCGTGCGCGTGCTCCTGCACGCCGAGCCCCTCGCCGCCTTGGCGCACGCCCTGCCCACGCCCCGCCTCACCGCACGAGCCGCGCAACGCGACGCCGAGCTGAGCAGCCGGTCCCTCCACGTGCTCGTTCCCCCCTGCGCGTTCTCCTTGCTCGAGCCGTCGCGTCGCCGCTGCGAATCGGGCGCCACTCCGCTCTGCGATGCCGAGCACCGTTAAAGCCACCCAGCACCGCTCGCCGGCCTCCCCACCAGCCACCACCGCTCCACCGCCTCTCCCGGCCTATAAGTAGAACCTTCGTGCAGCTCTTGGCCACCACCACCGCCTCCGCCACCGCGTGCCTTCCCTCCAACTCCCTAGCACCGCCGCCACCAGAACGCCGGCCACCGCAGAGCCCCCTCCTCGCTGCGCCCCAGCCCGAGCCAAGGTTGGGGGATAGAACCCCCTTGGTTCCCTCTCTCTTTCCCCTAGCTCCGGCCGCCGCCAGGCCCTACAACGCCACCACCGCGCCGGCCAGAGACGGCCTCCGCCCGCCGCCATGGCTCCCCTCCCTGCGGGCCTTCTCCCCTGAAATCAAGGGGGGGGGGGGATCGAAACCCCGCACCTCCCTGCCCCTTTTCCCCCTCCTCCCATCCGCCACCGTGGCCCAGGGCCGCCGGCCAGACGCCGCCGGCGACTGCCCCTCCCTTCCTCTGTTTCCCATGGAGGGAGGAGGAAGGAGGTGGCTTTTTGCCACAAAACCCCCTCCTCTCTCTTCTATTTGTTTAAGAGCCCTCCCACCCTTTAGCCTTTTTGAAAATCAAACCCTTCCCTTTATTATATTCCAAAATAAATCCTTCCCCCATATAAACATATTTCTAAATAAACCCCTGACCTTTTTTAGAATAACCCGGGTATTTTCTAAAATACCAATCAAGCCCTTGTCTTCTCAGAAATAATTACAAACAGGTCCCTGACTCCTTATTTAACCCCTAAATCTCTCTGTAACCTATCATTTCATGCGCCAAATAATCTCCGATCGACTTGAAACTTTACCACACCATTTCTAACATAGTTTTGGCCATTCCATTAGGAAACCGCCCAAAAATATTACTCCTATCTCCATATCTTAATTATTTCCGATTCGAGCTCAACGATAAAACCTTCATTTCTTTTTCTTAATTGTGTGTTTGTTTGTATACGTCGTAGATCACGGTGTGAACGAGGGAGAACCCGTCGACGAGTAGTACTGCGAGCAAGTGAACGAGGACCAGTTCCACGATCCCGAACCCGAAGGACAGCACCTCGATCAGGACTTCCCGGAAGGCTTTGAAGACGGCAAGTTCAATCCCACCCTTTGATGCATATTTTGTCCTAGTTTT
This sequence comes from Panicum virgatum, assembly GCF_016808335.1. Taxonomy (NCBI): domain Eukaryota; kingdom Viridiplantae; phylum Streptophyta; class Magnoliopsida; order Poales; family Poaceae; genus Panicum; species Panicum virgatum. The sequence continues at coordinate 35,591,189 of NC_053146.1, read as the reverse complement.
TATAAACACAACCTATTGGCCTGTTTTATAAAATTGCATATGTTTTACCTGCTGAAAACATGATTGGATAGCCACCCCTTGATTTGTTATAACCATTCCATGACCACCTAGATTAATGTCTGAATGTGATTTGTTTGGACGTTAATCGCTGCTAGAACGCTTAGGACCTTATACACGGTACAACTTGTTTTATAAAGAAAATGCGTGAGTGCGTGTGGGAAGGGAAAATGTGAAACTTTCGAAAGATGAGTTTAGGCAGGATGGATGGCATTTCTGTGTGATTTGCCGAATGGTGTGCTCTAACCTGTGTGGTTAAGCAAGGAAGGGAGATATCCATCTTGTCACAATTAAGGACCGAGTTGGTGTGTCGTCTCACCTAACTCAACTATCATGCAAACCACTCGACCTTTGAATGGGCAACGGCTTAGCATAAACCCCACTAGTTAGTCTGATAGCCATCAGGAGAGCTGAGAGCAACGGGTGATCAAGGAGAAGGGATTAGCTCTGTGTGACTTATGCCCCGGTTAAAACCTCTGTGACAGGTCAATAACCCATTGGTGGATCCCGTGATGGCTAGTCAGGTCTAGCTAAGGTGGGTAATGGCTTTGTTGGGATCTGCACCGACACTACGGTGATCGAGCTGTGGTACCCCGCTTGTGGGTAAAGTTGCACACCTCTGCAGAGTTAAAATCTATTCGAATAGCCGTGCCCACGGTATTGGGTGAGTTACGGTGTGGTTACATAACTAGTGTTTCTTCTGGGAATGGATGGGTTGGCGTGAGTTGTTTTGGAAAAGTGTCCGGCAGCTGTGCCGTGTGCTACGGAGGGTGAGGAGTCCAGTAGCAACTTAAAACTGGGATCCTGTGTGGATCAACCCTACGTGTTACTCAGTGCAAGATAATGGCTTCGAAAACCCCTTTCTTTCAAATAAACCCCTGCATCAAATTAGCTTTCCGCAAAATAAACCCTAGCCTTATCCTTGGTTTATCCTGTGCATTATATTCTGTTTATACCCCCTCTGTGGGTGTGGTTGGACTTGCTGAGTACGTTTGTACTCACCCCATTCTTAATTTTTACAGAGAAAGATCCAGATTTCGTTCCCGAAGACGTTGAGTAGAGGTTCCGTCCTGCACCCAACCTTGCCTGTGGATAGGGTCACCCGCAGGAAGTTCCGTATGGTGCAAGACTCTGATGACCCCCTCTTCGTAGTTAATATCGTTGTGTGGGTGTTAGTTGTTATCCTCACGATAGTGGCGCTTCACTGCCCACTTCTGCGTAGAGTTGTACGGTGATGTACCATCTGATGTAATAAAAGTGTTATCAGCCTCCTGGGACTGATATTGTATCACTTTTAAGTCTTCTCTTATGAGAGGACGCAGCAGCTGGGGCCTCCTCCGGCCGACTGCCGCCTCGCACGGCGAGGCCACCTCCGAGCACTGGCTCCCGCACCGGGGCTTCCTCGCGGCGAGGCCGCCGTGCTCGCCGAGGCTCGGCTCGCGGCGAGGGCACCTCGCCTGTCGAGGCCATCTTCCCCGCGCCGAGCCCGCCTCCCGCGGCGAGACCACCTCTGAGGACTTGCTCCCCCGTTGGGGCCGCCTTGCTGCGAGCCTGGCCTCGGCGCGCGCGTCGGCCTCGCCGTGAGCGCGCTCGCCGTCGACGGGCTGGGCATGAGGGCGGCCAGGTGCGAGCGCTCGCGGGCGCCGGCAGGAGCGAGCGTGAGGGCGCGGGCTCGGAGTGGGGAGCGCGCTCGCCAAGCGCTGGCGCCGCACGGTCGCGCGGGTTTTTTTTTACATTTTTACCACTATAAGGAAGGTCACTCGTTGGTTTAGCACGCTTAAACGAGCCCCTACAGATTTAGCACTACTGTAGCTAGAAATCTTACATTTTTACCACTTTTGCCTACGTGGCAGGACACGGCGGCAGGCCACTTTGGCGCCCGGTCAGCAACGCGAGGCGAAATGTCTTTTGTTCCCCCGCCCCTTTGTTCATGTGCCCGTGACCCCCAGTCCAGCCCGTTGACCGCTCCCACTCTCCTCACCCCCCTCTCGCTATCCCGCCGCCGCCGACGCCTTTCTTCCCCACTGCGCCGCCGCCTCACGCCTCCCCCAGCGCAACGGCGGCCAGGGCTCTTGCCATGGTGACCGCAATTCCATTCCGCCGCGACTAAGGGAAAGGTACGTGGGCTTGTTTCCTCATGGCCACCCGCTGCGATTAGGGTTAGGTTTTGCGGGATCTCAGGTTTTGCGGCTTTTGATTTCTTGTTTCTCGGTTCAGGCGTAGGCGTCATCATAAATAATGAAGACAAATGAGGACCCACACACGCTCTTGCTATGCATAGTAGACACATTCATCGGGTGGAGCTTAAGAACTCACCAGGGAGGATAATCACAAGGATCCATTGCGGCCACGGGAGATGGCGACCTATTACATCACACGCCTGAACCGAGAAACAAGAAATCAAAAGCCGCAAAACCTGAGATCCCGCAAAACCTAACCCTAATCGCAGCGGGTGGCCATGAGGAAACAAGCCCACGTACCTTTCCCTTAGTCGCGGCGGAATGGAATTGCGGTCACCATGGCAAGAGCCCTGGCCGCCGTTGCGCTGGGGGAGGCGTGAGGCGGCGGCGCAGTGGGGAAGAAAGGCGTCGGCGGCGGCGGGATAGCGAGAGGGGGGTGAGGAGAGTGGGAGCGGTCAACGGGCTGGACCGGGGGTCACGGGCACATGAACAAAGGGGCGGGGGCACAAAGGACATTTCGCCTCGCCTTGCTGACCGGGCGCCAACGTGGCCTGCCGCCGTGTCCTGCCACGTAGGCAAAAGTGGTAAAAACGTAAGATTTCCAGCTACAGTAGTGCTAAATCTGTAGGGGCCCGTTTAAGCGTGCTAAACCAGCGAGTGACCTTCCTTATAGTGGTAAAAATGTAAAAAACCCGTCGCGCGGAGAAGACGAGCGAGGAGCGAAAGAAAACAGAGAGAGGAACTCTTCCGTTCCGTCCACGTGAAAAAAAAACACAGAGGGCAGGGGCAGGGGCAATACAGGAAAAAAGTGTCTAAAACCTCTTGGATGGCATTCTACCGGATGAACATCGTTTCATAATGGCAATTTGGCGAAATCCTCTTTCACGATGACATTCCTCCGAAGCCCACTTCCGAGGATGGTCTAAATGCAAAAAGCTCGGCTCCAAGCAATGGCTGGCACAGTATGAAAGCAATGGATCACCAGTTCACCACTTGTTTTCATTTGAGGAGTAGGTCCAAAATCCAAATGAGAAAATGACAAGGCTACATTTGCAATAGCCAACTCTGCTCACCTCACCAGTAGCGCAGAGAGAGAGAGAGAGAGAGAGAGAGAGAGCCGTCATCTTTCTTGCACAGCTTGCTCTTTGTACAAAACCAAGAAGGCAGCCAGAGGGTAGCGTTTACACCTCCACCTAGGTGAGTCTGGGAAAGCAGCAAAGCAAAGACCAAAGAAGAGAAAAGCAGACTGGAGTGAGCAAGAGGTTATGGTGGTGTAGGCAGTTGAGTGGGTAGGGCAGGAGCGAGAGAGGGAGCAATGGTGGGGGGATGCGCCGGCGGTGACGGCGCTGCCGAGGGGACGCTCGCGAGGTGGCGAAGGGCGGCGGCCAAGCGGATCGGCCTCTCCTGCGCCGCTTTCTTCTCCTACGCCGCCAGTCCCTCCCCGCCTTCCTCCAAGACTGTATGCGCCTATCTCTCACTCCATGTCCTATCCTCTTGCTTCCAAGGATTTAACGGCAGCTGTTCTTGGTGAAAAGGGTCCAAGAAATGGCTCATCTTTGCTGCATTGTTCACAATCCCATCAGACTTGCTCTGTTTTCTTGGCTCCCGTTGTTTTATTTTCAAGAAAACAAGATTCCATGTCTATTTGTGCAAGTTCCTAGTTAACTGCAGCTGTTGTACAAAAGAAAAAGGATTCAGGCATCCACTTACATTGGATTGAGTAAATTTTGATTTTCCACCCGCAACATCAATGCATCTATCTCCTGTCCTGTTCTGGCTTCTAGTTTCTTGCTCTTTTTCCTCTGTCCCTTTCAGACTTTTCTTAACTGCATTTTGTTTTTATGCACCCCATTCAGTTTTAGGCGTGGTTGTTGGCGTGCTTCCATCGAAAGCAGAAGTTTCTGCCTCTTGCCTCATTTAGATTCATCTCATCCAACAGAAAGGGTGCCCCAAATGCCTTACTTGTTGGTTGGTTTTGGCATTTTCTTTACTGAAAAAATGCAAATAAGGGCTAGATATGGATTTCAACAAGAATCACAATCCTTTTGCCTTCGTTTTATTCATAGGTGTCCCGAGTACTAGTAGTCTTTTCTCAACCTAGCTGGTTTGCAGTTCTTGGTACTATCCACCCATTAAAGGGAATTATTGCTCTGGCTTTCTCACCATCTTATCTTGTACTGGTACCCTGGGAGAAATATTAGGAGTAAATTTGAAATTCCGACGCACCCTCCACAACGGCCAACCATACCAAGTTACGGTCACCTTGTTTTCTTCAAATTTTGACTCTTGATCCAGCCATCTAAATAAGGTTGAAAAATCTGGACATGTAGCATTCTGGATCCATTATCGTTCATGTGAGGGGCCACGCATTATCTTGGGTACTGTTGGTACCTTTTCCCTTATTTGAGGATCGGTGGCGATTGTTGCAAGTTGCTATGCATACGCCACATATTTTTATTAGAGCAGTAGCTGTTCCCTAGAAATTTCCCTTCTTTCTTTAAAAAGGGCATTCTTTTCTTCCTTTCATTCGCAACATTCACCTTCCTTAGGACCATAGACCAACATGGTATCCAGTAACTTGTCTGTTAGCGGTTACAGTGCAAATTTTTCAGCAGTGTAAGCAATGACCATATGATGGGTATGTGTTTCTAGAATTTTTTGAACTCACATGTGTCCTTGATATCATTGACAACCTTGCCTGTCTTTTTTTCACTGTTTTTCGTATTTATTGTTCAAGCAATCTGAACAGTTTCTTGAATGCAGCTGTATTGCAGCGCACATGTATATCCTATTCCATAACTCATTGTGGGTTGTGATATATGCAGATCTCATGCTCGGCACTGAATGCGCCTGCAGACAACAGTGATGGAGAGCAGCAAAAGATGGAGGAACCCACAAGCACCAGAGTGGCTGACAAGGTACCAGCTATATGTCCACTTACATTCCCCTTTTTTCTATTCACACTTTTTTTTCTATTTTTTTACTTAAATGTACGATTTTTAATTTGGACAATCTCAATAATGGAGATTTTTTATTTAAAAGAAACTTTTCTCTAACTAATGAACTAGTGAAGAGATCATGATCATGTTTTCCTAAGAATGATTACGATGGCAAGAGACAAGCTAATGATAACAAGAGACAAACTGATTAGTTATGGTAGCGGTGACAAGCTAAAAGTCAATTTGCTGGTAACTAGCAATTAGAATATCTCGATGTTGTGTTCTTCACTCTAGACCCCCTTTAGAATGGTCAAGGGTGAAGGTTGTCCTCTCCAAGGCAAGCTGTTTTTTGAAAGAAAATAATTTATGAGGTCACTACGTTGAGGATTAAAGCTCTTCAGACAGAACAAATGTGGTAATAATGTTTCAAATATTGATGATCAAGACATCTGTAGTTTCTATCTTCATTTTCAATGGTTTGAAAGGATGACGGTTGCAATTCCCAGGTGTATAAAAAGGCTGCATACATTTCTTTAGTGCACATATTAAGTCTCAGGTTCATCCACATTGACATCAAATATTGGCTCCTAGAATTGTGTTTGCCTTTCGTAAGTTTCAAAATTTCGGTATTATGATGCTGTGGTACTTTTCAGCTACTGTTCATGGACACTTGTGTGGTCTTACTGCTGCATAAAAGTAAGAGCAGTCACTTATGAGCACCTTGTCATAGTCGACAGTGACCAACAGGGGGTATCTTGACAAAAAAAAACTAGTGTCTTTTTAAATTATTTGAAAAGAACATCATTTCAATTAGGAAGGTCTTTTGCGATTTAATGCTAATATTTTGGTGAAAGAATTCTATAATTTAAGATCAGAAAGGACATTTACTGATCTATGTTCTTGCAATGTACACCTCTTCGCCAGTTTGGTTGCAATGGCATTACACAATTTATGTTGAAGATAAATTTTGAATCACAGAATGTTCCTAGGACAAGATGTGTCTGAGTTAACAAGTAATTTGGATTCTGGTGAGGTCTTTTTCCTTTTTCCTGATGAGCAGTCCTATTTATTCAACATAGGCCAGCTTGCAATGTATATGATAATTGCCATATATTGCCCTGCAAGCATCTCCATCAAAGTAATTAGTGTTGAAGGCTGGTTTGTTTTGGCGGTTATGGAAGTAGACCTTAGAGCTAAATGATGCATTGAAGGAAGCGCGCACAAAAAAAGGATTCTAGAATGAGAATTTTTATTATTTTAGATTACTCCTAAGTTTTGGCACTTATTTATTTGTGGCCTTTCATAGACATGAAGTTTACTTTTTAATAATTCTCATGTGTATTCTGATCGCATTCAGTTGCAATATGTTGTGATTTTAATTTCAGAATCTTTGTGCAATATGTTTGGAGCTCCTCAGCAGCACCAGCAGCAGTGATGTTGACAATGTTGAGAGTCAAGGAATCTTCACAGCACAATGCTCCCACTCTTTCCACTTCCTATGCATTGCCTCCAACATCCGGCATGGCAATATCACCTGCCCTATTTGCCGTGCCCAATGGTCTGAGCTGCCACGTGATCTGAAGGTTCCACCATTGCTGCACAACCAGTCGGATCCAATCCTTCGAATCCTTGATGACAACATTGCATCATCCCGTGTTAACAGAAGGTCCTCCATACGTGCTGCCCGCTACAACGATGATGACCCGGTTGAGCCTTACACTTTGACTGAGCATGTGGACCCATGTCTTCGCTTTGCCCTTATCCCAGCTCCGGTGGCAGCACATCATCATCTCCTCGGACATTATCCCTGTGGACATATGTTGCCACTACAACAGCACTGCCAATACAGCAGTTCCTCCATGCTTTCACCACCACAGATAGCTTCACCAAGCGGGCAAAGGCGTGCTTACCTCTCGGTCAGTCTTGCTCCGCAGCCAGCCATGGACTTGGTTCTGGTTGCCAGTCCTAATGGACCACATCTAAGGCTCTTGAAGCAGGCAATGGCACTTGTTGTCTTCTCCATGAGGGCAATCGACCGGTTAGCCATTGTCACAAATGCTACCACCGCAACCCGTGCATTCCCCTTGCGTCGGATGACATCCCATGGAAAAAGAATGGCATTGCAGGTCATTGAACACCTCTGTTGTGTTGGCGGAACTGATCCTGTAGGAGCTATCCATAAAGGCCTGAAGATATTGGAGGACCGGGCACATCAGAACCCAAGCAACTGCATCCTTCACTTGTCTGACCATCCAGTCCGCAGCTGTGTTGGGGTGGACATGAACCATTCCAACATCCTGGTTCACCAGTTCCATGTCGGGCTTGGTTTTGGGGTGCAGAGTGGCTTCATCATGCATGAGTTTGAGGAACTCCTGGCGCGTTTGCTTGGTGGCGTGATAGGTGACACCCAGCTGAGGATAGGGGAGCATGGGGGAATGGTGAGGCTAGGCGAGCTGAGAGGTGGTGAAGAGCGAAGGATCCCGCTTGACCTTGTGGCAGACTGTGGCTTCATACTGGTTGGCTACAGTTACCTGGAGGGTGGAAGAGAGGACCAGCTGAGGACGGGCGAAACTGCAGTCGGATTTGAAGAGAAAGGTGACAACCGGTACTGTGGAGCGAGGGAGATGGGGCTGAGCGTTGGTGGCGAGAGGAGCTGCTGTGCGGAGAGGCGGGACTACCATGACCCATTCATGGCGCGGCGATGGGCGAAGCATTTCAATGTGTACAGGGCATGAGTAAAAGAGCTTGGCGATCTCAGCTGCATGATATGATTCTTGTTGGTTTCCTTTTTTGAATTCCTGCAATGCAAGCATCTGAAGGTGGTGTCTGCTTTTGGATTCTTTTGTTGTGAATCTGAATCCCTGTAAGATGCCTGTGTCCGTGAAATGTGTGCAGAGGTTTTTCTGTTGACATATTCTGCTTGAGTGAATCAGAAAGTGACAGAGATGGTACTGGAAGGCAAATGGTACTGTTTGAGTGATTTTGATAATTATGAGCGTCATGAAGTTGGAAGTGTTGTTCTCCGGAGGCGCCGCCATTGTATTTTGCATTATTGAATTAGAATGTGTTCTCTCTTCATTTCTTCTGCTTGCTGGCAAAGTAAATTTCCAGCAAATATTACATGAAACTACCACCAAGTCAGGTTGCGTAGTAAAATCTCTTTGAATTATTTTGCCATAATGTTTTACCTGCGAGGCAATTCCTTCAATGCCACTAAAAATTATAGCACTTGTATGCCATTAAAATTTTCAAACTTCCCTCATTGCCATAAAATATTTTTTGCCTTAAATGCCATTATGTTGGCTTTTCCATCCACTCCCTGCTCTTTTCCCTTAACTATGGTGCGGAACAGCGGAAGCATTTCCCTCATCATGATCCCTCTCACTCTTGCGGTCTCCAAAGCTCTGCTCCACCGTCCTCATGAAGTGGCAACGCTGCTCCTCCTGGCAGCAGCACGCACACGCGCCGTGTCTTGCGGTGAGCTCGCAGATCAGGCGTCGGTGGACCTGGACGACGTGATTGGACAAATGCGCTACTGCCCAGGTCTCCCGTTCGTGAGTCGTGGCACACTGACTCGTGTCTCCCGCGGTCCCGCCCCATAGAACGCCGCCTCCGGTTCAGGTGGTGCACCCCGCCCTCCCGGCGCACCGCACTCAGAACTTTAACCATTAATTTTCCGTAGAATACAAAATCTAATGTTTCCTAAGCAAAGAAATAGGAGTGAGCAGTATGAATCCTATGAGCACAAGAAAAATGGTAAAAGTCGCACGGTATTTCTATGGTACAATGAAGCAATACTGATCAGTTTAGGCTAGCATAATATTAATAAATATCAAGGTTGCATTGAACGCCCAAAAATATATCAACACATATAGATCCCAAGTAAATCTACGAGAACTACATGATGGGAGTCTAGTCAGCATCAGTTATGTGTTTCAAATCCGAATATCCGGAAAACACCTGCAAGAAGAAAAAAACAAATGTAAATACCTATTAAAAACTTTAGATCGTCACCACCAAAGCCTTATCAGCGGGAACATGTGCACATCAATTTTCTACAATAAGATGGCCCAGCTGTTAACAGGTGTAGTTTTAACGCTTTTCCGGCATTTCTTTGTACAGGCCAAACTAAAGGATTGAACTGCAGCAACCATACCTTCATCAGCGTATTTGTTCTTGTCGTCCCCTGCGTAGGCCAGGAGGTTGTACTTGGGATTCCATTCAACGCTATTCATAGCTGCTTTACATGGAATCTGATGAACCGATCGTCCAGTCTCAACATTGGCCTGATGGAAGGAGAAAGTGTTAAAAGAACTATACTTTTGAGTAAAAAGTATTTGTTTTCTCAAATTAAAAGGAAATTTCGCTGAGTGTAACCACTCACAATATCAATGAAAGGGTCTTCACTGGCATATGCAATGAATTCTCCAGTATGATTGAAGCTAACCGTTCTTACTGGCGACCTAAGAGAAAAAAGAAATTAAAAACATATACAAATATTTGTGAGCTCATCAAAACTAAAAAACATAAATTTTATGTAGTTTACAGTAAGGAAACTACTGAAGTGGATGCAAGACCGCAAGCCATAAACACCCACAAATTTCTTCGCTCAGCACCCTATCCTAACCCCCAGGAAAAAAATCATTAACAACCAATGAATACAACACTAAAGTACTACCGCCCCCCCCCCCCCCCCCCCCCCCCAACGCACTTTACTACCACTGGATAAGCAGAGCTGCTGCTTTCCCACAAAAAATCTCAAATCCTAACTCATATCTTACAAAAAAAAATACAATACTAGTGAGAATTCATGTACAGAATTATACAATATTAAAAAATATTGCTATGATGTCATGCAATATTGCAAGGTAAGCTGAAGGAAAACATACTCAAGTTTTGTGAAGGTTCTAATGCATAGCAACTCCTTGACATTCCAAAGACTGACAAGTGAATCTGCACTTCCAACAGCAAAGTACCTACATCAAAACAATTTGTAACTGTCATCAGCAAAACACTTATAATAATATCTTTAAATATCAGAGCAAAAGTAAACCAGACAACTGGCAGAACTGGGTACAAAACTCTGGCAGCTACAGAAATGCTTGAGAATTATTTCCATATCCTTGTGGAAAAATAACAAGAGATAGTCGCTTTATAAATTACTAGCAAATATGCCCGTGCGTTGCAATGGGAAGCCATATAAATATATTGATTAGTATATAAAAATGTATATATTATATAGCATATGTATTTTTTAATAACATAGTACGTGTCGGTTGAGGACTTGCCAGTTGAGGACTTCAGACTTTTTCTATTTTACTCGCCAAACGCTAATTCTAAACGGTCTCAGACCCTTAACATAAGGTCACCCAAATTCTAATTAGAACTCTGATTGACGGACCAAGGAATCATTGCTCGCTTTAGTAATAAAAGTAGAGATAGAGATACAGAAGAGATAAGATAGAGAAGTAGTTCAGTACCATCACAGAGATGGCATCAAATATAAGGCTTCCAGACAGGACCTGGTATAACAGATACATTAGGCTGTTTCTACAAATCAATCTATGTGATAGTTTGTTGAACCTCACAGTAAGGTCACCGTATATAGAGCATAGAGCCATAGACAGAATCTAGGTCCACTGGCATGCTAATTTGCATCTTCATTATGCAAATTCTGAATTCATTATTGTACATGGGCTTGGCAATTCCATCCTTTAAAACTCACAGGTAAGTATATCCTAGTAAATCAATCACTGCGAGAGTCCAAGGTTGCTAGGACATAATCTCATCTTTTATCCAAAGATGAAGTTAAATATATGATTTCAAAAAAATATATTATATTAGGATTGCTTAGATAGCAGGGTGATACCTGAGGAGTGTGTTGTCCCTCAACACAAGCTTGTGGTGGCGGACTTTCGTTGTCGGGTACGTGTCCACCGGGACAAACGTGCCAAGATTACGAGAACGAAGTGGTGGAAGCTTAGAGGGGAAGCGGCGCAAACGTTTAAGGAGAGGATGCTAGGTGAGGGGCCTTGGGAAGAAGGAGAAGATGCTAACGACATGTGGCTAAAGATAGCGACATGCGTCCGGAAGGTGGCCTCAGATGTGCTTGGCGTGAGTAGGGAAGGCAAACAGGAAGGGAAAGACATCTGGTGGTGGAATGACGAGGTGCAAAGGGCTATTAAGGAGAAGGAATGTTTCAAGCACCTCCACCTTGACAATAGTGCAACCAACATCGAGGGCTATAAATTAGCGAAAAGGGCTGCAAAGCGAGCTATGAGTGTAGCAAAGGGTAAGACGTATGATGACCTGTATCAGCGACTAGGCACGAAGGAAGGGGAGAAGGACATTTATAGGATGACTAAGATCCGCGAGCGGAAGACACGGGACATCAACCAAATAAAATGCATCAAGGATGGGACAGATCGACTTCTAATGAAAGATGACGAGATCAAGGGAAGATGGCGAGAGTACTTCGACAAGCTGTTTAATGGGGAGAATGAGAGCACTACCTTTGAGCTAGATGACTCTTTTGACGATACCAACAGACGTTTTGTGAGGAGATTTCAGGAGGCAGAGATCGGGGAGGCTTTGAAGAGGATAAAGGGCGGTAAAGCGATGGGCCCTGATGGTTCCCCATTGAGGTGTGGAGATGCCTAGGTGACAGAGCGATAGTATAGTTAACTAAGCTTTTTAACCTCTTTTTTCGGTCAAACAAGATGCCTGAAGAATGGAGAAGAGTATATTAGCACCGATCTTCAAAAACAAGGGAGATGTTCAGAGTTGTACTAACTACCGTGGGATTAAGCTGATGAGCCATATAATGAAGCTCTGGGAGAGGGTTATTGAGCACCGCCTAAGAAGAGTGACAAGTGTGACCCAAAACCAGCTTAGGTTATGCCTGGAAGGTCGACCATGGAGACGATTTTCCTAATACAACAATTGATGGAGAGATATAGGGAGCAGAAAAAGGACTTGCACATGATCTTTATTGACCTCGAGAAGGCGTACGACAAAGTATCGAGAAATGTCATGTGGTGGGTCTTAGAGAAGCACAAAGTCCCAACTAAGTACATTACCCTCGTACAAGAATGCGATGACGTTTGTCCGGACATGTGGTGGCGACACCACTGACTTTTCTATTAACATAGGCCTACATCAGGGATCGGCATTGAGCCCTTATTTATTTGTTTTGGTGATGGATGAGATCATAAGGGACATACAAGGTGATATCCCTTGGCGTATGCTCTTTGTTGATGATGTGGTGCTAGTTAACGAGAGTAGAGCAGGGGTTAATAGGAAGTTAGAGCTGTGAAGACGCACATTAGAGTCAAAAGGGTTCAGACTTAGTAGGACCAAGACCAAGTACATGATGTGCGATTTCAGCGCATCTAGGCATGAGGGTGGTGACGTTAGTCTCAATGGGCAAGTGGTGGCCCAGAAGGACACTTTTCGGTATTTAGGTTCAATGCTACAAAAAGATGGCGACATTGATGAAAATGTTAGGCATAGAATCTCAACTGGCTGGTTGAAATGGCGTCAAGCTTCTGGCGTCCTCTGTGACAGGAGGGTGCCACAAAAGCTAAAAGGTAAGTTCTATAGGACAGCGATTCGCTCGGCGATGTTATACGGTGCTGAATGTTGGCCTACAAAAAGGCGACATGTCCAGCAACTGAGTGTAGCAGAAATGCGGATGTTGCGGTGGTTTTACGGGCACACAAGGAGGGATAGAGTCCGAAACGAAGTTATTCGAAAAAGGGTAGGGGTGGCACCAATTGAGGAGAAACTTACCCAACATCAGTTGAGATGGTTTGGACATGTCCAACGGAGGCCTCCGGAGGCGCCGGTGCGTAGTGGGGTGCTAAAGCGTGTCAATAAGGTAAAGAAGGGTAGAGGTAGACCTAAACTGACTTGGGACGAGTTGGTTAAGAGAGACCTTAAAGATTGGGATATCTCTGAGGAGGTAGCTTTGGATAGGAGCGCTTGGAGACTAGCTATCAACGTGCCTGAACCGTGATCTGTGTGTATTTTGGGTTTCATCTCTAGCCTACCCCAATTCGCTTAGGACAAAAGGCTATATTGTTGTTGTTGTTGTATAATAGCCAGATTATAAGCTGAATAGGTTAACTGGGGCTTGTCATAATTGGAATTAAAGTCACTAACAATGAAACCATTTGCATAAAGCATTCATAGTGCTCATTTGATAATGTTAATGCAAACAGCTGACTAGACAACCCAACTAATCTAGTGTAAATTACAAGTACCCAAGGGGTGATCCAGAAATAGCGGGTAGGCATATCACATGGATAGTAAGAAATGAATGAAGAACCATGAAAAAAACAAATACCTATCAAGGGGATCCATTGCGATGCAATAACACCCTGCTGTATGAGCATTCAATTTGCAGGGCTTCAAAAACTCAAGATCCTTAACCACCTCAATGTGTCCTGCATGAACACCAAACCATGTGGAAACATCGATATTATTCACTGGTCTGATTTAGTAGCACATGAAACCTGCCAAATGTAAATACACTGTTTATTTATTCAGTATTATTGTGATCTTATTTATGCAGAGTGAAGGAAAAAGTGTCTTAGTATCCTACCTAGCCCAGTAGTGATGTAGAATAGATCTCCAGCTTTATTCCATGCAATCTCATTCATCTTGAGGAAATTAATATTGAAATTCAGAAATGTAAAATGAGAAAAGAAACAATTGATTCATGGAAACACATTACAAAAGGTAAACAAAAATGTGAACCGCAAGAAGTTGAAAAAAGCAAAGCTCAGAAAGGTACATAAATCAGTAACGTCTAAATTAAAAAATCATGTCAATTTTACCTCGTAATTAGCCTTGTGTTTTTTAACAACTTTTAACGTTCGAACATCCAATATCGTCAGTTCGTCCTCCTACACATTAAAACAACTGTTACTGTAGATGTATAATTTGATAAAATTAGAAATTTGCCAACATAGAGTGGACAATTTAATGAATAATGCATTCAGCTTATTACATCACAAGCATTTTTCCCCCCCAAAACAATGTCCGATTTCCACAAGTATCTTAAATCATTCACAATCTCAGGATACTTATCATCTATGAATAACCAAAAAATGAAAAACACGTCACAATTTCATATATGATAGATTAATATGTATACATGTATATCTTCAGGCACATAGTTCCACTTTATATTGCAATGGCACTGGTGCATGATTCAGCAATGCAAAAACTGTGGCACTTACAGAAATAAAACAATGCAAGCTATTAATATGTACAAAAAATGAAAAAAAAAACTGTTTTATTATATGTGTTGCAGAATTGGTCATGGTATGGTATTTACTGAACTTACACAGGTCATAAACCCAAAGAATGTGGCAATAGAATAACCCATCTTTTGTTATTGCATAAGCAGATTAATGCAGTTCAGTTTTCTTATAAGTGTGTGCCAATCCTGGTGTTACCAAAAATATACAAACCTTGTTTCCAACAGCTATCTGAGAACCATCATGTTTATATGTGATGTTGATGTTTTCTCCACTTAGTTCAATAATTTGACATTTTCCACCTGAAGAGACACTAAGTGTGAGATAAGCAGGATAAAAACATATAATATGATTATATGATTGGCAGGTAAACATCCACCACAACAGATCATCATAACAAGAGAACAGATTATCCCAAGTGGTTCATCCAGGCAATCGACAAAATAAGGAGTTTTTTATGGAAGGGGAGAAAAGAGGCTAATGGTGGATGCTGCTTGGTGGCTTGAGGAAAGGTCATGCAACCACTTGAGCTAGGAGGGCTGGGCATTCATACCTCGAGGTCATGGGATGGGTGCTGCAAATGAGATGGCTTTGGATAGAAAAAAACAAGACCAGATCGCCCTTGGGCTGGTTTAGACATTCCTGTCCACCTGAATACTGCTGTTGTGTCTGCTATCTCGATCACCACCGCAGTTGGCAACGGAACAAACACATTGTTCTGGTCTGATCGCTGGTTACATGGACAGTGCTTGAAAGATTTGGCACCCAATGTCCACAAATGTGTGCCTCCAAAAGAGCGAAGAACTAGAACAGTGGCCGAGGCCCTTCATGAACTAACCTGGGTGGCTTACATTAAGGAAGCGTTAGGGTGGCACAGGCTGGCTGAGTATTTGCAACTCTATGAATCTATTTCGAACATAACTCTTAATGTTTTGGAGGATGTTCATCACTGGAAGCTCTAATCCTCAGACATCTTCTCAACCAGATCTGCCTACCGAGCTTATTTCTTTGGGTCCACCACCTTCGAGCCATGGACGCAACTATGGAAGTCATGGGCTCCCGGAAAGTGCAAAACCTTTCTACGTTTAGCCATCCGAGATCACTGTTGGACAGCTGACAGGTTACAAAAAAAGAGGACTCCCCCACCCGGACCGCTGCCCCCTTTGTGATCAAGAACAAGAAACAGTTCAACACATCCTCGCTGCTTTTGTGTTTGCTAGACAATTCTGTTTTGCAATCCTGCAGTCCCTGAACCTGGTCGCGCTGGTCCCTAACCGAAGGACCACCTCTTTTGTGGATTGGTGGAAGAAGTCTTAGAGGAAAATATCTAAGCAGCACAAAAAGGGATTTAACTCGCTGGTTATCCTTGAAGCTTGGATCCTCTGGAAACATCGGAATGCTTGTGTCTTTGAAGGATCAGCTCCTAAGTCCTAACCTCCAGCTTGCCCTGCAATCTTTTTCAGATGAACTACATCTCTGGCAAGCTGCAGGTGCTAAGAGGCTTAGGGCCCTCGGCATAGGTCAAGTGGTTTAGGCACCTGTAGGGCGCCGGTTAGTGGTCAGGTCCTTTCTTCAACTTTTTTTTTGTTAGAGTCCTTTACGGTTTTGTTTTTCACCATCCTCCATTCTGGTCCAAGGTGGAGGTTTGGTTATTGTTATTGGACCAATTCTCTCTTCCTAATACAAAGATACGCAGCTTCTCCTGCGTGTTCAAGAAAAAAAATTTATCATCATACACCAGATATCAAGTAATGCAATGCATTGTATTTACCACGTAGCTGCCGCATAAATTTATTGCATAAGAAATTTTCCCCCATAATATCAATTGTGGACGATAGGAGAGAACAAATTCAAAAATATATTTCATCGACTTAAGACTGTGCATTCTAGCACCATCAGGGATGAAGTGTGCTACTTACTTCGAGCATCCCAAAGACGAATAGACTTGTCAGCAGCTGCAGTAGCAACTGTATCAGGATGATTTGGATCCCAACACAGCTGATCTACACTATCTGTGTGGCCTTTCAGTTCAATATCTTTAACCTTCGACTGTGCAATAAAATTCAATGATTTAGCACAGGTTGCAGTGAAGAAAATTTGATAGTATAAAACGTGAGATAAATTCCACTCTGATGCACAAATAAAGAAAAGTAATGTCGTTCTTACGGCTGATGATAAAATTTCTGCAATACTCAAGTTGTAAAGATAGGATTGTAAAAGTAGTAGCATTCACCCTTCTTGGGCATATCACACCAAAAATCAATGTTCACAAGGCGCTATTCCGCGCCTGCCTAGGCGCACTTATGCGCTAGGCGGCAGGGTACCGCCTCGCCTAGGGGGTAGGCGGACCCCTAGGCGAGCGGAGCACCTTCGCCGGTCTCCCTCCGCGCCGGGCCGCCGATCTCCCTCCGCGCGGGGCTGCTGCTCCCGCCGGCCGCTCCCCTCCGCGCGGTGCTGGCGAGGGAGGAGGCAGAGCAGAGAGCGCCGGCGGCGGCGGTGGAGGAGGCAAGGACGGGCGCTAGCGGAGGAGGAGAAAGCAGGGGACGGGCGGCGGCGGCGGCGGCGGAGGAGGAGGAGAGAGGCAGGGGCACACGCGGAGGAAGAGGAGGAAGGGTGGAAGGCTGGAAGCAGAGGCGAATGGAGGCAGGGGCGGCGACGTTGAGAACGAGAGGAGATGCAGGGGGCGTCGGGAAGGGGAACGAGAGGAGAGGAGAGGAGAGGAGGGGAGGGGAGGAGATAAGGCGGTTGTTGGGCTGCTGGGCTGGGCTGCTTTGATGGGCTTATTTTTCAACTCAGGGTTTAGTGGTCCTCTGTTTTTCTTTTCTTTTAGAAGTATATATGATGTATATGACAAATGTATACGTATATATATGGCACCGCCTAGCAAACCGCTTTGAAACGCCTAGGCTCGCCTAGGCTCTAGGCGGTGGGTCACCGCCTAGAAACCGCCTAGCGCCTAGCCTAACATTGCCAAAAATCGACATGACTACATGAATAGAGAACTGTCATTCTACCAATGCTATGCTTTCTTAAGGTTAAGGTCACAAATTGCTGTCAGTTTGATAAGATGGGAAATATACAAATAACGTAGACCTTTTAAATTTATCAATATGACTTGTACCAAAAAAGGGACATTGGAGAGTATAACAACAAAAAAGGTGTATCCCATTTAGTAAAAAGAAACTTTGTGGTGATGAAAGGAGAGAAAGTTACATGGCCATGAGGATCAATGCTCCAAACACGTGCAGTATGATCAATCGATCCTGAAGCAAGCTTTGTGCCTAGGCAGTTCCATGCTACAGAGTGCACCTAACAACAAAAATACCAGAATATTAAGATCCACACTGATAAGATTACCAAATAAATGCAGACAAAAGAGTAAGAAAAGAGAAACCATCACGTACATAGCTAAATTTCTACTGTCAGGTACTAGGGTAGA
Source organism: Panicum virgatum (assembly GCF_016808335.1). Lineage (NCBI taxonomy): Eukaryota > Viridiplantae > Streptophyta > Magnoliopsida > Poales > Poaceae > Panicum > Panicum virgatum. The sequence continues at coordinate 35,573,308 of NC_053146.1, read as the reverse complement.
GGAGTTTTTCTTTGAAGATCATCATGAAGACGGTTTACCAACACCATCAACAAAGTGCTAGAAGAAACCAAGAAACCCGCCACACTAATTTCTCCTCATTTCAACTTTGCAAAGCTAGATAAGCACTGGGAAGTCACTATTTGAGCAACTGCTCCATTGCTGCAACAGAGTTAAACCAAAAGACAGGCAATACTGCCTATTACATCCAAACTCCTTGACAAGCATTTGTGGCTGCAGCTAAGATCTTTTCTTTTCTTTTTTCAGAATGCCTCAACATTATTACTCCATTCAAGTTTCTAAGGAGAAGAGCGAGACTAATTTCCTCTCAAATTTCGCCACAACTTCTTCCTTCGGTCCCATGACAAGGGAAACCATACGCCGCAAAAATCGAAAAAAAAAACAGGATGGGGTCACCATGATCCCGCTTAGATCCTTATTAGAATAAAGCTAGAAACCAAACTGGAGCACCCAAGGATTGCAGATTTTGCGTCTTTGTTCCTCATTCTGCTTGTGAAATTGGGCTTTAGGGCCTCTCCCTACGAACTGGAACCGGAAGATGCAAAAGGTTGGAACTTGGATTCTTTTTCTTCTTGCGAGACTTAGGGTTTTAGGGGCTCCCGAAGAAACTGCGACGGCTTCTCTTTTGGGGGGATATTGCGGGGGAGTGAGAGGCCTTACCTTCTTCTTGTGGCCGTAGTATTCCCTCGACACTAGGTCCTTCAGGTTCGCCCCCGGGGCCGAGACGGCGGCGCCGCCGCCGCTGATGCCCTTCCGCTCCTCTTCCCTGCCCTCCATCTTCTCCCTCTCTCTCCTCCTCCTGCTGTCCGCCTTGATTGGGGAGTAGAAAGAAAATCCAAAGTAACAGCAAAATCCATGATGGACTTGATTTGGGCTTGATGGGCTGGGCTGGATTAGGAAATTGGGCAAGTTTACCATGCAATGTGACATTGGGCTCCGTACATTACCGTTCAGCTATACTTGCCGAGTTGCCGTTCTCCAAAAAAAAAAAAAAAACTATACTTGCCGTTCAGGTTGCACTGCTTCGTAGTAGTAGTTCCTACTCTGGTTGGTAGGATTGAGGTACACACGACAAAAGTGATTTTTATGTATGTCGGACACTTGTGACGATTCCTCAAGATATGCAAATGCGTGCTGGGCAGTGATAATGAAAACAATATGAAAATGAATGAAGACATAGAGTTTATGCCATATATAGCTGCATTTAGATTTATCCTAAGTCAAACATTTTAAATTTTGATTAGTGATTTATTTCAAATAAAAAAATTACATGTTATGATAGTTGTAAGTTTGAAGTTTGAATGTTAGGGCCGCGTGTGAATCATACATACTTCTAAACTTGTGGCTTTCTCTAAACCATCCAGTGGAGTCGTATGCCTTTGAAGCCATGAGATATATCTTATAACATCCAAAAGTTACCTAGTGTTTTCCTTATTTCTACATCAGCACAATTGTCATAACAACCCTCAAGGCAACAACAAAAATGCACAATGGATAGATGATTGTAAGGCTTCTCTTTGCAAGCCTGCAATCCCTCAAAGTAGGCAATCCTCCATTGAATAATCCACACTAAGATAAAACCATATCTCCCGAAGAACAGGAGCGGAGAATCCAGTATAGCGAGGTATGGCCCTTGCCATACCTCGATTTTGCAGCAAGCAAGTTCCCGTCATAATCACCTTCCTGGTTCTGCCTCCATACGGGCTGCCATGGATACTTCAATTCGAGTCGTGCCAGTGGAAGGAGACGTAGGAAGGAAAAAAAGACTTGAATCGTTATTAGGCTGTCCAGTTTTGTGGGCCTCTCATTTATTGATTGTTGTTGTTGCTTCTTTTGGCATAGGTAAAAATAGAATCGGAAAATAGAAGGTAAATGGACACTTCCAAATTAAGAGGTACAAATAGCAATCTGCAGTTTTTTTTACATTGTTTTCTTTTTAAGATTACATAGTGTTGATACCATGTAACAGGGATACCCACTCCTACTGCAGCAAGGCAGGACTCGCGTAGTCATCCGTAACTACGCCATAAGGGACGGAGCAGCCGGGTCCGGGGAAGTGGTGCTCGCTCCCTGGGCGATCCGAGGTCAGTGTAGCCGCTTAGCTTGGTTCCGTACCCTAAGACTACACATTCACCACCCTGTGGAGAGTGCTCTAATACCTGAACCTGGCAACAGGTGCTTTGGCCTCCAGTGGGTCCGGAGCACCCGCTCTCGACATGAGCACGCCAACGCAACCAGGTTGTGTCGGAACACGTCACGATAATGGCCCCACCTGTGGGTTCGTACCTCCCCTGAGGTGGGCCCGGGGGCCACTGTCGGAACCCTGTAACAGGGATACCTACTCCTACTGCAGCAAGGCAGAACTTGCGTAGTCATCCGTAACTACGCCATAAGGGGCGGAGCAGCCGGGCAACACGGGTCCGGCTCTTACCTCACCGGGCCAACGGCCCCGGACCCGCTCCCTGCTCTGGGACGGGTCCGGCGACGCCACGTGTCCCTGAGGAGGGGAAGCTCCGCGCCTTAACAGCCGGGGGCCCCGGACCTCCCACGGGGTCCCGGACCCCTTAGCGGGGAGGGAACAGACACCCCGTCTGGGGCAGGTCCGGAGCCGCCACGTGTCCGCAGGCGCAGGCACGCGCGCGGCCGCGAAGCTTCCTCGGGAAGACTCGCCCACCTACCGCGTTCAATACGGGAGACGTAAGTGCGCTCTGCCACGGCAGAGCCCGAGGCGACTTTTGCCAGACTGCACTGTTGATCGCGCGTTACCAAGGCACATAGTGCAGCCGCTGGCGCCGCCCACGCCACACATGTCAGTCTGCTACGCCAATTGGACACGGCGGCTTGCCTTCGCCCATCATGACGCCTACGCGGTAGACCCAACAGTCTACGCCGCAACCTACACTACCTCAACGGGCGCCTCGCCGATGGGACAGGTGAATCCATTCCTCGGTCAGAGAGTCCACAGGGCGATGAAGCGTATCCAGGGAGAGATTCTCAACACTGTAGCACTATAAATGCCTTCTGCGCAGTATACTATACATCCGCGTTGGACCCAACTGTCGGGGTCTCAACACCTGTGTACGCGTCCCCTTGGACTATAAAAGGGAGACGCCCGTTAGAGAAAGGCAAGGCCGAAGAAGTCCCGGCAGAGGCCAGTACCCAGCCTGGGCAGAGGATAGATTCATTCTTACGCAAGAGCAATACAACTCATAGTGGATGTAGGGTATTACGCTCTGGCGGCCCGAACCACTCTAAATCCTCGAGTGTTCTTGTGTTCTTGCTTCCTAGGTAGACCTGCCGAATCGCTTAGCGCTTCCCCGAGTACTCACCCTCTGGGATTAGGCGGGTGCACTACGCCACCCGGCTGTGGGTCTCCACAAACCACAACACATAGTACAACTTAGATACTCACAATGCACGTACACTCACCACTATGAACGCACGTTTGCAAACCCCACCCCATGAGCATCTTGAAAGACTGAGCCAGGCAGCAAGTTTTTGAGATTGACGAAATCACGACAGGCGTCTCGCTGTCAACAGGAACGACGCCTACCACTGAATGCACAACACTGTTAAGTTCTATAATATTTGCTCCTATAGGGAGTCAGAATCTAGGACCAGAGGTGCTACCAAGGCTCTTGTAAACACTAGGCTACATATCGTTTTGTTTTCTTTTACATTGTCAATTTGGTACAAAATCATATGTCCTTTGTTTTTTAGTTGTTTGGATGAATCCATGCTAGAGGCATATAGATTTGAGGACCTTTGAAACTTTGACCACACACAAAATTTGATATGACGATTTCTTCAGGCCTTGATTTAATTCCGTCCTCCGCCACTGCCTAAGAAATTCTATACAATATCATAACAAAAGAAGAAGAATACTTCATGTCAGGGTTTATTCCATCAGTCCACCACATGGACACTAAACTTCCACTTCTTTTTTTGCGAGTAAATAGAGCATTTATTGATTATCAATCGTGGTAGCATTACAAATCTCTAAGCACAAGGTGCTTGATATATTTAGGAACATCTGCTAACCACACCGCTGATGACTCAACTCGTGCGCTCCTATATTTTGGCATCTCTTTATACGTAGCAACTTGAATCCCTATAACTTCGACATATACTCCCTTGCATCAACGATCCATGGTGTTGAGCTTGATGGGTCTCTTTCATCTGACATCAAGCTTCTTATACCTGTGTTGTTATCAGATTCCATGATAATTGGGCCATGACACCCATTGCGAAACCAGCTGTAGTCTTCACAACATGCTTCTGCCTCCTCTGCTAAATGATAATAAAAAAGTACACGCTATACCAAGACCATGGCATGACCTTGATGATTCCTTACCACTACAGTTGTGCTTGCTTGTCCTGTCGCCTCTATGAAGCTTGCATTAACATTAGGGCCTGTTTGGCAGGGCTTTGGCTCCTTCAAAAATAGTTTCAGCTCTAGCTCCTCGCTAGTGGAGCAACTTCTCTGGTGAAGTTGGAGCCATTTTGAAAAATATTTGACAAAACATCTTCTAGTATTAGTGTTTACTCACGGAACCGCTTGTAGCCACGTTTCGTGGCTCCACCTCTAGTGGAAGCCGGAAGGGGAGTGCGGCCTCTTGCTTAGAACTGCTCCAAAATGAACCGTTTGGCAGGGCTCCAGTTGGAGCCCGTTTTGGAGCCCTGCCAAACAGGCCTACCAGCCCTACTCAGGTGGATTCCATATAGGTGCTGGCCTAGATGATCGAAAGATATCTCTGGGCTTTGGCAGCTATCTCTTTCATCTCTTTGATTCACCTTCCCTTTTACATCATCTAGTGACCTTTCAGGGCCTCGAAAAGACAAATTTTTCAGCATTGATTCAATCACTTGGACCGAACCTATAATAGTTAATAGAGAAAGAAGTGTCCCCATGTGTGAGATCATTCTTACTGACCAATTCCTCTAGAGAGTCACTTAAAATGCAGCTCTAGCATTCACCGGTATATTGTTAAAGGTTAACAAAAACAAATTTGGTCCGGTGTTTTGCAATTGGGCGATTTCCGGTATATATCCTAATTCTGCTGAATTTCTGTACGAAGAGCTATAACACGTGGGCATCCAAAAACTGCATGTGCTACATTTTCAGGTTCCTATACTCAGACTGTGAGTGTCAGGCACAATGATATTACTCGTTTTTTCTTACTGTTTGATGTTCGATGCAAGGGCATTAAAAGCAAGCTTCCAAGTAAACATTGTTCGATGTATATGTATCTCTTGTAGTTTCCACATTGTGTAAGGAATTTTGTGCATATTTCCTAATACATATATATATATATATATATATATATATATATATATATATATATATATATATATATATATATATATATATATATATATATATATATAGGACCTAGAGCCCTCATGATGAATACAAGTGCTATTCATGTATTAGATCCATCCTAGGGTTAGGTTTCTTCTCAATCTTGCCTAGGCGATTTTTCTTTTCCCATCATGCGTTGCACTTGCGTGCTCAAATTCCTCCAACAGAATTGAATTTCCTCTTCGTTTTGAGGAGATCCAAGATAGGCTACTGCCTATTCTTCGATTCGTGCTACTCATCCTGCCGCCGGTCTTCGTCGCCCCGACTCCGGCTGCGCGCTGCCCGCCCATCGAATCCTCGCGCGCCTTGGGCTGCCACGCCGCCCGCCCGTCCTCCTGCGTGTGCCGCCTCGGGTTGCCGCCCACCTCCGGCCGCGTATAGCCACCGGGACGCGCCACCGTCGGGAGCCCAGGACGCGCCCTCTCCGCCGGGACGCGCCGCCGCCTTGGGCCGCCGCGCCGTTGCCTTTCCGGCTGCCAAGCCTCAGGCCACCACACCGCCGCCGCCTCTTCGGCTCCCGCACCTTGGGCCACCACGCCACCGCTTTCTCTGTCCGATTTGCCACTGATTTCTTTTGCATCTCGGGCCACCGCTGGCCCCAGTTTTGGTCACTCGATCAAAACAGAGTAAGTCTCGTGTGTGCGTGTAAAAAAAGAAAAAAAAGAGGACTACTGTTGTGATCTTGTGGCTGCTGTCGACTCATTTTGTCATTTAATTTTGCTCCAGACTCATCAATAGGGAACTCAAAAAAAAAATCGTTGCTGCTGCTGCCGCCGCTTAATTTCCGCTCTCGCCGTCAACCACCGCTTTTTCTTTGCGCTCTCGCCGTCGCCCGTTGCTATTTGGGATGTCGTCCTCTTCCGTTCCGTCATCCGGTGGTGTGTAGACTACATGATGTCCGGTGCTTTTCAATGGCACCATCGCAACTGGGTTCCTCGTCTACGTTGGGACATGCGTGGTCTCCATCTTTGGGAGTTTCTTACTGGTGATATACCCTGCCCATCTCCTCCTGTTGATCCTGTCAGGCCTACTATTTCTGATAAGGCTACTAATGATGATAAGATGAAGATGCTTGATGATTATGATGCTAGTATGGAGTCCTACATGTCTCAGTTTGCTGCATACAGGACATGGTTGGATGAGGATGCTCGTGTTGGTGCAGTTCTTGCTGCTAGTATGGAGGAGCAGCTTTCTGCAGATATTGTTGGTTTTGAGCATGCATATCAAATGTGGGCCTTTCTTCGTGAGCGTTATGAGCCCACTGGTCAGTCTACCTATATTGCTGCTCTACATCAGGAACAGCTATTGCGCAGGGGTGATTCTACAATTGATGATTTCTATGCTCAGATGTCTGCAGTGTGGCGTCTGCTTGATTCTATTGGTTCTCCACTATCACCCAGCACTTGTGACTCGTGAAAGACTTAGAAGGTTGCTCTGGAGACTAGGTGCACTTATGACTTTTTGAGTCATCTTCGTGATGAGTTTGAGCAGCTTCGAGCTCAGTTGGTTTCTCATGTGCCCTGTGTTTCTCTGATGGAGGCTCTTGCTGTTGTTCGTAATGAGGAGCCACATCTTTAGAATTGGTTGCTCGATGTTCTTTGTCTATTGTAATCTTCGCTTTCTTCAGTATTGGTTGCTCGGTGTTCTTCGTCTACAGTTGTCGTCCCTCCACCTAAGGCACCCCTTCCAGCAGCGCCTTCTTCTGAGGGAGGAGGGGGTGGTCGCCTTCATTGTGACTATTGTGGTAAGAACACTCATGTGGTGGCATATTGCTTCAAGAAGAAGAAAGCTCAGTCTCGCCAAGGTGGTAGTGGTCATACTTCACAGGGTACAAGTAGTGCTAGTGGTTCTGCTACTGGAGGCTCTCAGCAGAGTTCTGCTGGTTCTGAGACATAGGAGATGCTCATGTTACTTCATCGCCTCACTGCCTCTACGCCTCCGGGAGCTGCTAGTTCTGTTACTCAATCCTCGCATAGTCAGATGCTACTACTGCTTCTCAGTCTTCTTCTTCAGGTACTTTCCATGGATTCTAGATTCTGGTGCCTCTTTTCATATGACTCCTAATCGCATCAGTCTTTCTTCCATTAGTACACCATCTATTCCTATCACTGTTCAAACTGCGGATGGATCATCTCTCTCTGTTGCAGGGCAGGGAACTCTTTCGTCTCCCTCTTTTCATGTCCCTGTTGTTTCTTATGTTCCCAAATTAACCATGCAACTTATCTCTGCTGGCCAGCTCACTTATCATGGTTGTCGTGTGATCCTTGATTCTGACTCTTGTTGTATTCAGGACCGCATCACGGGTCTACTGGTTGGTACTGTCCCTCGTCGATGTGATTCTCAGGGTCTTTGGGAGCTTGACTGGCTTCGTCTTCCTTCCGCTGCTTCTGTCAGTCTTGTTGGTTCTGCTGCATCTATGTCATCCATATCATCTTTTGCTTAGTGACATCATCGTTTGGGACATCTCCGTGGCTCGCATCTGTCTACACTCGTTCGTCATGGTCTTTTAGGGTCGGTCTCTAGTGATGTATCCCTAGAACAGTGTCAGGGTTGTCTTCTAGGAAAACAGCTCCAGCTTCCTTACTATTCTAGTGTTATTCATCACAAATATAAGGGGCAGATCCAGCAGTGGGTCTGGAGGGGCTCGAGCCCCTCCTACCTCTGAAAATCCCATGAAGCCTCCCCTAAGCCCCTCCTACAAATTTGAGGGAGAAGAATGAGGGAAGGAGAGGTTGGAGGAGGAAGAAGAGGTGAAGAGCCCCTCCTGAATTCAAATTGCCTCCGCCACTGCAAACATACGCACTTTTGGTGATACATCAGCCTTCCAGATATTAGTCCATAGCTCCTCCCTCTTCCTTGGTTCTTTACTTGCTGCTACATGGTCCTTATATTGCAGTTTCAAAGGCAATTTATATGCAAACCTCACCAAGAAAAAGGCCTGTTTTTTCATAGTGCCTGACACTCTGCTTAGGCGTTTTCATAGTCAAGATTCTTTATAGCTTTAAGATGGCATCAACATCAAATTGGCGGGAATGTGGCCCTAATAAGACTGCGGTTCCACTCTCTATGCTCATTAACAAGTAAGTTGAAGACCCATCTGATTATATTCTTAGCCTTCCGCATCTTGTTACCACTTTCAAAGAAATTTGTCTAGGAATCCAATTATGTTGACCCATCTCCAATTCTTTGAATGATTTTTTTAGGAGTTCTAGCCCATACATAATGGATCGCCATGTTGCAGAAATATTGCAGTTAGGCACTATATCCAGCAGATTTCCCCTTAGGTACAGAAGCACCTTTGCACAGAGACTATTTGGGTACATAAGCATTCTCCAACGTAGTCTAGCAAGTAAAGCTTGTTTAGCAGATTTTCGCTTCTTTGTTAGGAAAGATTTCATTTTGCCAACAAACATCATATATGGCTGTTGGTAGCAGCAACTATGTAAAACAAACTAAAACCATGCACAAACATGTCATGATAAACTAAGGAAAACTTTTTATTGAACAAAGTTAGTAGATCTATAGTCGTCTCCACTAGTGTCAGCTCAAACATTAATTTATATTTTTCATCCAACAAAAACGTATGTAAAAGTTGAATAATACCCTCACGTCACATCATTCTGTACATAGTAACACAAAAATAAAGATCTGGTAATAAAAAAAGGAAAAAAGATATTAAAAGTTTTGCAGCCGGTGTTAGAGTGCACAGTAGAATTCAGCCCAGTCCGCTATACCCACGAGTCGGCACCCTACTAGGGCTCAGGTCTACTGGAGCCCAACCAATCAAGGCCTCGGGCCTAACTCAGCCAAAAAGACCAGCCTAATGGGTGAGGATTGCCCCACCTTATATATTGGGCTCCCTCACCGTCAATTTCCAATGTGGGACTAAATCTAACAATTTCCTCCGCCACACATCAGACCCAACTCTTCCATCACTTAAACCCCATGTGATCTTCTGGAAGATATTCATGAGCTCCCCCGTCACCATGTGACTTCGGAGATATTTCAGATTTTTCAACCTTCGGCTTTGATACCACTTGTTAGAGTGTGCAGCGGAATTCAGCCCAGTCTGCTATACCCACGAGCCGGCACCCTACCAGGCCTCGGGTCTACCGGAGCCCAACCAACCAAGACCTCGGGCCTAACTCAATCCTGGGCTCCCCCACCATCAATTTTCGATATGAGACTAAATCTAACAGTCGGTAGAGAACAGAACACTCAATACTTCACTGTCCTTCTCTTTGCATCATATGTTGTTGTGAGCTCGTTTTGCCCCACCACAAATAGTAACTAGAAAAATTGGCGCACTAACGCCGCGCCTGTAGGTGGTGCGCATGGGTCTCTATATAGCTCATGAACTGCTCTGATGCCGAAGAGGCTGCACCTGATAGAGCAGGAAGGGAAATAAGAACAACCATACATATTGGCAAAGATATAAATAAATGACAAGTGAGCAAGTCAATAATAGCACACACCGAGCAAACAGACGAACATGGAGCAACCGAGCACGAACCAAGATGACCCTTAGAAAATCAAAGACCTGCACATAAGAATGCAGCTGGGTGGCCTTCGATAGAATCAGTGCGCACTCAATGGCCATAATGGCCATGATAGCCTACTCGACCTCTACGACGCACGTGATGAACAGGCGAACACTACTGGAAAACAAGCCAAAAGTCCAGGCCAAAAGTACCGGTTCATATTGTAACCGGTACTAATACTAGACATTGGTACCGGTTGCAACAACAGCCGGTACTCTTTGCCTGTGCCAAGTGCCGGAAAATTGCGCCGCGTCAAAAACCGGTACCAATTGAATATCAAAGACACCGGTTAAAACTATAAACCGGTTCCGATTGGCCCATGTATTAATGGCACCGGGTAATGACACTACCCGGTGCCTTTGGAGCAGACATCGGCACCGGGTTATACCACAACCAGGGGCCAATGAAGGTGACAGGCCTTAGGTACCGGTCCAAACAACCACCCGGCACCCAAGCAGGCTCCGGCGCTTGATCTGTAAAAGGCCCCCCCCCCACGCAGTCGCACCGCAGCAGCTAGCATCAGACTCCCATCCCATCCTTATCCTCTTCCTCCCTTCCTCCTCGGGTCCACCCACCACAACACTTCGTCTCGAGCCCCGCCGGCGGATGCGCCCCCGTGCCTGCCTGCCTGCCCCTGGCGCTCGCTAGCTAGCCATAGCCAGCCAGCAAGCCCCCGTAGCCTCCATGTGGGCGTGTCCCGTCGCCGCCACCGCGAGGCCCCCGCCGCGCGGCCCCTTAGCGCCGACGCTGACGGAGGAGGGCAGAAGGCCCCTGAGTGTGCAGTGTGCATCGAAGAGATGCGCGACGACGACTCCGCCTGCCGCCTTCTACGGTACGCGCATGCAGGGGTGCGGAGGCACGGTGACGCGGCGGCGAGGAGAGCGGGCATGTGGCTGCGTGGCGGGCGCGGCTGCGCTAGCCCAACACCACGGAGCCAAGGCTCGGCGCGCGGGGAGCAGCAGCAGTTGCGCGTCGTCGTCGAGATCATCGTGAGTTTCCCGATCCGTCCCCGGACACTCCCACTTGCCCCTCCCATCCCTCCCTCTTTTTTCATGTGATTTTTTATTCACGAGCTATACTCAATTTTTTGGCAAATTTTTTTTTGGATCTGTTAATCTTTAAGGTTACGCATTTGTAGCTCAAGTTTCGTTTCGAATTGTTGTGATTTGAGGAAGTAATTTGGATTTGAAGTTTCATGGCTCCTCTCGTTTTTCCCTTTTCTTCCTTCGGTTCTTGCACAGGGAAGAGACAGACGAGCGAGCAGGAGCACACGTGGCCCAAGGCAAAGCACGAGCGGTGCGTCGGCCAGCAGCTCGCGCGGTAGTGCATGGGACGCCGGCCAACTTCCGCAAGCTGTTGGATGGGCAGCTCAAGAAGCTCGTGGCCGCGGGGAAGCTGACCCGCGTGAAGAACTCGTTCAAGCTGGCCGCCGCCGGACGGGAGCTGGCCGTGGGTGAATTTTTTCTCTTTTTTTCTTATTTTTCAGAAATAGATATGCATGTGAGATTGTATAGATTGTATCTATCTTGTAAATAATTTTTTGGATGATTTGTGGAACGATTCTTTGGAGCATGTGGTTGATTGGGTGATTGGAGTATTTTGTATCAATGGATTTAATATTTTGTGAACGATTCTTTTTGAAATGGGAAATGATATTAGAAATGCCATGAACTCATTGTACCGGTTGGAAAAACCAACCGGTACCAAAAGTGCTGCCAGCTTGCGGCAGCGTGACAGTCTCTTTGGTACCGGTTGGTCTTTCCAACCGGTACCAAAGGAAGCCTAAGGCACCGGTTGAAAAACCCGGTGTCTTAAGGCGAGGCCATTGGTCGCGGTTGCGGGGCACCGGTTGGGAAACCGGTTTCTTTGGGCCTTCTCAACAGGTGCTGAAGGCCTGTTTTCTAGTAGTGAAAACAGAATGGCCTGACGTAGAGGATGATGTGGACGCAATTGACTTACATTTTTTTGGCCTTTTAGAAGGCATTGAAATAGAATTCAGGACAGCTAAAGCAACCCACATAGAGGAATACTACATGCACCGAAAGAAAACACATAACACTGAAGCAATTTAGCAAGTCAGGACCGAACCAAAAGTGGAGGCCAACGACAACAACAATTTAAAGGCAGAATAAGACGAATGAGAGCCCCTCAGAAAAAGCTCAGTACACAACGACAATATGCTGAGTACAAAGGTGTTGTGTCCCCTCATACGAGAAGACATAAATGTGATACAAATATCAGTCCCAGGAGGTTTATGACACATTTATTACATCAGATGGTTCATCACCATACAACTCTACGCGGTAGTGAGCAGAGGAGCGCCACTATCGCGAGGATTACAACCCACACCCACACAACGATATTAAATATAAAAAGAGGGTCATCAGAGTCTTGCGCCATGCGGTATCTCCTGCGGGTGACCCTAATCCACAGGCAAGGCTGGGTGCAGGACGGTACCCTACTCAACGTCCTTTGGAACGAAGTCGGGGTCTTCCTCTGTAAAAATTAAGAATGCGGTGAGTACAAACGTACTCAGCAAGTCCAATCACACCCACGGAGGGGGATTAAACAGAATATAATACACAGGGTAAATCAAGGATAAGGCTAGGGTTTGTTTTGCGGAAAGCAATATTTTATGCAGGGGTTCATTTGAAAGAAAGTATTTTCCAAAACCAGTTTTCTGGTACCGAGTAACACGAGGGGTTGATCCACACAGGATCCAAGTTTTAAACTGCTACCGGACTCCTCATCCGCCGTAGCACACGGCACAACTGTCGGACACATTTCCAAAACAACTCACGCCAACCCATCCCACAATAAACACTAGTCATGTGACCACACCGTAACTCGCCCAGTACCGTGGGCACGGCTATTCGAATAGATTCTTAACTCTGCAGAGGTGTGCAACTTTACCCACAAGCGGGGTACCGCAACTCGATCGCCTTAGTGTCGGTGCAAATCCCAACAAAGCCATTACCCACCTTAGCTAGACCTGACTAGCCATCACGGGATGCACCAAGGGGTCATAGACCTATCACAGAGGTTGTAACCGGGACATAAGTCACACAGAGCTAATCCCTTCTCCTTGATCACCCGTTGCTCTCAGCTCTCCTGATGGCTATCACACTAACTAGTGGGGTTTATGCTAAGCCGTTGCCCATTGAACGGTCGAGTGGTTTGCACGATAGTGGAGTTAGGTGAGATGACACACCAACTCGGTCCTTAGTTGTGACAAGATGGATATCTCCCTTCCTTGCTCTGCCACACAGGCACAAGCACACCAATCGGCAAATCACACAGAAATGCCATCCATCCCGTCTAAACTCATCTTTCGAAATTCCACATTTCTCCCTTCCCACACACACACACACACACCTTTTCTTTATAAAAACAAGTTGTATTGTGTATAAGGTCCTAAGCATTCTACCAGCGATTAACGTCTAAACAAAACACATTCAGACATTAATCTAGGTGGTCAAGGAATGGTTATAACAAATCAAGGGGTGACTATCCAACCGTGTTTTCAGCAGGCAAAACATATGCAATTTTGTAAAACAGGCCAATAGGTTGTGTTTATAAAAACTAGGACAAAAGCATGCATCAAAGGATGGGATTGAACTTGCCGTCTTCGAAGCCTTCGGGGAGGTCCTGGTCGAAGCACTGTCCTTCGGGCTCGAGGTCGCGGAACTGGTCCTCGTTTGCTGACTCGCAGTACTACTCGTCAACGGGCTCTCCTTCGTTCACACCGTGGTCTACGACGCATACAAACAAACACACAATCAAGAAAAAGAAATAAAAGCTTTATCATTGAGCTCGAGTCGGAAATAATCTAGATATGGAGATAGGAGTAATATTTTTGGGCGGTTTCCTAATGGCATGGCAAAAAACTATGTTAGGAAAGGCGTGGTAAAGTTTCAGATCGATCGGAGGTTGTTTGGTGCATAAAATGATAGGTTACAGAGAGGTTCAGGGTTGAACGAGGTTTTAAGGGCCTTTTCGTAAATATCTTTGAGGGGTAGTTGCTTGGTTGTGATTTTAGAAAATAATCGGGTTACTCTGAAGATGTCAGGGGCTCAATTAGAATTATGTTTATATTGAAAAGGGTTCATTTGGGAATATAACAAAAGGAAGGTTTAAATTGCAAAAGGGCTTAAGAGGGTGGGGGTTCTTTAATAAAATGGGAGGAGAGGGGGGGCCTAAAAGCAAAATGGCCACTCACCCCCTTCCTCTCGACGCAGAACAGGGGAGGTGGCGCTGGGCGTCGGCGGCGGCCGATTCCGGCGGCCTGGGTGATGGCGGCGGCCGGGAGGAGAGGGGAAAGGGAGAGGAGAAGAAGGAGATTCGATTCCCCTACCTAGCTCGAGCTAGGGTGGAGCGAGGCGGCGGGTTCACGCGGGCTGGCGGTGGCGGGTGGAGGTGACTGCGGCGGCGGCGCTGCGGGCTAGGAAGGGAAGCTAGGGCCGGCAGGTGAGATGGTGGGGAGGGTGAGCCGTGCTGGGGACCTATTTAAAGGTGAAGTAAGGCGGTGGAGGGTGCGGAGTCGGTGGCGAGGCCGGCGAGCGGCGCGGGCCGCCTTAATGGCGTATGTGTCGCGACGCGGTGGTGCGGACGGCGAGGCCGGGGCGAAGCGATGGCTCGGCAGGCATGCGGGAACGTGGCGGGGGGCGGGCGCTGTGTGGCACAGGCGCGAGCGGCGAGAGCGGGGCGCCAGCGGCGGGCGGCACGACGAGCGCGCGCAGGGGGCCGAGGCGGTGCAGGCGCGCACGTGGGCCAAGCAGGGGAGGAGGGTGCGCGAGCGGAACGGTGAGCGCGTGTGCGCAGCGGCGGCCTGCACGGCGAGGCAGAGGGCGGCAGCAGCGAGCGGCGCGGCGTGCAGCGTGGCCACGCAGTGCGCGTGCGTGCGTTCGTGGGCGATAGCGCGGCGGCGAGCGGCTTGGCAGCTTGCGGGGTGCGCGCGAGAGGCATGGCGGCATCGCGGAAAACGCGTGCGCGGGGCGCGTGCATGGGCGGGCGGAGGCAGCCGGGGGTGAGCGCGCGCGGGAGTGCGGGCGGTGCAAGGCCGGTGCGGGAGCAGGCCGAGCGGGGCGCTTGCGCAGTGGCGGGCTGCTCGGCCAGGAAAGGCACGCGCGGGCAGGCGGCGGCCGAGCGGCGCTCGGGGCGCGCGGCAGGGAGGAGGGAAGGAAGGAGAGAGTGGGAAGGAAAAGAAAAGAAAAGAAAAGGGAAAATGGGAAAAAAAGGAAAGGAAGAAAAGGAGAAAAGAAAAAGAAAAAGGGGAAAAAAGAGAGAAAACGAGCGCACACCGGCGGGATTCGCGGCGGCCGCTATGACCTGGTCGGCCACGCGCAACGTCGCGTCTGCCCGCGGATGAGGCCACAGGGAAAAGGTCGGGGGTTGGAAATCGGACGTTTGGAACAGAGAGAGAGATTCCGGGAAATGGGGTTCAGGGTTTAGGAGGATTTTGAGCTCAACGATGATAAGTTTTGTAAATAATTATTTTAGCGCGTTATTTAATTTTGATGGATTTTAGGGATGTCACAAACCTACCCCACTTAAAATGAATCTCGTCCTCGAGATTCGGCTAGCTCCTAAACAGATGGGGAAACTCCTTCTTCAGAGCGTCTTTGCGTTCCCATGTAGCTTCTTCTACTCCGTGTCTGCTCCACTGAACTCTGCAAATCCGTACTTCGGAGTTTCTTGTCTTCTTAGTGACTGTGTCCAAGATCTTGACTGGTATTTCCTGGTATCGCAGGTCTGGCTGCAGATCTATCGTTTCCACTGGCACGTGTTCTGCCTCAGGTACCCTCAAACACCTTCTTAATTGAGAGACGTGAAACACTGGGTGTATATCCGACATTTCTCCTGGTAGCTCTAGGCGGTACGCTACTGCTCCAACTTTCTTCAGGACTTGGTATGGTCCAATGTATCGGGGGGCCAATTTCCCTTGTACCTGAAATCTTCGGGTCCCTCGAATGGGTGACACCTTGAGATAAACGAAATCTCCTGGGTTGAAACTTATTTCCCATCTTTTCTTGTCCGCGTAGCTCTTTTGCCTTGACTGGGCTGCCTTCAGCTTTTCTCTAATCTTAGCAACTCTTTCTTCCGCTTCCTTTATAAGTGCGGGCCTGACTAGGGCACGTTCTCCAACTTCTGACCATATCAGGGGAGTTCTGCATTTTCTCCCGTAGAGAGCTTCGAACGGTGACATGCCCAAGCTTGCTTGGTAACTGTTGTTGTATGAAAACTCGACATAGGGTAAACTCTGTTCCCAATCCTTGCCATAGGTAAGGACACATGCCCTCAACATATCCTCTATAATCTAATTCACTCTTTCTGTCTGGCCATATGTCTGTGGGTGATAAGCGGAGCTAAAATCCAATTTGGTGCCCATGGCTTTTATGCAAGCCTTTCCAAAATCTAGAGGTGAACTGGGTCCCTCTATCTGAAACAATTCTGCTAGGCACACCATATAACTTTACTATATTTTCCACATAGAGCTTGGCTAGCTTTTCTCCACCGCAATTTGTTCGTATGGGTATGAAATGAGCCGATTTAGTGAGTCGGTCCACTATTACCCATATGGAGTCGTGTCCCTTCTGTGTTTTGGGCAAACCCACTACAAAGTCCATTTCTATCTCATCCCATTTCCAAACCGGAATGGGTAGGGGTTGCAGCAACCCTGTTGGCTTCTGATGTTCGGCCTTGATCCTTTGATAAGTATCACAACGAGCGACAAATCGTGCAATATCCGCCTTCATCCCATTCCACCAACATTTTTGTCTTAAGTCCATATACATTTTGGTGGATCCTGGGTGGATGGAGTAGGCCGAGTTATGGGCTTCATCCATGATTATTTGCCTGAAGTTTCCTTTCTGGGGAACACAAATCCTATCTTTATACCATAAGGTTCCCTTATTATCCACTCTAAAATCTAGTGCCTTATTCTCTCCAGTCTGCCTCCGGATTTCCATCAGCCCCTTGTCCGAACTTTGTGCCTTTCTGATTCTGTCCTCTAGTGTGGATTGGACATTCAGCATGTGGCTGGAGCCTCGAGGGACAATATGCACATTCAATCGTGCCATTTCCTCTTGCAGATGCTCATCCTTGGGTCCATAGGATTTCCGGCTTAGGGCATCGGCTACCACGTTAGCCTTGCCAGGGTGGTAATGAATTTCCACATTATAATTCTTAACCAGTTCTAACCACCTTCTTTACCTCAAATTCAAATCTGGCTGGGTGAAGATATACTTCAAACTCTTGTGGTCGGTGTAAATCTCACACTTATTCCCAATCAAATAGTGTCTCCAAATCTTAAGGGCATGCACCACGGCTGCCAATTCCAAATCATGGGTTGGATAATTCTGCTCATGAGGTCTGAGTTGGCGGGAAGCATATGCAACGACTTTCCCGTCTTGCATGAGTACACAACCCAATCCTTGTCGGGATGCATCACAATAGATGACAAAATCCCGATGAATGTCCGATAGGGTCAGTACTGGGGCGGGTGTCAACCTGTTCTTCGATTCTTGAAAACTCCTCTCGCAGGACTCCGTCCAGACAAACTTCTTTTCCTTCTTAAGCAGTTCCGTCATGGGCCGGGCTATCTTGGAAAATCCTTCAATGAATCTCCGATAATATCCAACTAATCCAAGAAAACTTCTGATTTCGCTAACATTGGTCGGTTGCTACCAATTGGAAACTGCTTCGACCTTCTCGGGGTCCACTGCTACTCCTTCTGCGGTTAGAATATGACCAAGAAAAGCTAGTTTCTTTAGCCAGAATTCACATTTGCTGAATTTGGCATATAACCTATGTACTCTCAATTTTTCCAAAACTACTCTCAGATGTTGTTCGTGCTCCTGCACACTCTTCGAGTAAATAAGTATGTCCTCGATGAAGACCACGACAAACTTATCTAACTCATCCATAAATATCTTGTTAATTAGGTTCATGAAATAGGCAGGAGCATTTGTGAGTCCAAAGGACATTACAGTGAACTCAAACTGTCCGTAGCGGGTGACAAAAGCTGTCTTTGAAATATCACTTTCTCTGATCTTAATCTGAAAATATCCTGACCTTAGATCAATCTTGGAGAAGTACTTGGCTCCTTTTAATTGATCGAAAAGGTCATCAATCCTGGGAAGGGGGTACTTATTCTTGATGGTAACTTTGTTCAGTGCCCAATAGTCTACGCACAACCTCATACTCCCATCCTTCTTCTTGACAAATAGTACTGGGGCTCCCCAAGGCGACGAGCTTGGTCTGATGAAGCCAATTCGTTGCAATTCTTCCAGTTGCTTCTTTAATTCTGCCAATTCGGAGGCTGCCATCCTATAGGGTCGCTTGGCTATACGGGCGGTTCCAGGGACAAGGTCGATGACAAACTCTATATCCCTATCTGGTGGCATTCCAGGGAGTTCCTCCGGGAAAACATCTGGATACTCATTTACTACTGGGACTTCTTCTAAGGACTTGGCTTCCATGCTAAACACCATCGGGTCTGATCCACTTACCCGGGTATGGCAGGTCACTCGTACTCCTTCTGGGTTTGTTAGGTGTACCACCTTATCAGTAGAACCTATGAGACCATTGTGTCGGCTTAACCAGTCCATTCCAAGAATCACGTCTATTCCCTTAGACTTAAGTACTACTAAGTCTGCTAAAAATTCTACCCCACTTAAATTGATCCTTACCCATAGACAACCTAGTTGACACTTGAAGTCACCTCCAGGCGTCCGGGTTAATAGGGGTGTTTTTAGTAGTACTGTAGGTATATTGTGCTTTTCCACAAAACTCGAGGATATGAACGAGTGTGATGCTCCAGAATCAAATAGTACTGTTGCAAGAACTGAGCTGACTAGGTACTCACCGAGCACTACGCCCTGAGTTCCTTGAGCCTCCTGCGCATTGATGTGGTTGATGCGGGCTCATCCAAATGACTGCTGGGGTTGCCTCATCTGCTGACTGTTGTTGTTGTTGCGGATGGGCACTCGGTTAGCACCTGACAGAACTGGCCTTGGTCCATTCACTATATTGGAGAAGGCTGATGTAGCAGGCTTGTTCATGGCATATTGGCAGTTGGCAATGAAGTGTCCTGTCTCACGGTAGTTGAAACAGACCCTAGCATTGCTGTTGGTGGTGGTGACCTGGTTTGCATTGCTCTGCGGGGCCCTCATGGTGTCCTGGCTCCTGAGCTGTGTGTTAGGGGCCTGTGGGCCTGTCACCTGAGATTGAGTCCTATACTGCATAGGGGCTTGGGATCTTGGTGCAGTGTAGCTGGAGCTTCTGGGTTTCTGGAAGCGATCCTGCTGACGGGACCGGCTTTCCAAAAACTTGCGCTTGTTATCCTTCCTTTCTTCAATTTTGGCCCTTTCTGTAAGAATGGCCTTGTTCATCAGGGTGTTGAAATCCGGGTAGATCTGCGGAGTAAGCAAGGTCCGGAGTTCTGGGTTTAATCCCTTCTTGAACATATCCTACTTCTTCTCATCGTCATTCACTTCTTCCGGTGCATATCAGGCCAGCTCCATGAACTGATGGGTGTACTCTTCCACCGACATGCTTCCTTGCTGTAGTGCGCGGAACTCATCCGCCTTGTGCTTCATGGTGGCCAAGGGAATATGATATCGGCGGAACTCCTTCACAAACTCTTTCCATGTGATGGTGGTGGCATCTTTGGCAGCGGCACAGAAATTTTCCCACCAGGCTAAGGCAGTCCCGGTGAGTTGGTGGGCTGCCAGAAGGACTTTGTCTCGGTCCTGACACTCGAACGACTCGAGCTTCCTCTAAATTACACGTAGCCAGTCATCTGCATCCAAGGGGTTGCTGGATCCGGCAAAGGTGGGCGGCTTGGTCCTCAGAAAAGCTGTCAGCTTGTCATTCATGGTTTGCTCTCCAGGCCGCTTGTTTACGAGGGCATTGGCCAGTGTTTCCAGTATAAGGGTCTGGT
The DNA here is from genome assembly GCF_016808335.1 of Panicum virgatum. NCBI lineage: Eukaryota > Viridiplantae > Streptophyta > Magnoliopsida > Poales > Poaceae > Panicum > Panicum virgatum. Next base: position 35,553,444 of record NC_053146.1, on the reverse strand, counting down.
TGTGGATTATTTGTGCTAGGTCTCCGAGGGGTGGTGGTGGTGGCAGTGGCACTTCGCCTTGATTTTCTCCTCGGTTCTGGCTCACTTCCTGTTCATCCTGAGGAGGATTCTGTCCATTAGGCTGCACTCCTGTACCAGTGACTGCAGGGTTCCGAATGCGGGAGGCCCTAGTAATGCTTCGGGAAGCCATCTGCAGATTCGGTAGAGTTTTTGTGAGATTGGGATTAAGTGATGTTTAAGTTGTTTAATTCGTATTTTTGAAAAGGCAGAATCTACTTTCTGCCGATAAGCACACAACTAACAAGCACACAAACATAGCAAACAACAAGCACACACAACTTTATTATCCCAAGGGAGGGTACAACGCGGGGTAAGACTAAAACGCGTACTACACGTCCGGGTACAGGTTCATACTTAAGGGTACAACTTACGCCAGTGGGGCTGGGAAGTACAACACTAGGATGGCGTCGGGCATTCTACTCGTGGGGCGAGCCTTCTTCTGGGGTGGAGTGTGCGAGTAGACCTTGCTCGCCGTCCTCTAGGTTTCCATTCTCCCTGGGTTGCGTAGCAATTTCTCCTTCATCGGTGGCAATAGACCTTTCAGGGTTCTCGAGTGGGGCTTGTGGGGTCATCACGAGTGGTCCCCATCCTATGACGGGTGTCCCGAGTAGAACTTGGTCTTCCCCAATTGCCGGGACCGGGGTTCCACTTCTGGTCCATTCTTGCATACGCCGGTCTCGGGCTTGCCTGAGGCTCTCCTGAGCAACTACTTCACTGCTGACGGCGGCTGCGGCTCTCGCCTCGGCTTGGACTGCTCGTATCTGTTGCAGCCTCACCGCGAGCTCTGCTTGCTCGGCTCGATGGGTCTATTCCCTCAGAATGTTGGCTTGCTCGTCAAAGAGCTGATCCAAGGAGGCTAGGTAGGTAGCCACTTGGTACAGAGGGTCCTCTTCATGGCGGCGCCGTTCCAGACTTCTTATGCGTGCTTCCCAAACTGGGATTCTGATGGCCGGCGGAAAGAACCTCATTGGTGTGGAAGCGTGGTGTCTTTCAAAAAATCTGGCAAAGGTAACGGAGTGCCTTTCTGATGGCCAAGGGATAGGTGTCTTGGTGCCTAAACCCTGTAGCGGTCACTCACCATGGTTGGATGTCGGGGTAGCGGTCACTTCTGGCGATGACCAGGATCACCCTGCAGCGGAGAGTGCCATGATGCTCGTACTCTCTGCTGTAGTACCTTGGGCGTTCCGTGACGCCAAGGCTTTCCTGGGCGTTGATCATGAGGCTGGGGAAGCCAGGTGCAGCTTGGCAGTTGCCCTGGGTCCATCCTTCCTTAGCCATCTGAAAGCAAAGATAGGGTGAATAAACTTGCACAATTATTTGGGGTACACAAAGGGAGTAGATGATATTTATTATTGCAACATGGTGGGATAAAGACTTCATGGATACACAGTTATTAGGGCAAAGGTTCTAGCCTGGGGTGCTACTCCTATCATGGGGATTCTTCCTCGATCCTGAGAGGGCACTTCTTCAGTGGAAGACACTGATCCATCACGTCATCTTTGGTCTGAGTACCCTTATCCCAATGGGTTTCTTTGGGTTCTTCTTGTTCGGTCTGAGTGCCTACATCCCATTGGGCTTCTTCGGGTTCTTCTTCTTCTTCCTCTATCCACCCACCTATTCCTCTGCGAGCCTCGTATTCTTGCATTCGGGCTTGGAGAGCGGCTAGGGAATTCTTGGCGCGTGCGGCTCTTGTCTGTTGTTCTTCCAGTTCTGCCTCACACTCTTGCATTTGGGCTTGGAGAGCGGCTAGGGAATACTCGGTGTGTGTGGCTCTTGTCCGTTGTTCATCCAGCTCATGGGTTGCCTTTTCTGCTCTATGGACTTGTTGCTTCAGTTGTGCTGCTTGTTCGCGGTAGAGCTCATCTAGGCCGGTGAGATAGATTGTAACACCCTAATTTAAATTTCAGCATTTTTTTTAATAAATTAAATTGGTTTTATTTAATTTTCTAAGGTTTATTGTGTTTAGATGGCATTTAATCTAATTTTTGTTCCTTAAGTAATTAAAATTTTATCATAGTTTTAAATTTTTGTTGTTGCATCATGCCGGAGCATCTCTTTTATTTGATTGAGTGCTAGGATTGAATTCAAATTTGAATTTGAATTCAATTTAGTTTGGGTGTAGTTTAGAAATAGAAAAGAAGCCCAAACCCTAGGGCTAGCCCAAACCCAAAACAACCCAGCCCATGGGAAAACCCAACCCAACCCTCCTTCCCTGCGGGCCTTTCCTTTTCTTTTCCCCGGCCCAAACCCGCAGCCCAGACTTCGCCTGGCCCAGCAGCACCGCTCGCTACAGCCGGGCCGCAAAGCAGCCGCAGCTCGCGCCAGCTCGGCCCAAGCGCGCGGCCTGCCTCCCTCCACGCGCTCAGCGCCAGCGCCCCGCTCAGCCCACGCCGCGCGCTCCGCCACCGTCACGCCTGGCCCCACCTGCCAGCGCCTCCCCACGCTCGTCCCGCACAGCGCCGCGCGCACGTCCCCCTCACCCGCTGCGCCCCGGGCCCGCACATCAGCGACCGCGGCCGCGACCCCGCACTCGCCCGCGATCCCCTTCCCCGTCTCGCTGACCCGCCGGGCCCGCCTGGCAGGGTCGTCGTCCCCGCGGGACGGCTCGCCGAGATCTCCGGCGAAACCACCGGGGATTCCCTTCCCCAACCGCGCCCGCGATCCCTGGCTCTTCCCTTTAACTAGCGCCGCAACCCTCCCTGCGCCCCGTCCACTCCTCGCGCCGCCCGCAACCCTAGCACATCGCCCCGCCTCGCCTCCGCTCGGAGCAGAGACCTCGCCGCCGGTAAGCTCCTCCGCCACTGCGTTTTCCTCGCCGCCGGTGACCCCGGAGCCCCCCTGAACCCCTATCCTCACCGCAGGAGCACCCGCGTCGATCTGAGGCGCCCAGGAGGCCCGGAGCTGCGCCCCATCGACCTCTCCCCGGACCCAGCACCGACTCGCCGCCCAGACCTCGCCGCCGGTCCCCTGCGCCGCGAATCGACCGCCCCGAGCCCTCTGTAAGCACCAGCTCACCCCCTTTGTCGTTTTGGCGCTAGATTAGACGGGCCGTAGCCCTGGGACCCCCGGTACACACCACGCCGGCGAGGCTCACCGCCCCGAGCCGCCCTCATCGCCGTGCACCACACCGCGCACCCTGCAGCCCCGCGAATCCACTTCCAGTGGATTACGCATACCTTGAAGTCCACCCCAGACCCAACTCCGGGCCTATTTGACCCCCGGAGCGCCGGATTGGGCGTCTCCGGCGAGCCCGCCGCCGCGGAGCTCTGCTCCGGCGTGTCCCGCCGCCGCACCGCGCGCCCATTCGATCCCGGCCGTCGGATCCGTTTCCTGCGGCTTAGATTAGATCCCGAACCGTTTTGTTCTCAGCCGCCGGATCGTGATCCAATGGATCAGATCCGTGCGTACCGCTTCAGCTAGGCTCTTTTGCATAAGAGACCCTGGAGTCTTCTTTAATAAACCCGCCGTCCCTGGTAGTTCAAAAACAATTAGATTTAGGTCCGGTTTTTAGCACTTAACACCCTGGGTTTCTTTAAAATACAACCCGCCGTCCAGTCTGGTAGTTTTTGCGAGTTAGACCCTGGAGTTAGTGTTTAATTACGTTTTAGCCCTCGGTTTTAGCAGAAAAGCCCCTGAAGCTTCAGTTTTCTTACAAATAAGCCCCTAGAACTTGTTTTGGGCCTAGTTTATGCGTTTTAGCTCCGTTTTTAGCGTTCTTTATATCCACGCGATCGTTGTAACGAGTAGAATAGTTTTAGCTTAGTTTTTCTTGCTGTTTTTTATGTATTGTTGTACTGTTTCTTAGTTTTTGTTAGTGTTTGCTTGTATGCTTATTTTCGTGCATTGTTTTGGCCATGTGTTCGTGAGTAGACGTTGATCCATCTGAGGAGCCCCAGTACCAGTACCAGGAGCAGCCTTCTTCCGAGCAGTTCGAGCAGCAGCAGGAGCAGTACGAGGAAGGCAAGTATAACATGAACAACCTATCATCTTTAAATACAATTTCATACTGCATTTTAATACTGTATGCCTTTAAGGATTTCCTAGCCAGTTTATATCCTTTAAATATACCCTTGGGTTGCATTTTGGTTAGTTGTGCTAGGTTGCTGCGCTATAACACACTCTGGTCCTTTTTAATTAATTTGACTAATGGTTTACTTGAACTTAATTCTGAGAGTGGCACTCTGTGTGGCTTGAGTGGCTCACGTCTCGTTAAAATTGGCTTTTGTTAGAAACATGGTTTAGGGGGCCAGCACGGTGCTTAGTGCTTGGTTGGCCACTCTCCATAAGGACCGGTTCATAGAGCGATAACCTGGGACAACAGCGCTACCACAAGACTGGAATGGGACGGTCTTGGCTTACTAATTAGGCCATTTTGGTTCGGGAGTAACTTACCGACGGGGCATGGGGGGTGGTGAGCTTCAATGGTGGCCAGGCTACGAGGCTGGTCTGTGTGTCTTGTACCCCCTCGAGGTGGTTACCATCGTTGCGGAGCCTGATTCCTTAGCGGTTACACCTTACCAACGTGTCCTTTGTAACGGCCTCGTAGTGAGTCGCTAGTCATCTCACCTAAGGAAGTGTGATGAACATCTGGCGTAGCTCACGACTTGTGGGTAAAGATGTGCAACCTCTGCAGAGTGTAAAACTGGTATACTAGCCGTGCTCACGGTTATGAGCGGCCCAGATCCTCCTTTTGATTAGTGAAGTTATCTCTTTCCGACGAGGGAGGTGCTTCTCGGGGTTATCTTGGTGGCTTGGTTTTGGTATGGTTCTCAGTAGTAGCATAATTAATTCTGATTAATTACTATGTAACTGGGTTAATGGTAATTCATCAACTCGTAGTAAATAGCTTTAATAAAATTTTGCCAACACTTAAAAGCTAATGCAGTTGAGTCAGCCAGCCTAGAGCCTCATAGTTTGTGTTATACTTGTTGAGTACAAGTTGTGTACTCACCCTTGCCTCTTCTCTACTTTTTCCTCTTGGCTACGCTACTGCTGCTCAGTTCCTGCCGACGCGAGGGAGTTCGCTCAGCGCTACCAGGACTACGAGGACTTCTAGGTGTTCGTCTCCCAGTCGACGTCCCTGTGGCGCCCTGCTTCAGCTTCGGAGAGCTTTTATCGTATTTTGTACTTCGCTTCCGCTGTATTAGACATTTTTGTCATTAATGTAATAAATAACATTCGTATTTCGATTTATTATATCTTTTTACGTGATATGTGCTATGATATACTGTTCATTCTGTTGTATATACGTGTGACTTGATCCTGGCACGTATATGATTGCTCGGTTTATGTTCTTTTATAAACCGGGTGTTACAGAGTGGTATCAGAGCCATATCGACTGTAGGACGAAGCCTAGATAGAACTGGTCGAGTTTTAGGACTTCTTCTCACCAATCCTTGTCTGCTGAAACTATTTTACTATTATACCCCTTGACTTCTTTGACTTTTTACCCTTCTTGCCTTGATTTCTCTCTCTGAAGAATAGTTTCGTAGATTTTGGCCTGAATCAGTCATCTGACCACCATGAGCATAGCTAGGTGACCTTTTTAATAATAATACCATAGCACGTTCTGCGACGCGTTGTGTTAGTCGAGTCTTTTGCTAAACTCGGCTAAGTCGTGAAAATTGTCTGCTTGTTATTATGCTACATGTTTGATTTGGATCTTTGAATGATTGCATAGCTTAGTAGTTTAAATTTGCATAAAGAAAATCACTCAGATGTTAAAGTTAACTAATTAATAAAATGAGTTAGATCGTTGGGGGTAAAACAGTCAACTCTATCCTGTCTACTTTATCATGGCTGAGTCTTTTTCCGCAAAGAGTTATCATATCCATCTGAATTTATTCCTGCAATATCCTTACTCGTGAAATCTTTTGGTCAAATCAGATGGTGAACACCAGGAGCACCGGTTCAGGTTCTGGCCAGCAGCAGGGTCAGAACAACCAGGGTACTGGGATCCCGATGCCGCCGCCTTTGACTCCGGAGCAGTACTTCCAGCTCCAGATGCAGATGATGGCTACCCTGAACAACACCGTTCAGGCTCTTCAGCACGCTCACACTCAGCCTCCGCCTCCTCCACCGCCGCAGCCTCGCGACAGGCGTGCTGAGTTCCTGAGGGGTCACCCGCCGACGTTCTCTCACACGTCCGACCCTCTTCAGGCTGACGACTGGCTCCGTGCAGTGGAGCGTCAGCTGGACATCGCCCAGTGCGATGACCGTGAGCGCGTCTTGTACGCAGCAGGACAGCTGCGAGGTGCAGCTTTGGACTGGTGGGAGTCCCACCCAGTTCACGACCGCGAGGCTCTCACCTGGCTCCAGTTCAGGGAGCGCTTCCGCAGCCACAACGTCCCCGCGGGCGTTATGAAGATGAAGCAGAAGGAGTTCCTTGCACTGAAGCAGGTAATCCTAAGTATAATCATTCAGCGGTTTCTTTTGAGCTAATGCCCCTTGTTCTATCCTTATGAATCCTGAGTTAATTTTCCGATATCTATCTGACTTTGTGAATTCAGGGGATTATGTCGGTCACGGAGTATCGTGATCGTTTTCTTCAGCTGGCACGCTACGCCCCTGCCGAGGTTGCGGATGACCGCAAGAAGCAGGAGCACTTCATGGAGGGTCTTGAGGACTACCTCCAGTACGCGCTGCTCAACCTCCGCTTCGACGACTTCAACCATCTGGTTGACAGTGCGCTCAACACTGAGCGTAAGCACCTGGAGATGGAGGACAAGAAGAGGAAGGTTGTCCCCGTTGCTTCCGGCAGCAACACTCGCCCTCGACTCCAGCAGCCCCAGCAGTACCAGCAGCAGTACCGGCCTCCTCAGCAGTACCAGCAGAGGCCACCGCAGCAGTACCCGCCTCGACAGCAGCAGGCAGGGCAGGGCCCGAGGTTACCGGCACCTCCGGCTCGTACTGCTCTACCAGCTCCACCGGCACCGCAGGCTCCACGTCCGGCAGCTCCTACCGGACAGCAGGCTCCAGCACCTCCTCGTGTCTGCTATCACTGCGGCCAGCCGGGGCACTACGCCAACACTTGCCCCCGGAAGGCGCAGGCGGGACAGCAGGGGCGCCCAGCTCAGCCCAGGGCGCCACTTCAGGGCAGAGTGAACCACGTGACGGCCGAGTCAGCGGCCGAGGCTCCCAACGTGGTTATTGGTACGTTTATGGTCAACTCCCATCCAGCTACAGTGCTTTTCGATACTGGTGCTACTCATTCTTTCATCACCAAGTCATTTGTTGAGGAGCATAGTTTCTTTACCACTGCATTAAGAAAGTGTCTGCTAGTCTCTTCACCGGGAGGGGAGTTGAGATCCCATATTATTTGCCCCCAAGTCAGTGTAGCCATAAGGGGGGCAACGCTCAGTGCTGATCTGAGGGTGCTAGACACCAAGGGTATCGATGTGATTCTGGGAATGGATACTCTTGCCAAGTGGGGAGTCCATATTGATTGTGCTCATCGTTCAGTTCACCTGACAACATCTGATGGCCAAGAGGTGACAGTCAGTGCTTCAGAGCCTTCTGGATTTCTTCATCATATGGAGGCTAGACCCACGGACGGTATTCGCGTGGTGTCTGAATTCCCGGATGTCTTTCCGGATGATCTGCCAGGTATGCCGCCTGAACGCGCCATTGAGTTTTGTATTGATCTCTTGCCTGGCACAGCTCCTATTGCAAAGCGGCCCTACCGTATGGCGCCTATAGAGCATGAAGAAGTCAAGAAGACTATTGATGAGTTGCTAGCCAAGGGCTATATCCGTCGCAGCTTCTCTCCTTGGGCTTTTCCATTGCTGCTAGTAGATAAGAAGGATGGCTCGAAGAGGATGTGTGTGGATTATCGTGAGCTGAATGCAGTCACTATCAAGAACAAGCATCCACTGCCCCGTATTGAGGATCTCTTCGATTTGCTTCGAGGTGCTCGTATATTCTCGAAGATTGATCTTCGTTCGGGCTATTTTCAGCTGAGGATCCGTCCTGGGGATATTCCGAAGACGGCATTCACCTGCAAGTACGGGCTATATGAGTATACAGTCATGTCCTTCGGCCTGACTAATGCCCCGGCTTTCTTCATGCATCTGATGAACATGGTCTTCATGGATTATCTGGATGTCTTCGTGGTGATCTTTATTGATGATATTCTGATCTTCTCCAAGACAGAAGAAGAGCATGAGGAGCATCTGAGACTCGTATTGCAGAGACTGAGAGAGCATCAGTTGTATGCCAAGTTCAGCAAGTGCGAGTTCTGGATTGACGAGGTTCCATTCCTCGGTCATGTTATATCTCAGGGAGGCATTGCTGTTGATCCGAGCAAGGTGAAGGATGTGCTCGAGTGGGAGACACCGCAGACAGTAAAGGAAGTCAGGTCTTTTTTGGGCTTAGCAGGATATTACCGGAGGTTCATTGAGAATTTCTCCAAGATCGCGAAGCCTTTGACTTCTTTGCTAGAGAAGAATGCGGCATTCATATGGACTGATGAGCGTCAGATGGCCTTTGATGAGCTGAAGAAAAGGTTGACTACGGCGCCAGTCCTGACTCTGCCAGACCAGACGAAGAGGTTCACGGTGTATTGTGATGCTTCGAAGGATGGTCTTGGGTGTGTTCTGATGCAGGAGGGCAGAGTGATAGCTTATGCTTCACGGCAGCTACGCCGGCATGAGCTGAATTACCCTACTCATGATCTTGAGTTAGCCGCAGTTGTGCATGCTCTGAAGATTTGGAGGCATTACTTGTATGGGCAGCGGTGTGATATCTACACTGATCACAAGAGCCTCAAGTATATTTTCACGCAGAATGAGCTGAACATGCGGCAGAGAAGATGGCTAGAGTTGGTCAAGGATTATGATCTGGAGATTCACTATCATCCGGGCAAGGCCAATGTTGTAGCAGATGCTTTGAGCAGAAGAAGTTATGTCAACATGGCCGTGGCTTTCCAGATGCCTCCAGAGTTATGCGAGGAGTTCGAGCAGTTGAGTCTGGGTTTCTTGCATCATACCTCCAGTGCAGCGTTTGAGGCAGTACCGACTCTAGAGTCAGAGATCAGGCAGCATCAGAAAGATGATGAGAAGCTGCAGGAGATTCGTGAGTTGCTCAAGAAGGGCAAGGCTCCTCATTTCAGAGAGGATGATCAGGGTACCTTGTGGTACAAGAACCGGATCTGTGTGCCAGATGTGAAGGATCTTCGGAAGTTGATTCTGAGTGAGGCCCATGATACAGCTTACTCTATTCATCCGGGCAGCACGAAGATGTATTATGATCTGAAGGAACGTTTCTGGTGGTATGGGATGAAGCGTTCAGTGGCAGAGTACGTGGCTATTTGTGACACCTGTCAGCGTGTCAAGGCTGAGCACCAGAGGCCAGCAGGTCTGTTACAGCCGCTGAAGATTCCAGAGTGGAAATGGGAGGAGATCACTATGGACTTCATTGTTGGATTGCCTCGTACTCAGAAAGGGTACAACTCCATTTGGGTAGTAGTGGATCGACTGACGAAAGTTGCTCATTTCATTCCAGTGAACACTACTTACTCCGGTGCTAGACTTGCAGAGTTGTACATCTCTCGGATTGTCTGCTTGCATGGTGTACCCAAGAAGATCATATCTGACAGAGGGTCTCAGTTCACTTCTCGTTTCTGGGAGCAGCTCCATGATTCTTTGGATACGAAGCTGCGTTTCAGTACGGCTTATCACCCTCAGACAGATGGGCAGACAGAGAGAACCAACCAAGTGTTGGAGGATATGCTGAGAGCTTGTGCTATCCAGTATGGTACTAGTTGGGATAAGTGCCTGTCGTTTGCTGAGTTCTCATATAACAACAGCTATCAGGCCAGTCTAAAGAAGTCTCCCTTTGAGGCATTGTATGGCAGAAAGTGCAGGACTCCTCTCTATTGGGATCAGATCGGTGAGAAGCAGCTCTTTGGCCCTGAGATCATAGATGATGCAGAGCAGATGGTTCAGGCTGTGCGAGAAAATCTGAGTATTGCACAGAGCAGACAGAAGAGCTATGCTGATGGCAAACGGAGAGACCTGACTTTCAGTGTCGGTGATTATGTGTATCTGAAGGTGTCTCCGATGAGAGGAATTCGCAGATTCAATGTCAAGGGAAAGTTAGCACCTCGTTATGTGGGGCCATTCAAGGTGCTAGAGCGGAAAGGCGAAGTTGCTTATCGCCTGGAGTTACCTCTCAGCCTCTCAGGAGTTCATGATGTCTTCCATATATCTCAGCTGAAGAGGTGTCTGCGAGTACCCGAGGAGCAGGCACCACTGGATGGAGTCGATGTGCAGGAAGATCTGACCTATACTGAGCATCCGGTGAAGATCCTGGAGACATCAGAGAGGGTCACTCGGAACAAACGCATCAAGATGTGCCGAGTTCAGTGGAGTCACCACAGTGAAGCTGAGGCTACATGGGAGCGAGAAGATGAGCTAAAGAAGACATATCCAGATCTCTTTGCTAGCCAGCCCAGCTAAATCTCGGGACGAGATTTCTTTAAGGGGGTAGGGTCTGTAACACCCTAATTTAAATTTCAGCATTTTTTTTAATAAATTAAATTGGCTTTATTTAATTTTCTAAGGTTTATTGTGTTTAGATGGCATTTAATCTAATTTTTGTTCCTTAAGTAATTAAAATTTTATCATAGTTTTAAATTTTTGTTGTTGCATCATGCCGGAGCATCTCTTTTATTTGATTGAGTGCTAGGATTGAATTCAAATTTGAATTTGAATTCAATTTAGTTTGGGTGTAGTTTAGAAATAGAAAAGAAGCCCAAACCCTAGGGCTAGCCCAAACCCAAAACAACCCAGCCCATGGGAAAACCCAACCCAACCCTCCTTCCCTGCGGGCCTTTCCTTTTCTTTTCCCCGGCCCAAACCCGCAGCCCAGACTTCGCCTGGCCCAGCAGCACCGCTCGCTACAGCCGGGCCGCAAAGCAGCCGCAGCTCGCGCCAGCTCGGCCCAAGCGCGCGGCCTGCCTCCCTCCACGCGCTCAGCGCCAGCGCCCCGCTCAGCCCACGCCGCGCGCTCCGCCACCGTCACGCCTGGCCCCACCTGCCAGCGCCTCCCCACGCTCGTCCCGCACAGCGCCGCGCGCGCGTCCCCCTCACCCGCTGCGCCCCGGGCCTGCACATCAGCGACCGCGGCCGCGACCCCGCACTCGCCCGCGATCCCCTTCCCCGTCTCGCTGACCCGCCGGGCCCGCCTGGCAGGGTCGTCGTCCCCGCGGGACGGCTCGCCGAGATCTCCGGCGAAACCACCGGGGATTCCCTTCCCCAACCGCGCCCGCGATCCCTGGCTCTTCCCTTTAACTAGCGCCGCAACCCTCCCTGCGCCCCGTCCACTCCTCGCGCCGCCCGCAACCCTAGCACATCGCCCCGCCTCGCCTCCGCTCGGAGCAGAGACCTCGCCGCCGGTAAGCTCCTCCGCCACTGCGTTTTCCTCGCCGCCGGTGACCCCGGAGCCCCCCTGAACCCCTATCCTCACCGCAGGAGCACCCGCGTCGATCTGAGGCGCCCAGGAGGCCCGGAGCTGCGCCCCATCGACCTCTCCCCGGACCCAGCACCGACTCGCCGCCCAGACCTCGCCGCCGGTCCCCTGCGCCGCGAATCGACCGCCCCGAGCCCTCTGTAAGCACCAGCTCACCCCCTTTGTCGTTTTGGCGCTAGATTAGACGGGCCGTAGCCCTGGGACCCCCGGTACACACCACGCCGGCGAGGCTCACCGCCCCGAGCCGCCCTCATCGCCGTGCACCACACCGCGCACCCTGCAGCCCCGCGAATCCACTTCCAGTGGATTACGCATACCTTGAAGTCCACCCCAGACCCAACTCCGGGCCTATTTGACCCCCGGAGCGCCGGATTGGGCGTCTCCGGCGAGCCCGCCGCCGCGGAGCTCTGCTCCGGCGTGTCCCGCCGCCGCACCGCGCGCCCATTCGATCCCGGCCGTCGGATCCGTTTCCTGCGGCTTAGATTAGATCCCGAACCGTTTTGTTCTCAGCCGCCGGATCGTGATCCAATGGATCAGATCCGTGCGTACCGCTTCAGCTAGGCTCTTTTGCATAAGAGACCCTGGAGTCTTCTTTAATAAACCCGCCGTCCCTGGTAGTTCAAAAACAATTAGATTTAGGTCCGGTTTTTAGCACTTAACACCCTGGGTTTCTTTAAAATACAACCCGCCGTCCAGTCTGGTAGTTTTTGCGAGTTAGACCCTGGAGTTAGTGTTTAATTACGTTTTAGCCCTCGGTTTTAGCAGAAAAGCCCCTGAAGCTTCAGTTTTCTTACAAATAAGCCCCTAGAACTTGTTTTGGGCCTAGTTTATGCGTTTTAGCTCCGTTTTTAGCGTTCTTTATATCCACGCGATCGTTGTAACGAGTAGAATAGTTTTAGCTTAGTTTTTCTTGCTGTTTTTTATGTATTGTTGTACTGTTTCTTAGTTTTTGTTAGTGTTTGCTTGTATGCTTATTTTCGTGCATTGTTTTGGCCATGTGTTCGTGAGTAGACGTTGATCCATCTGAGGAGCCCCAGTACCAGTACCAGGAGCAGCCTTCTTCCGAGCAGTTCGAGCAGCAGCAGGAGCAGTACGAGGAAGGCAAGTATAACATGAACAACCTATCATCTTTAAATACAATTTCATACTGCATTTTAATACTGTATGCCTTTAAGGATTTCCTAGCCAGTTTATATCCTTTAAATATACCCTTGGGTTGCATTTTGGTTAGTTGTGCTAGGTTGCTGCGCTATAACACACTCTGGTCCTTTTTAATTAATTTGACTAATGGTTTACTTGAACTTAATTCTGAGAGTGGCACTCTGTGTGGCTTGAGTGGCTCACGTCTCGTTAAAATTGGCTTTTGTTAGAAACATGGTTTAGGGGGCCAGCACGGTGCTTAGTGTTTGGTTGGCCACTCTCCATAAGGACCGGTTCATAGAGCGACAACCTGGGACAACAGCGCTACCACAAGACTGGAATGGGACGGTCTTGGCTTACTAATTAGGCCATTTTGGTTCGGGAGTAACTTACCGACGGGGCATGGGGGGTGGTGAGCTTCAATGGTGGCCAGGCTACGAGGCTGGTCTGTGTGTCTTGTACCCCCTCGAGGTGGTTACCATCGTTGCGGAGCCTGATTCCTTAGCGGTTACACCTTACCAACGTGTCCTTTGTAACGGCCTCGTAGTGAGTCGCTAGTCATCTCACCTAAGGAAGTGTGATGAACATCTGGCGTAGCTCACGACTTGTGGGTAAAGATGTGCAACCTCTGCAGAGTGTAAAACTGGTATACTAGCCGTGCTCACGGTTATGAGCGGCCCAGATCCTCCTTTTGATTAGTGAAGTTATCTCTTTCCGACGAGGGAGGTGCTTCTCGGGGTTATCTTGGTGGCTTGGTTTTGGTATGGTTCTCAGTAGTAGCATAATTAATTCTGATTAATTACTATGTAACTGGGTTAATGGTAATTCATCAACTCGTAGTAAATAGCTTTAATAAAATTTTGCCAACACTTAAAAGCTAATGCAGTTGAGTCAGCCAGCCTAGAGCCTCATAGTTTGTGTTATACTTGTTGAGTACAAGTTGTGTACTCACCCTTGCCTCTTCTCTACTTTTTCCACTTGGCTACGCTACTGCTGCTCAGTTCCTGCCGACGCGAGGGAGTTCGCTCAGCGCTACCAGGACTACGAGGACTTCTAGGTGTTCGTCTCCCAGTCGACGTCCCTGTGGCGCCCTGCTTCAGCTTCGGAGAGCTTTTATCGTATTTTGTACTTCGCTTCCGCTGTATTAGACATTTTTGTCATTAATGTAATAAATAACATTCGTATTTCGATTTATTATATCTTTTTACGTGATATGTGCTATGATATACTGTTCATTCTGTTGTATATACGTGTGACTTGATCCTGGCACGTATATGATTGCTCGGTTTATGTTCTTTTATAAACCGGGTGTTACATAGATGGATAGGTGGGAGACCGTATCTTCTAGGTCTTCTTCTTCTCTTCCAAGTCCTCTCATCCGGGCAATCCATGTGCGTCCTCTTCCTTCAGTGGGCGGGAAAAATCCCATAGGAGTCTGCTGAAGATGGTGCTTGTAGATCACACGCAGACGTCAGAGGGCTTTACGGGCGGCTTTCCGGTAGGTGTCAGGGAAACGAAATCCAGTGGTGGAGATGAACCGGGGATCCACATCAGGGTAGCGGGTGCTCTTTCCCACGAAAATCATCACGTCGCACCGAAGAGTGCCCTTGGAGTCGTACTCCCGGTAGACGTACTCTGGTGGGTCCACCACTCCAATGCGTTCCAAGCTGAGTATCAATAACTTAGGAAGGCCGGGCTCTACGTGACAGATTCCGCCAATCCATCCATTGTCAGCCATCTGGAACAGGGAAAGAACTAGTGGTGAGTGTTTGTGTGAAAGAAGGATTAAGGAAAGAAAAGTCCTAGTGTGAAAGGGCCAGAAAAAGGGTTTCGCTCCTAGGGTTACGTCCTACGGCCAACCTACGGCTCTGATACCACCTGAAGTGTCCCCTCATAAGAGAAGACTTAAATGAGATACAAACATCAGTCCCAGGAGCCTGATGACACATTTATTACATCAGATGGTTCACCACCGTACAACTCTACGCGGTAGTGAGCAGAGGAGCGCTACTGTCGCGAGGATTACAACCCACACCCACACAACGATATTAAATATAAAAAGGGGGTCATCAGAGTCTTGCGCCATACGGTATCTCCTGCGGGTGACCCTAATCCACAGGCAAGGCTGGGTGCAGGACGGTACCCTACTCAACGTCCTTTGGAACGAAGTCGGGGTCTTTCTCTATAAAAATTAAGAATGGGATGAGTACAAACATACTCAGCAAGTCCAATCACACCCACTGAGGGGGATTAAACAGAATATAATGCACAGGGTAAATCAAGGATAAGGCTAGGGTTTGTTTTGCGGAAAGCAATATTTTATGCAGGGGTTCATTTGAAAGAAAGCATTTTCCAAAACCAGTTTTTTGGTACCGAGTAACACGAGGGGTTGATCCACACAGGATCCAAGTTTTAAGCTGCTACCAGACTCCTCATCCGCCGTAGCACACGGCACAACTGTCGGACACATTTCCAAAACAACTCACGCCAACCCATCCCACAATAAACACTAGTCATGTGACCACACCGTAACTCGCCCAGTACCGTGGGCACGGCTATTCGAATAGATTCTTAACTCCTGCAGAGGTGTGCAACTATACCCACAAGCGGGGTACCGCAACTCGATCGCCTTAGTGTCGGTGCAAATCTCAACAAAGCCATTACCCACCTTAGCTAGACCTGACTAGCCATCACGGGATGCACCAAGGGGTCATAGACCTATCACAGAGGTTGTAACCGGGACATAAGTCACACAGAGCTAATCCCTTCTCCTTGATCACCCGTTGCTCTCAGCTCTCCTGATGGCTATCACACTAACTAGTGGGGTTTATGCTAAGCCGTTGCCCATTGAACGGTCGAGTGGTTTGCACGATAGTGGAGTTAGGTGAGATGACACACCAACTCGGTCCTTAGTTGTGACAAGATGGATATCTCCCTTCCTTGCTCTGCCACACAGGCACAAGCACACCAATCGGCAAATCACACAGAAATGCCATCCATCCCGTCTAAACTCATCTTTCGAAATTCCACATTTCTCCCTTCCCACACACACACACACACACCTTTTCTTTATAAAAACAAGTTGTATTGTGTATAAGGTCATAAGCATTCTACCAGCGATTAACGTCCAAACAAAACACATTCAGACATTAATCTAGGTGGTCAAGGAATGGTTATAACAAATCAAGGGGTGGCTATCCAACCGTGTTTTCAGCAGGCAAAACATATGCAATTTTGTAAAACAGGCCAATAGGTTGTGTTTATAAAAACTAGGACAAAAGCATGCATCAAAGGATGGGATTGAACTTGCCGTCTTCGAAGCCTTCGGGGAGGTCCTGGTCGAAGCACTGTCCTTCGGGCTCGGGGTCGTGGAACTGGTCCTCGTTTGCTGACTCGCAGTACTGCTCGTCAACGGGCTCTCCTTCGTTCACACCGTGGTCTACGACGCATACAAACAAACACACAATCAAGAAAAAGAAATAAAAGCTTTATCGTTGAGCTCGAGACGGAAATAATCTAGATATGGAGATAGGATTAATATTTTTGGGCGGTTTCCTAATGGCATGGCAAAAAACTATGTTAGAAAAGGCGTGGTAAAGTTTCAGATCGATCAGAGGTTGTTGGCGCATAAAATGATAGGTAACAGAGAGGTTCAGGGGTTGAACGGGTTTTAAGGGCCTTTTTGTAAATATCATTGAGGGGTAGGGGCTTGGTTGTGATTTTAGAAAATAATCGGGTTACTCTAAAGATGTCAGGGGCTCAATTAGAATTATGTCTATATTGAAAAGGGTTCATTTGGGAATATAACAAAAGGAAGGTTTAAATTCCAAAAGGGCTTAAGAGGGTGGGGGTTCTTTAATAAAATGGGAGGAGAGGGGGGGCCTAAAAGAAAAATGGCCACTCATCCCCTTCCTCTTGACACAGAACAGGGGAGGTGGCGCTGGGCATCGGCGGCGGCCGATTCCGGCGGCCTGGGCGATGGCGGCGGCCGGTAGGAGAGGGGAAAGGGAGAGGAGAAGGAGATCCGATTCCCCTACCTAGCTCGAGCTAGGGTGGAGCGAGGCGGCGGGTTCACGCGGGCCGGCGGTGGCGGGTGGAGGTGACTGCGGCGGCGGCGGCGCTACGGGCTAGGAAGGGAAGCTAGGGCCGGCGGGTGAGATGGTGGGGAGGGTGAGCCGCGCTGGGGACCTATTTAAAGGCGAAGTAATGCGGTGGAGGGTGCGGGGTCGGTGGCGAGGCCGGCGAGCGACGCGGGCCGCCTTAATGGCGTCTGCGTCGCGACGCGGCGGCGCGGACGGCGAGGCCGGGGCGAAGCGATGGCTCGGCAGGCATGCGGGCACGTGGGGGGCGATGTGTGTCACAGGAGCGAGCGGCGAGAGCGGGGCGCCAGCGGCGGTCGGCACGGTGAGCGCGCGCAGGGGGCCGAGGCGGTGCGGGTGCGCGTGTCGCGGCGCGGGCAGGCGCGCACGTGGGCCAAGCAGGGGAGGAGGGTGCGCGAGCGCGTGCGCGCGGGCGGCGCCGAGCGGAGCGGTGAGCTCGTGCGCGCCGCGGCGGCCTGCGCGGCGAGGCAGAGGGCGGCAGCAGCGAGCGGCGCGGCGTGCAGCGTGGCCACGCGGTGCGCGTGCGCGCGTTCGTGGGCGATAGCGTGGTGGCGAGCGGCTTGGCAGCTTGCGGGGTGCGGCGAGAGGCACGACGGCGTCGCGGAACGCGTGCGCGGGGCGCGTGCGTGGGCGGGCGGAGGCGGCCGGGGGTGAGCGCGCGCGGGCGTGCGGGCGGTGCAGCGCCGGTGCGTGAGCAGGCCGAGCGGGGCGCTTGCGCAGTGGCGGGGTGCTCGGCCAGGGATGGCACGCGCGGGCAGGCGGCGGCCGAGCGGCGCTCGGGGCGCGCGGCAGGGAGGAGGGAAGGGAGGAAAGAGGGGGAGGGAAAAGAAAATAAAAGGAAAAATGGAAAAAAAAAAAAGTAAAGGAAGAAAAAGAAAAAGGGGGAAAAAGGAGAGAAAACGAGCGCATGCCGGCGGGATTCGCGGCAGCCGCTGTGACCTGGTCGGCCACGCGCAACATCGCGTGCGCGCGCGGATGAGGCCACTGGGAAAAGGTCGGGGGTTGTAAATGGGACGTTTGGAACAGAGAGAGATTCCGGGAAATGGGGTTCAGGGTTTAAGAGGATTTTGAGCTCAACGATGATAAGTTTTGTAAATAATTATTTTAGCGTGATATTTAATTTTGATGGATTTTCGGGATGTCACAAAAGGGCCACTATTAAACTAAATTACGAACCTAGTAGGAGCAACAGCAAGGTACATTCAAATAATTTACCAAGTTCATGACTATTGCAGGAAAAAAATGAGCACAGCAGTAACGAACTGGCAAAGCAAAGACTTCACAACCGAGCAGAAGCAACGGAGCAAAATATGGTTCACACTGTCAGAAACGAAAGAAAGGTGATGTAGAAGAAACACACAGCAAGCAATGGTTCAGTATAGATAACATGATAAGGTCCACATGCATACAACACATCTAAAATGGAACAATAGAACTTCATCATACAGGGCCTATGGACAGGAAGAAAAAACAGTTGCAGTGAAGGAAGGCAAATAAAAATCATCGCTCAGACCAACCACAACAGGATAATATAATATGGCCAGGCACTGAAGAACAGTAAAATCTAAAACCTAACCTCACACACCAACAGGAGGGTCAAAGGCCCTAGAACCACTAAAGCCACAGCACAGAGCAGGGGAGCAGAACCTAAGCAAAAAAGAATGGAAAATATCATATCAGCGTAGCAATATGAGCGGCACGCATCTCATCGGGTCCGGCGCGGCAGGCCTCGTAAAGGCGCGCATGCGTCGACGACCTCGGCGCCCCCGGCGTCGCGCCGCCATCAGTGAAAAGGAAACAAATGTAGGAACCAGAAGGGGAAGGAACCAACACAATCAAAACAACAATGAATGGCACGGAGCCGACGGAAGCAAGCAAGACGAACGTCAGCGATAGATCTTAGAACTCACTAAAGAGGAATGACGAAAAGGATAGGAACAAAAACAACCCAGGAAGGAAAGACAATGATGGTTCTAATCGGCGGAGCCATGGAGCCGAGGGAGCCGCCCCTGTAGGATGCCCGAGTTAAATGACACGCAGACACAGGTGGAAGGCGACGGCCAGAAGCAGGCAGGTGCTACGCCCGACGTAGCGTAGGTGCTACCAACATGATTGCAAACCTTGCTAGTACTCAGGACCAAAAATATGTGTTCAATTTGCGGTCCACAAAGTTCTGTTGCTTTGCCGTGGGCAAATTGTTGCCAAGTAACAATAACAGAAAAGGTTCTTTATACAGAAAATTAAAGCTGCGACAAACACCATCACTGTGTTGGGTATCCAGCTCCAGCCCAACAGTATTTTCCTCTCACACCACTCCAACTCCAGCCAGCCCAACAGTATTTTCCTCTCACACCATTCCAGCTCCAGCCTCCAACTCCAACCTGCCGAACGCAGTGCATATAAAGACAAATATGAGGTGTCACTAGGCTTGCACGCAACACGTGACAATGGACATAAACTAAACGCAACCTCTTATATACAGACGAAGTCAGTTAGGACACGTGCCTCCCGTCTTTTATTCACACTCACACGTATTATTATGCTACGCAGCAAACACACACACACAGAAACACTGCTCTTTTAAGCTTTAGTTTTTTGAAAAAGAAAAATAAATCCATCACTTATATATTGCTACTCTCAAGTCTCAACCCTATGATTACAAGAGGCGTATCTGCAAGACTGCAAAATTAATTGTGTCTGCCTTTTTTATTTTTAGTTACAAGTATGCCTCAAGAATGATGTGAGAAAACGTCGTTAGCAAATTTCCAGTTGTTGCATAAAAAGGTCGGAGTTCATGTTACATGTACACCCTTGCTAAAGAAAGCAGTGAGGGAACTCGCAGGGGCGTTTTGGTCATCTCAGTGGCACCTAGCATCTCCGGGACACTGCAGCACGATCGGTGCACTATAAATGCAGGGAAATCATTCTCCGCCGATCGCAGCACCAGAGACGCGAGAGGAGAGGAAGCAAAACGCCAAACGGACCCTGTGTGAAACTCGCAGAGCCGGCCGGGTAGAGGACAGGCTCTACAGTGTCAGTCACTGCCCCCCATCACGCCACCCTCCCTTCTCGGCCGTTGCCGCGAGCGAGCTCGGACCCATCGCCGATGGCGACGGCGACGGGCGCGATGGCCGCCACCTCCCGGGCCCTGATCCCTGCTGCCGCCGCATTCCCGGGTGATCTCGGCCTCGGACGCCGCCAGGCGGCCGCGCCGGGGTGGCGCGCCGGCGGGAGGCGCCTGCGCGCGTCGCCGTCTGCCCGGAGGCCGTTCGTGTTCTCGCCGAGGGGCGTGTCGGACTCGCGGAGCTCGCAGACGTGCCTCGATCCGGACGCTAGCACGGTACGCGATCAGAAATGCGATCTTGGCTCTTGGAATTCGTCTTTCCGCGTCGGTCGGGTCATCCCTCCCATTCTTTTTCTCACCTTTTGATCTTTCGGTAGTACTTGCTGCGGTTTCGAGGTGTACTTTGCGCGTTTACGTGGCAAGAGGCTGAATCTTTGTGCGTGATTTGGCGAGAATAGTTAGGCAATCGAAGGGTCGTTCTTGGAAATCGTATGGGATAGTTGACGTCTCTTTATTTTTTTTTCAGATGGGTAAAAAAATGTTCAGTTATACTGCCTGTTCATGCCGTTTTTCTAAACATAGTTTGCTCGAATTTTTTATGATCCAAGAAATGCTCGAAAGATGATGGGGACACTTGCCTATGTTTATTGTTGGATGACACACATCGTCGATGATAGTTGTTGGGAGGCCTTTTACTTTATTAATCTAGGATCTAATGCGTGGTCCATGGATGGCATTTAATAATCAGCTCGAGATCTAAAGACTGTACCTTGCCGTTCAATTTATAGGATTTCCTGATAAAAATTTGCGGTATCACTGCCGGATCAGTCCATCTGTACTCGGTTACTGAATGTTCTGTCACATTTTGTCCCCTGTATGATCCTTGTGCTCTTTGGCAGAGTGTTCTTGGGATCATCCTTGGAGGTGGTGCTGGGACAAGGCTGTATCCACTGACGAAGAAGAGGGCAAAGCCGGCAGTACCACTGGGCGCCAACTACAGGCTCATAGATATCCCTGTCAGCAACTGCCTGAACAGCAATGTGTCAAAGATCTATGTACTGACGCAGTTCAACTCTGCTTCGCTCAACCGCCACCTCTCGAGGGCCTATGGGAACAACATTGGTGGGTACAAGAACGAGGGATTTGTTGAGGTCCTTGCAGCACAACAGAGCCCAGAGAATCCTAACTGGTTTCAGGTATCTTTGTTCATTTGTTGACGAGTCATCAGTTTATCATCATGGAATATTGTTCATGCTGACAACTGGAGTGCTATTGTCTGATACCAAGGACATCTCTAATCTGCACCCTTTCCAACATTGTCCAATATTACACTCTTAGATGTCTCACCTTAATTCTTTTTTTTTTTGCCCTTTTGTGGATTTGTATTTTTATAAGTGCAATAAATGCAGCTGCACAAGTGCATAAAACAAGATACAAAATTATTGGAGAATACTACAGTTAATCAAAATATATCAATGTGATGTCTATACCTTACTTTGCTAACCAAATATGTGTTGGAATTAATTCATCTCCTGACAATTGATTTGAACTACTGCAGTTTGCCACATGGGCACTTGATGTTTAATAAGTGGAATTGTCTTTAGAAATTTTGATGAATATAGAGGTTCTGATAGTTGCATTCTGGCTGGAAATAATGTTAACAATGATGCATAGCATGTATATGCAGCAAATGCTTGTCACCTCTGCTATCCACCTGCATGGCTGCATGTCTTCTTCCTTCTCTACCCCTCTTCGCACACTGGTTCATGATTTGTTTTGCTTCCAATCTCAGGGTACTGCAGATGCTGTACGTCAGTACATGTGGCTATTTGAGGAGCACAATGTCATGGAGTTCCTTATTCTGGCTGGAGATCACCTGTACCGTATGGACTATCAAAAGTTCATTCAAGCACACAGAGAAACAGATGCTGATATAACTGTAGCTGCACTGCCAATGGATGAACAACGTGCAACTGCATTTGGCCTTATGAAAATTGATGATGAAGGGAGGATAATCGAGTTTTCTGAGAAGCCAAAAGGAGAGAAGTTGAAATCAATGATGGTACAAACATAAGTCCTTTTCACCTCAATACTTCATCCTGACTGCTGGAGCTATTTACTTTGTGACTGTGTTTTTGTCAGTTAATCTTCTGCTTGTTCTAATTTTTGCACTTGCAGGTTGACACCACTATACTGGGTCTTGATCCAGAGAGGGCCAAGGAACTACCTTATATTGCTAGTATGGGAATCTATGTTTTTAGCAAAGATGTGATGCTTAGGCTTCTCCGAGAAAACTTTCCTGCAGCAAATGATTTTGGGAGTGAGGTTATTCCTGGAGCAACGGAAATTGGAATGAGGGTATGCTATGCTGTTGAACACTTTTTTGGTTTCCTTAACCATTTTAAAGTTTATTGTTGCAGTTTGTATGGTTTTTGTATTTCTGTCAATTTAAAGATAGTTGTTACATCATTTCTTGAGGCATTTTACTTTTCATACTAAGTACTCATGTTGCTTGGTCTCCTTGGTCAGAGGTTGAACCCTTTAAAAGGGTGATATATGTATGTCTCTGTGTGTGTGTTGTGTGTGTGTGGGGGGGGGGGGGGGGGTGTTACACCCTTCTTCTTAATATATTGATACACAGCTCTCCTGCTGTTTGAGAATTTCCTCTTATATCCATATATGCAAGTTACTATATTTGCTTATGATGGCATTTTGTGTCATAGGTGCAAGCTTACTTATATGATGGTTACTGGGAAGATATCGGCACTATCGAGGCATTTTATAATGCCAACTTGGGAATAACCAAGAAGCCTGTACCGGATTTTAGGTATGGTTTGCATATGTGTACAGTAAAGAAATTAGGAGGGTGTTTTTTTTTCCTAGATCCACTATCTACATCTTCTGATCAAACATTCTTTGTGCAGCTTCTATGACCGTTCTGCTCCAATTTATACGCAACCTAGGTACTTGCCTCCTTCAAAGGTTCTTGATGCTGATGTAACAGACAGTGTCATTGGTGAAGGTTGTGTTATTAAAGTAAGAAGCTTTTTACATTTTCATTTGTGGAATGCATTTTGGCATCTTCTAAGTTGATTTATATATCTATTTGTCATTGCATCTTTGTAGCTTCTCACATTTCAATGAATAGATTTCCTAACTTTGTCATCTTATTTGGGCACCCCTTTCATCTTCCTTTGCCTAGCATTGCACAATCAACCATTCTGTGGTTGGACTCCGTTCCTGCATTTCTGAAGGTGCAGTTATAGAGGACTCTTTGCTAATGGGTGCAGACTATTACGAGGTAAGATAAAGCGAACCAGAACTCTAATACTGTGCTATGGAACTATTGTGAGACTTTGTCATACTTTTTTTTTGTTCAGACTGAAGATGATAAGAAAGTCCTTTCAGAGACCGGCGGTATTCCCATTGGTATTGGGAAGAATGCACATATCAGAAAAGCAATAATCGACAAGAATGCTCGTATTGGAGAAAATGTGAAGGTATTCTGGTGATATCCTGTATCTATTTGCTATTTCTACTATTCATTATTATGGAGAAAGAAAGAGTAAACAAGCAAACATCTTGATTTACGTAAACAGGTTTCTCTTGGTCTTTTTACCATTACTAGTAGATAATGACTCTTGTTGCTAGTGACAACGCCCTCTGTTACTGAAATAAAATTGAGATATCCAGTGAATTCCTATGCCTTGTTGTAAAAAAATGTTTCTGGCTTCTCCAGAAATGATAATGGGCAAAAACTATGTGCACTGTTGCTTTTATTATGTATTGGTTATTCTTAAATGGTTTGTTACTTTTACAGATAACCAATTTTGATAATGTCCAAGAAGCAGTAAGGGAGGCAGAAGGATACTTTATCAAAAGTGGCATAGTCACGGTGATTAAGGATGCCTTGATCCCTAGTGGAACAGTCATATAGAGTCAACCTTCACCGTGTACATAAGGTTATATCTCCCTCAGAAACCAAAGATTCTTATGTTGGTGCTACATGGAAGTCCCTATAAATCAAAACAAGCAGTTTTGCAACTTTTGCCAAACTTCATACTGTAACTGGATTGACTGCACTGCTTAGTGCCGCCATGTAGTTTAGTAGTTGGGTAATCGTATGATTTTTTTTTTGCAGTATACTCAATTGTCACTTATTTCTTGTATCTGATATATTTTGCAAATACTGCATGCTGTCTGCATTGTGATTAATGATATTCCTAGACAGACTTGTGTGGGCACCAAATGATTCCATTTAGCTAGTACATAAAAGTTTTATGTGCACTTGTGCAGCCCATCCCAGTCCACTAGGGACCATGCACATTGGGACAGAAGAATCTGCTAGGCATGGAACAATATGCTCTGCAACCGTTATTTTAACTCTTTCTTGTTGCGTTGCCATGCAGGTTGGTTTGCAGCAGATGCTGATCACCGATGAACATTAAGTTGTTTCCATCCCTTCCAGAACATGGTTTCTTTCCATGTTGCAAAATCATATCACCAAGTTCCACATCAACTTGCGAGGGTATAATGAAATAATAGAATGGAGTTATTCAAAGGCGCCATTTTCCAACAACTAGCATGAGGCTCTGTTCAAAATGTATTGTTGAGTGGAATTTGGATATCTTGATATGTATAATGTATCCTTCTGCGCTTTCAGACTTCAAAATACATTGTTCTTGAACTCTTTGTTACCTTAATATGCTCCCTGCATTGCCTGGGAATGAGGATTAAATATGCCATATATAATTTGATTTTTGTCCGAGATTTCTGTAGAGCTTACAGTGAAAACGATCATCTTGGTCGGTTGTTTGACTTGCCTGTCTTTTTCTTACCTTCTAACAACGGCGAATCCATGTGTAGGAAGGTAGGATGCGTATAATGTGGTCGATGTATTGCATTGAGCCTCTTAGGCGTTATATATAGGAGTACATGGCTTGAGGGCAAATAGTCTCTTCTAGAGATAAGGAAGGAAGGTTATTCCGGGATTACAATCAATCCTAAACTAACTATATCCGGAGTTGCCTAATATACTCTTAACACCCCCCCGCAATCGTAGCAGTAGCAACACGAACGGTCAGACTGGAGAACAATGTATACGTATCCCCCTTACAGTCGGAACGCCGGTGCGAAAGCTTTGACTGGAGACTCATGCAGATGATAGCCCTTTAGTGTCATAGTAGGCGAAGTCGAGGTGGACGTGGTCGAAGCCGTGGAGAGGGCGAGGGTCGAAGCGTCGTCGAGGTGCTCGAGTACACAAACTCAGCAGCTTCTTGCCGAAGACAGCAGCAGGACTGTGCGGCGGATGACGATGGTAGACGACGCGGTTTGCGACTTAGGTCACGCTCAGGACAGGGGTGGCGACGACGCAGGTTGCAGCAGGTGTCGCGCTCAGATCAGGGGTGGCGACGACGTCTTCCTTCAGGAACATCGGCGGCGATGTCCGCGCGAAAACGGCTGGAGGCGCGGAGGCGGATCGAGCGACTGCTTGACGAAGACCGGCGGCGAGTGGCGCCACCGTCTGAAAAGGCGACGACACCAGTAGGGTGGCTTGATCACGAACGTCGTTACTGTAGCCTGGAAGGGCGCAGCAACACCTTCGTCCTTCGGGGGTGTCGACAATGAAGCGGCGACAAACGATAGGGCGATGCAAACCGATCTTAGATCGGAAAAGAAAAAACAGCAGCAGCAGAGGAACCTTGGGTACATTCTCGGGTGCCCCTAGACTGCTCCCTCCCTCCTCCCTTATCTCCTTTCCCCTGGTCAAGGACAGAGGAAAAAAATCAAAAGGTGAGAGGAGAGGCTGCCCCTCCCGGACTCCATGGCCGGGCACCCGCCTGCCCTCGAGGATGCAGGGCCCGCGCTTAGGTCGGAAGGACCCAGCAGCAGGGCGCCGGCGGTGAGGGGGAGCGACGGTGCTCTGGCAGATCGGGAGGGACCGATGGCGAGCAGCAGGGGGAAGCGAGATGGGACGGCGCCCCCACGGCGGCACGACCCACCAATGGCGGCGAAGCGACGGGTGGAGGTGCGTGGAGGCCAGGGCGAGGGTGACCCGCGCGGCCCGTCCCGGCGATGGATCTCGACGGAGGGCGCCGTCGGCAACCGGCGGCGCAGCAGCCAGCTCAACCCCGGCGACTTCAACACGCAGCAGCCAGGCGCCCCTCGCGCTTCCTCCGCAGCCGTGGTCGCGCACCAGGCAGCGGTAGGGGAGGCGCAGGAGGAGGGAGGGGCGGCGGCGGCGCATGGGAGGAGACGACGGGGAAGGGGCGACAAGGCAGCCGACGAGATCGGTCCATCTGCTCTGCTTGACGACGCGACGGCGCGGCGGATCAGAGGGATCCGCACGCTGATCCTACGAGGGCGCAGCCCCCGGCGAAGATCGATCTGATTGATCTCCCCGGGGGCGGCGCGAGGGTAGTGGAAGCCGGAGGCCTAGGGTTAGAACCTAGTCTCGTGATACAATGTAGGAAGGTAGGATGCGTCTAATGTGGTCGATGTATTGCATTGAGCCCCTTGGCGGTATATATAAGAGTACATGGCTTGGAGGGCAAGTAGCCTCTCCTAAAGATAAGGAAGGAAGGTTATCCCGGGATTACAATCAATCCTAAACTAACCATATCGGGAGTTGCCTAATATACTCTAACACCATGGCTATGTAGCATGTTAGTATATATAGTGTGGTTTTCCTTCAATTTGGCAATAATACATTGAAAAGTTCAAACAACCATCTGGTTGTTCCAAGTCTTGTTGGAACATACAGAATAACACAATACTGATGGGCTTTGCATTTTCGCTGAGAAATCTGGTAAACAACAACCATCTCTGAAGTGCGGGTTACACTGAAGAACGGCACTTGGATGTGTAATTAAAACCTGTACGGATAGAAACATAGTTCCATTCATATCGATTTTCCAAGATCATATTTACTGGAGAACATGTTGCTCCGACATGGTCGATTCTGCAGGCAAATACCTTATAAAAAGTTCAAATTATGTGACTGAAATGTTCCGGGTAGCTTAGGCATTGAAGCTATCCTATGTAAAATGTTTATTGATATGAATGGTATGGTTCTATCACTCGCCGAAAAGGAAGATGGCACAACAAAAAGAAGCTACCAAACAACAGTAGCCATAGAAGGTACTCTAGATTCACCGTTGACGACTGGATTGATGTCATGTGGCAGCCAGATTTTTTCTGATCAAATCCGAGCATATGTGACAAAGATTCAAAAATCAGTTGAAGTGGTAGAGAGGAAGCTCAGCATTGAGGGGCGCCGACATGACCTTGAGCACATCATTTACTGACGCCATCGAGCTTATTGCTGCCTTCAGAATCTCCCGGGAGCATCCAGGCTTCAGGATGGTCCTCACCTGTGCCATCAGATTTGACAAGTTTAACAATAGATACTGTCTTTCTCTTCTTCTGAAGCTAGATACATATCAGAGACATGCTTTTTCTTTAACGCACAAACCTTTTCCAAGTAGTCTTGCAGTATCTCTATGTCGCCCAGGTAGTCATGGCCTTCGATTGTCAACGTGATAGGCTTGGTGTCTGCGCCAGGTCCTTCGAATTGAATGCCTCCTGGAGTTCTGTAGAAATCATCTAGCAGAAAGCTTGAGGCTTTCTCTCTCAGGACCCTGATTAGTATGAGAGAAAGAAGAGTTTGTTTATACTTTTCCTGTTTTTTTTAATTTGAATTCAACAATGTTAACGCCAACGAATGTAGTTATAATTTTTGTCGTCCTAAAAGTTAAGCAAAAAATCAATCTTTCATTTTATCTACCATGGTCTATTTCTGTCCATGAACATTTTTTGTTAACAAATTATGCATTTTAGTGGAGGAATGAATTCTACACAATTTTATGTTGATCCTTTAAGATGGTTAAAAAATTTCAAGGTCCAGCCTTCAGGTGATCAAATAAAGAAAGATGAAATTCCTGACTTACGCATATGATTCCGCTTTCAGGTCAATTGGTGAAGGATGAATAACTGGCCTCCCTATGGGAACAGCTCCAGGACCACGCAAGTGCCTCCTCACACTCATCATTGCCTGTTAAGAATGGGAAATCATTACATTGCTGTCTTAAAACTGGTTACTAGAACATATTTCACAATGAAAACAAAGCAAAAGGCTAAAGGATAATACTGTTAGAGGAACAGCAGCGCATCGCCACTTGTTTGTCGAGTCCTTCAAATTTGTTACAGTAGCCATGTAACCATTCAATCCAGTTGCTACCAGTTGCACACAAATATGGCCAAGAACCTGCATTCTTTAATGTTTAGATGCGTGCCATACCTATTTTTGTTCAAGAGAAAACGACTTTGTTCGAATTAATGACTTTGTTTATATTTGCTTCTTACATAAGCATAGTTGCAGTCAAAGTTTGATGGTAGTGATCCTCGAGCTTGAGAACCAAAGAAGTGGCACACTGAACTGAATTTTCTTCCCTTGTAATTTCCTTCTTTCTGAAAATCACATAACAACTTTAGAATTTCAAAAAAGCCGCAGCTAGAAAAAAATGTAAATATGTATGCACAATCTCGTAATGCAGTGGAACTTACTGTTCTCTTGTTCATTTCTGCTTCTACTAAATGAGCTAAGAGCTGCTCCGTATCGATCTGTAAAAGGATATGTCTTCAATAACTGTGAAAGATAAATTTTGATGAAGAGCTGAGCATTTCTTAGACCTGGGATAGCTGGGCCGAGTTATCAGATTCTTGATGCAGGACCAACTGGACACAAAATGTTTGAGATCTTCAGAACAGCATTTTGAAAATAAACTATTACTGAGTGTAATAGTAAATTCAATTATACAAGTCATGCAAGACCTCTCTCCTGATGAACGGTGGCAAGAACTTGAACAAGGCAGCGGCCCACGGAGACAGTTGAGATGGAATCTCGTCCTCAGGAATATTATTACTGTGGAGATTATTGATTTCCTAAATTTTTTTAGAATGAAAACAGGTGAGATTTAACAGAACCACATTGTTTGTCCTGTCCTTTAAGTGTAGGAATTAAGATGTACCTGAATGAGTGCATACATTTCCGGTATGCTTTCGATTAGTCCCTCAGGAATAAGTAGCACTCCATGGTACTTCCCTAAAAATAAATATCCCATATACCAGATTATCGTAAGATATAAATGCTTGTGTTAATTTAGATATAAATAAAGTTCTTTTTTAGCAAGTATCAATCAAATAGACAATGAATTGTTCACACCTTGTGCCGCCCGTGCTTCTACTCCCTCACATATCTTGTTTGTAATTTCCATCAATGTGAGCTTTGACAATGCCACCTCCTCTCCTAAGATAACCTGAATGCAGACAATTAGTAATGATGCAAAGACAGCACTAACATATAATGGATTAGTTACAATTGATCAAACCAGACCATGTTAGGGTGCGACTGAAGCGCGCATTCGAAGGCAACATGAGATGCTTTGCCACCCATCAAGCGAACAAAATAGTAGTACTGAAAGAGAAGAAATCGGTATGCAGAGCAAGTGTACCATTAACAAACAATCAGTTCTGCACTACTGACTCTGAAAAATAAATGACCAGAAATTTTCAATGCATTAAATGAGATATTGCGCTATACCTTCCCTGCTGAGACCGCATCGAGGCAAACATTGCTTATCAGCTGAGAGTTCACCTGAAAGAAAATTATGATGATACAAACTTTTCATTTTTTAGCATACGAATTTGGAATTTGGGATTTCTGCATTGCAAGTAATATGCCACAGGATTCACCTTGCACACGGTATCGAAACCAACAGTTGTTTCCACAAACTGATTCTTGAGATCACCACTCAGGGTTACAGGTACACCTGTAACCTGTAAAATTTGTGTGCTCTCTGAAATTTATTTCGGGTTGCAAGATAAGGATGATGTCTGCGAGTAATGACTACATACTTTTGTTTTGCAGTTATGCTTTGCAAATGTCTCTGCAAGCTGAGCAGCATCTGAATTGGAGGTCACGCCTGGAAATTAAAAACCTTTGAGAATCACATTATTTATCGCGGAAACCAGGATAGTATCATGATACATGTAGTCATTAGTTTTATTTTCAAAATTATCTATATCAGAGGCTAAAATTGCAGTGGTCTCGGGGAGGGAGGGTAGCCCGGTTGGCTTAGATGCCAAGCTCCAAAACCAGAGTGCCGGGTACGAATCCTAGGTAACGCATCTCGCTGGGAAGTGAGAGCATTACCGGTCAGGAGTATCAGAGAGAGAACCTGGCCCCTGCTTAAGGTTCCAATGAACCTGGAGGATAACCTAGCCTCTGTCCTCAAAAAATTGCAGTGGTCTCACACATTTTATTTTGATATCATGGAAGTCACATCTATAAATATTGAATTCCATTACCAACCAACATATGGCTACATTTAAAAGAACAGATTTTTTTTGTTTTATATGCTTGTAACACCTCCAATGATGATTAGTCCATCCAAGCTAAGATCACAGCATGTTGACATAGCAGCATTCACTTGCTCTGTCGTGCGGATTTGATCAACAGTTCTGCCGAGCAAATCAAAACCACCTTCAAGAAGGCAAAAATTTCCCAGTTATCAACAAGTGTAAAACTACATAAGGGATAATGGCTTCATAAATGTTAAATGTATACATAACCTTGGTTTTTGTACGACGAAAGTACATCATCTGTGATCTCTAACGTCTTCTTTGCAAATAGGCCTTCTGTGCCACCTATAAAGTAATACAAAAAGATTAAATCAAATCATGCTCTTATATCTTTATGTTTCTTCTAGAAACTAAACTATGATCTAATTGCTTCATCAAAGTATCTCAGACATTAATGACGAACTCATAAGGAAATATGAACTATGTACCATGCAACTGGGTCATAAACATGATTGCAAGAACAGAACATCCAAGGGGATAGGCTTTAGATTTCGCATTATGGCGTATTTAGTGGATTTTGACAGTCCATCTGAAATTTCTAGATTCCTTTTTATTACTGAACCATGAGTTCCTTAGCATAGAAACCTTGCTTGTTGACTAGTACTTCGAAATTTTATCATGTTGACTTTGCTCACCTACAAACCCAAGCAGAACATTGTGTGGATTCTGAGCTTTCATAGCATCATAGGTACCCCATATGACATTGTGCCCTCCAGGTGACTGTCTTCCAGAAAACAACACACCCACCCTACACATAATAACTACATAAGTTCAGATATGCCGATAAGATTATGCGTAATATCCTGACATGAAGATGCAACTTCTAGTTGCCATCACAGTAATTCGGATTCAAATCAGACCTAATTGGTGGGTGTTCTTCTATGACCTGTGTATCAGAGACCATTGTGTTGGATTCTAGAAAGTGCACCAGCTTCTGACCAAAGGTGTGCGGAAATGCCTGTGCCACAATATCCGCGCATTTTGGATCGATGGTTGTTGTTGGGTCACCCAACTCCACTCTGACTCTGGTTCCCTGGTCATAATTGTTGAAATTTGTAACAGACAGTTTTCAGAGACACAATATAATAATACTTTCAAGGTAACATTCATGTATCTAAAATTGCCATACAACGTAGTAAACTCTAAGCATGTGGCTAGTGGCTGGTGCTAACTAAAACTTCTCGTTATGGATTTATCAGCACTAGTTGAAACTTCAAGTTAAAGAAGCATCACCTCGTTAAAGGTAAATTTATCAATCTGGTCAAAAGTTTCATAATTGGAATTCTAGAATCAATGATTCCAACGTTTCTATACGGTGACTGGTGTCTAAAATAAATTATTATTTTTTCTAAGGAAAAATAATATGGATGAACTGGAATTCTGTTGAAAGAAACGGGGCCTCGGAGGAAAAAGAAGCTTCTGAACCAAGAAGTCTGCTTCCTCTAGAAGAAGCAAAATTGTCATGCACCGGTCAGAGACTCAGAAACTTGTTAACTACAGTCTACAGGACCTGTACTGATAAATGACCCAATGATCACTAATCACCGTGGCACCCATGTCTCAGGACTCAGGTATCATCAGTGCTACTTGTGAAATTTGTGTCACCTAGACCCAAGATGAAGTGGCATGAAGCCTGCGTGGCAGAGGTTCTTTCTATGCTGCAAGGCGACAAAAAAGTTCCTCGGTTCATCCAAAATTGAGCTGTTTTGAGCTTTCCATGTGACAGTGAAAGGAAGTGCGCTTCACATCAAGAACACAACAAATAAACTTGCAATTTGCAAAGATTCACAACACTCTGAAACACCAAAGGTGTAAGATATGATGCAGAAGCAACCCAGATGAACTGCAGGCCGATTGTCGTTTTTAGGAGTGCATCATGCAGCAGGGGAGGAAAGTGGCATGCAAACCTCAAGACATGGAGGCAGGTCCGGTTGGTACAGAGCCCTCCTCCGCTGCAGACCGGTGAGCTCCCTCGGCGAGCCCAGGTCGGCGTTCATCCTTAACAATCTCCTCGTCCTCCAACAGAAGTTAGTAACCGTTTACAATTCTTCCTGGGTGCAGTTGTTGAGCTCTTCCGATTCTCCCTTTTTGTAAGGGCAAGACAGGAGCGGATCAACGGAAGAGGAGTAAAAGTTTGCAGCTGATGAGGCTGCTGTTTGTTGGCCCGGCCCCTAATGCTACCAACAGCAATTTGACCCCATTTCCCTTGTTAACCTGTTTTCTGTGTGTTGGAATTCAAAGGTGTGATTGTGATGGGTCAGGCAGAATGACCTTCTAGGTGACAGGCTGCCGCCTCTCCCCATGGCCCGCCACGTGTTTGGACCAAAACTGGAAGTATTATTCTGTCTTTTGCTTTCAATAAATTCCTCCATGTAAAATAATTCTTTACCAATAATTCTTTTTTAGGTGAACAAGAAATCTTGTCATACCAACGAGTTTTCCATGCACTTTTTTATAGTACCTGAAACCTGATGATAGGGTTGGTAGACTGCTACAGCTCCTAACAATTGAAGGGACCCTTCCCATTGGATCACAGATGGAGCCAAGCAAAAGTGATTGAAAAGAATGAAGTAAAGAGCCAAGCGAAAGTGTTGTTCTGCAATAATTAAAATGCTCCTGAGCTATCATCCGTTCGATCGTTGGTGTGTCTGTCAGCATCAACCGAATCAATACTCTTCGTGGTGGGGTCAGACCCAAGGAAAGCAACCTCTGTTTTTGTTTACTGTGATGTGGAATGATGTTTCATTCCATTCGCCCTTGTTTGTCGCCGGCCTTGAGATCGAAGCTACGCGCACATAAAACAGATGGAGATGCAGTTCGCCAAGGACCAATAATTCAGATTCTTTGTTTGCAGTCCTAGGTTTCATCAGCTCCGAGTTTCCTAGACATTCGTAGTTTCCTATGGATTTGGATGCCCTTTCAAACTTCGGCAGACCCTAGCCAAAATGACAGTCGAAAACAAGCTAAGGGCTAGTTTGGCAGCTCGTGGCTGATTAGCCCCGGGAAAAATGACCCCACCAGGATTATTTTGGAATTGGAAATCCCCGTCCACCTGCAGGGCAGCGCTGCCCCCTCCCCTGTCGCTGTTTGGAGGTGGTCCTGACGCGGGGCAACCCTGTGGAGGCAACTGTGCCACCGCCATGCATGCTTTTTCTTTCTAAAAAAATACCAATCAAGAATACATGACGTATAGTAGATAGTAGTAATCGTAAGTTAATAACTTCACTTTTTGTTCATGAGCAGACTATCGCTACATTCATGAGCAGTACATTTCGGATTACATTCTGAGTACCAAAACAAGCCCTGCTCTAGGTTCTATGGGCAACTACAGCAGATCCTTAGTTGCGGCCAGGCACCATAGGTGCACCTCCTCTTATGCAATCTGCAACAAACGCTGAACTAGAATTGTTGAAGACATAGTCGTTCCTTTGCTTTCAGATGAGCCAGGCGCCTCAAATCGCCAGAGTCATATCTCTTGTAGCTAACTGACCATGACAATTTGTAACGTAAATGAAAGAACCAAACAGCAGCATATGCTTTCAAGATGCAAGAGACTAATGACCGGCCAGTTGCATCTTGCAAAACAGAAAGAAAAACATCAATAACTACAATAAACTCATACATGCTGGGAAAAATGAACATACTCCTTTTATCCATCATATCCAATTATATATTCATCTTGCGCTAAAGAAAACACGGGGAACGTAGGAAACAAAGCCATTTATCTTACCGGTTCTGTGGATGCACGGCGATCATGAGGCGATACTATAACGCTTCATGCTCAAATTATTTCCACTACGGTGTCAGACAGTCAGGGGGTACTGCATTTGCACCTTGAATCGAAGCCACAGTCGAGATGGACCTCATCATAAAGATATGAGAAAAGGATACTTGAACAATCTTGCTTCTTCATCCATGCATTCAAACCATCATGCATAACTGACAAGTCAATTTTTGGTTGAACCAGAAACCCTGAGATTTTAAAAAGAAAATAATCAGAAAGGGGACTCAATGTAGTAATTTGTTGTGTGCCAAATACTCTCTGGGTCTGAACGTGTTGTTAGAATTTTGTACTTGCCGTGAGAGGCCACAGATGCACTATTAAAATCAAAAGTCAAATCTGCCGTGCTACTTAGATGATAGAACAAATGGATACACATTGGTGCTCAAACTCAAAACTTAGGTCAAGCTTCAACAGCAAGTGAGCTGTACACTCACCAGCAGCAGAGTCAGACATACAAAATTACAAAGAGATACAAGGGAAAGATCTCACCCAAAAGGGGTGCGCTTATCTCTATCATATAATCATTAATCAGTACAAATCAAGCCATAGAGTTGAACACTAATTAATATTTTTAATTGTAGTATGCTACCACAGGCAATATCCTCCTACTCATGAACATCTGAAGCTGGAGCAGAAATCATACACGAGGTCAGTTTCATTCAGAAGTAAAGAAAAGCTGCTATATTTCTGGTGCAAAAAAAGGCTTAAATTTGTACAAGTTTAAAGAGAGATCACTTCTAAACTTGAACATTGAACTGAAGACATAGCACATAGGCCACACGAACCTAATGAAGCATATAGAAAAATGCATAATTTAGATACTGAACTTCTGATGAAATGGAATGTATTTTCCCCTGAAAAGCATGTACAATTGTGATGCCTAACACCTGGTGAAATGAATATATTTATGTGTAAACACTTGACATATTTGATGGGTCAGGACCTGTTCTTGACATCAGCTTCTCTGCGGCCAAGCCATGGATCATCAACTGTCAGTACCTTGTAGCTGGCCTTTTCAGCCCTTCCAATAACCTGTTGCACTAAGTTCCTGTCCTTGTATACCTTAAGATAAGAACCATAAGCAGTAAGGCGACATTATACCGTGCTAGGAGAAGTTAAGAGTGTAAAGGGTATGGGTTTAGTACTGAAAGTTGGAAGAAACGCGTTCCAGGTCCTGCCGAATTAACCTCTTCAATACTATAGGATGACCAGGAAGACAATGTCTGAAAATATGATCAGTTATAATCCTGCAGTTTTCAGCTGACAACTAACTACATAGCTTCGTTAGACTGGACATAAATGCTGGAGCTGGACAGACCTAAGCCAATCCAGCATTCTCTGCTAATTGATTGGATAGTTAACGCCTACTACAGCCAAGCAGTGCCTGCGACATCACTCTCTCCAGGGTCGCCCTTGCTCTGTCCTCTAAACAATCGAAACAAGAAAAAAGAAACAGCAACCTATTTTAACCAGCAAAGAATCTTCCACAGAATTGTTCACTGATTTATCAACCACAATCATTGATCATCGATGCAGGATCATTGATTTGCAGCTGAGGTGAGCTAATCAAATTAGACAAAGCAAAGCAGCAGAACAACAACATGATAAAACAAAAACTTGTATCATCGATGAAGAATCTTTATCAACGTGTACTACCCATACAAGGAACCAGTGTAAAGTGATTTTCCTCAGCAACCAGAAGAATAGGAGCTTACCTGGGCCAACAATGTCGAGTGAAGTGATTAGCAGGTTGTGAATCTTGGAGATGACAGCCAATCAGACGAGAAATCACCAAGGTCGTCTATACAAGATCTAGGAATCAGGAAGAGGAGATCAAACCCTAGGCAATATAATAGAGGAGAGGAAGAACTTGCATATGACGAGGAGGAAGATGAAGTGGAGCCACCGTGGTGGTTGTGGAGGCGGCCGAGGTGGTGGCGTCATCGCAGATCGAACGTTGAGGGGTGCGGAGGCAAAGCAGCGTCACCAACAGGGAGCTCCAGGGGTGGCATCTGGACGGGGGTGAGGGGCGAGGGCGGAGCAGCAGCACCGAGCGGAGCCGAGGAGCGGAGGAGGAGCGGCAGCGCGAGCAGGGAAGCGGAGCAGGTGGCGCGGCGGCGGAGCGCTCGTCTCGCGTCGCTCGTGAGAGGACGGGGACGACGCGCCCGGACGCAAGAGGTGGGGACGAGCCTCCCCGGGAAAACGGCCTCGGGTCGCCTCGGGGGTCCTATGTACGTGTGGAAGATAAATAAACCATTCATTTTTAAAGCCCACTCTAACCCAATTAATTTACATAAATATTCGACATTTTTTTTAATCATGTTTAACATTTTTTAACCATGTTCAACATTTGTCGTTCAAAATGTTGAAACTACATAGACAAAATGTTGAAATTGTGAACATCAAATATTGAAACTATAAATTTAAAATGTTGAACCATGTATCCGGGACCTTCTTCTCCGCCTCCGGCGACCTTGCGTCGTGTGGCGGCGCCAGGGGGCAGCGGCAGCCGGGGACAGGGCGGGGCGCGGCGGCGCCAGGGGGCAGCGGCAGCTGGGGGTGCGGCGGCCCGGCCTCGACGGCAGCCGGGGGAGGGGGGGGGCGGCGCCCGAGGGCAGCGGCGCGCGGGGCCCGGCCATGGGCGGCAGCCGGGGACGCGGCGACGCCCAAGGGCAGCGGCGCCCGGGGGCCCGGCCACGGGCGACGGAGCCGGGGCAGGGGGCACGCGGTGGCCCTGCCACGAGCAGCGGCGGCGGGGCAGCCGCGGCGGGCGCGCCAGGGGAGGGCCGCACGGCGGCGGCGCAGCCCCACGTAGGTGTGGCGGCGGGCGCACGGGAGTGAGAGATGGTGTGGGGATTAGGGTTCTAGTGTGTTGATCCAACGGTGGTAGATGATTGCAGGAATCTCAAACACTGAAAGGTGGATAAGAAAAAAACTTCCTGAAGATATATAGGATCCACCGCCCCTTGGCGTGGGCTTCCAAACAGTGGCCTCGTCTAGCCCGAGTCAGATTTCCACGCTGGCCTCCTGCCCCGGGAAAAGGCCGGGATCCCGGCGGGGATCTGGGCTCCCAAACTAGGCCTAAGGGTGTGTTTAGATACCCAAAATTTTGTAGCACTACAGTAACTTCGAACGTTTGACCACTAATTAGGAGTATTATATATGGATAACTGATAAAACCTATTCCATAACCTCTAGGTGTAATTACGAGAAGAATCTTTTAAACCTAATTTGATCATGATTAGACAATATCGTGCTATAGTAAACAATCTCTAATGATGGATTAATTAGGCTTAATAAATTCGTCTCGCGATTTCCCGTCTATCCGTGTAATTAGTTTAGTCCTTCTAATCTTCGGTTGAAAACTGCTACATTGAATTCCGTCCAAAATTTTACAGGATCTAAACACATCCTAAAGACTTCAAAAACTTATATTACAGCGAACTTTACGTGCCGGGTATCTTTTTATAGAGAAAGGGACCACATGTACAGCAAACCCAACATTTTCAGAATTTTTCATTCGGATTCAGGGCCGTCTTTCTTGTTAGCAAGACGAGTGATGAATTTGCAAGAAAATGAGATATAGCTGGTCAATTTTCCTACCGGATTGTAAG
Source organism: Panicum virgatum (assembly GCF_016808335.1). Classification (NCBI taxonomy): domain Eukaryota; kingdom Viridiplantae; phylum Streptophyta; class Magnoliopsida; order Poales; family Poaceae; genus Panicum; species Panicum virgatum. Next base: position 35,515,791 of record NC_053146.1, on the reverse strand, counting down.
TCGTAACAACAGACCATGTTTTTTCAACCTTCTGTTTCCTCCTTCAGATGCACGTGCTAGTGGTGGACGTACCGAAGGCTAGCCGTCCCAAAACACATGGATTTAGACTCCCCCAGGTCCCAGCTGAACAACGGGCCATGGTTTTTGAAAGGCATGCATGCTGCTAGATTATCATATATAATAATTAGATATTTTCTTCTGGTGGTCAAGGTTAATGTGACTGTATTATGCTGGTTGTTTTAAAAAAGTGCAGCATGTTGGTACCAAACTTATGCAAACATATGTGAAGCAAGGACAGCAGCGGGCAGGCAAGACAGCTAGGGATGAAAACAGATTGGATGCGCACAAATATATACAAATACAAATACATATATTTATTAGGATTTGGATACAAATAGTGTTAAATGTGCTGGATATTTCCTATTTGTCGTAAAGCTATTTGTTCGCAATAGTCAATGTTAATAGTCATGTATTAAAAAAATTTAAAAATATTTTAAATATAGTCAAGTGTGACCTTGTTTGAAGATCTCGCTGTAAGAAAAATTACAGTGGAATCGAACTTTAATTTAGATACTCTGTTTGGGATTTATAATTTCTTTAATGTTGATACTCTCTTGCATGTGCCGTATCTTCATCTAATTTTATATTCTTACTTTGATAACATGTCGCTCTAGGGATTACAGTATAGTGGAGAAACTTTTATGCTTTTACCGTAGAGGGACTGCGCGCGCAAACAGTCCCTGCAACGATCTATTGGGCCAGGTCTATCAAAAATAGTTTCTGTAATATAAGTATATACAGATGATTATTGGTGGAATTGTCGCATCTGGTGACATATAGCATCTCTCCAATCGATCTTGTTTGGTGCCATGACAATAATAAGGATCACATTATGCTATGTCAAATGCTCATACATTTGCACCAAGTCCTCCTAACTCTGGTCCCAAATCGCCCTATGTGTAAGTGATGATATGAATTATGGTGTTCAAGTTTTGAAGATTTCCGGAGCTCTATACATGTAAAAAAAAAGTTACTTCAACATGTGCATGCACTTATTAGCAGTTAGATATCATCTTATTTTTAGTATATCTTTTGAAATTTTTGGGAATATATATAAGAATGTAGATATCAAGATATCTAGTAAATATTCATTATTTGTATTGTTTATATATTGTTGCCAAAATCTGGTCTTTTATTATGAAGACAATTTAAATGTGAAATCTAATTCTGTAACAACCAGACTTTCCACATGATGTGGCGGGGAAAGCATATAACAATTACCTACATGAGCATATCATCCTTAATAGAGAACACAACAGAGTGAAGACTAAATCACGTATGCACAATATTGCATCAATAGGGCTTATATACAGAGATTGAAGGTTCGATCATGCATGATTGCTCCATTAGACAAGAGATGAATGCTTGGTATGGGACATTTGAACTTAATCCCTTCCTTCCTAATTATGGGTTCAAATTATTGTAGATCATTTTACCATTTCTAATACATAGCAAGAACTATGACCAGATACATAGCAAAAACTACTCTCTCTCTATTCTATTTTGATAGACATATTTTCAAAATTAAATTATTTTCTAGAAAAAAGATTGGTGTATGTCTATAAAAACATCAAAACCCGAGGAGTCGTAACTAATGAGATGATAGCAAGGTATTTCTTGTTGGTCGTTGTACTGATTGTTGTAATTCAAAGTCTAAAAAACAGTATATGAACAAGAGACTTTGAATGGTGGCCAAATTAATGAGAGGATGAAGAAAGTCAAGAAGTTCAAATGCTGTAGCTTTGTTTGCATTCATCTCAACTCTTTCATGAGCTGTTCATATAGGAGGTCAAATTAACAAGAGACTTTGAATGGTGGCCAAATTATAGGAGGTCACTTTCATGAGCTGTAACAAGTGAAGAACAAGAAGTGAAATAGAGAAAGAACTCTTCCTCTCTCCATCTTTGCGTGCCTCTGTGATCTGTGTGATTGCTGTGTACAAGAAGCTGATTTCTAACACGTTATCGGCACGAGGTCTACAAGAGCTGAAGGTAAAAAGTGAGAAATCAGTTGTGAAATATTCACACACTCTTGGTGGCGCGGCCTAACCCCCAGGCCGCAGCACGGCTTGGCCTCCGGCCGCTGGCGCAGGCAGCTCCCCAGCCAAGCGCAGCCTCCGGCCGCCGGCCGCCGGCGTAGCCCGGCGCGGCTCTTGCTGCCGGCGCGGTGCGGCCTGACCCCCAGCCTGGCGCGGCCGACCCGGCCGCCGGCGAGCGCCACGGAGGGGCGCAGACGTGCCCCATGTGGGCTGGTGTGAGAGCCGGCACCTCTCCTCCCTTGTTCCCTTCGTGTGGACACGAGGAGCAGAAAGATGTACAAGCGACCGCGGAGCTTACCTAAATGCCCCTATTGGTTGCTTTTTCATGCATGTCAGATCCCCGCGCCCCACCTGCATGCTTATACTTTGTATTTTTTTTGCTGGGCCCCGCATCCGGTCAACTGAACCGAGGCCGAGCGGTGAAATGTGCCTGGGCGGGTACCTAAAATTTATGCCTGGTTGTTTTTTCCCACGCTTTATTTTCTGCAAGGTGCAACCACAGATTCAGCACTAAGAACATTTTAGCATCTCCATGCATGTAGTAATAATTTATTTTTCTATACTCCATGCATGTAGTTGAATATCGCAAGGACTGACAATTTGAAGGAAATTTTTATTAAGGGTTTACAACTCTCGTTAAATGTGGCAAGGAATTCAGCTGCCATAATCTGCTTGCTTATCATATTTATTAGCAGGACTCTCCCAACTATGATGTTTGCATCAATATTACAGTATTACCACAACAACAATTATACAAGGCCAGATGTATATGTTACAGTATAAACAAGCATGTACTAAATGCAGTTTCAGCTCTACCACTACATCAGGTACTTTTTCACCAATACCCATTTTCAGGTAACTTTTCACCAATACCACTTTTTAAAAATAAACCTTGCCAGTGCATTCACATACATGTTAGTTCATAAACTTGGCACATTTTAGAATAAAAACATAAGGACTGAAAAGGCCTGACACTTTTAGAAGGTATGGTACATTAATTTCAGCTATAGTATGGTTGCTGAAATGTAACAAAAACACAATGAGCTTGCTGATTCACCATTCTATCAAACCAAGGAAGTAGTTGCCACCAACTCTTCAAGATTGCTGTCAACCAAACTAGAAATGGTTCCATCAGTGGTGTTGATAACTGTCAAGGCGTCAAAGGTGCGGATAGACCAACATAACGCAATTACGTAGTCAAGGAACGCTAGAAGAATGGCTTGTATCGCAGATCAAAGTATCAAACTGCTATCAGTCACATAGGCTGGTCCTTTTGCCATTAAACAAATCAGATGGATAGAATAGAAAGAGGAGATTTCATGCACAAATCAAATGGCAAATATAACAGAGTTGATTCATCATTCTATCTAACTATGAGAATAGTTGCACCAATGAATGATTGCAAAACAAAACAAGATTGGGACTTAAAAAGGTTAGAGGTTTTATCTATAAAAGTATATAGCACATTTTAGAACAGCTATATAATGACTAAATGGCTCTGATCATTAAATAACGCAGAGAATGAAAAGTATGTCACATTATATAAAAGTAGGAAAAACTATCTCAGCACCAAGATGAGGCAAAAGGTTGCTTAGATATCTACTGAAAAAGGCCTTTGCAGGAGATTGTTTTGCGAAAAAGAGGTACTTTATTGTATCCCTGCAGCTACCCCCTTTTTGAGCTTGTGTAGATGCAGGCATGCAGCTGTTTTGTGTCGATAAACAATTTGGCTGTTTTGTATCCGATAAGCACTTTGTTTTATTTTCCTGTAGGGTTTTGACAGGCACTGTACCTCAAGCTCGAAAAGGAAATGTTGCAAGGCTATGTTGCGTCTGCACTGGAGCCAAGACCATGGCTGGTACATTAGCAAGGTGTAAAGGACATGATCCAACAAGGTTTTATATTTCCCAAGAATGTTCGAGAGGTTTAAGAAAGGAACCAGGAAGAGGTCTAGGACTGACGAAGGTACTTTTCCATCTAGTACCAACTTTATTTATGGTTTACCTTGTTTACTTAATTGGAAATATTAACACTTTACCTGTCATCTTTTTTGTAAAGAATCTGTACTGGGTCATGAAGAGAAGACTTCAAAGAAGAAGCCAGTCAGGGGCCGCCAAGCCTGAAAGTAATTTGTCACTTTTTTTTTTGCTATTTTGGTGTTGATCTGTTGCCCCCTGGGATGTCCTAGCTGCGTGTTCCCTTGTCAGGGCAGGTCGCATAACTTTGGTCCTTTTGCGGACATTTTGTAGCAGCACCGTCTAAATTAGACCGACTTAAATGCACTAACCATCATCTTAATACTTAATCAAGTTACTGTGCACTTAAAACGGTGTAATCTGACAGGGTGTAGGGTAAATCCTGATTAAACTGCTGTACTCCAGGATCACAATTGCACTAGTAGGCTCGTACGAAGACGAGCACAGGTGATACAAGCATACAGAAAACCTCAAATTAATTTACAACACGAGTTTTACATAAAAGGTTTGAAAACAGACGACAGAGTTCAAATACACAGCGAAAGTTTAAAAACCGAGTTCGAAATACAATACGGTAACCACGACGACGATACAAGGTGAGCTTCACATCCTGTCCACCGATGTGATGCCAACCTGCCCGATCTTCATGGGAAAGATGGGGCCCACTCGACGGTCCACCCAGGAGGAAGCGGTTGTCCAATCCAGGATGCACATACCTCCTCGAAGTCAGCGGGCACACAACCTACTCAGGAGGGTTACAACAACAACCCTGAGTATACTAATACTCAGTAAGGCTTACCCGACTATGGGTATACTTAGCCCACTAACTAGACATGCAAGCTTTTTGGCTCTGGAGTTCTTTTGCTGAAAGGCTGCTAGCAGTGAATCCTTACTTTCAATATTTTAGCCCCGTTTAGAATATCAAGTATTAACTAAATTCGCCTAAGTAACTAGAGCACACATAGTGGATCAGGTTATCCTTCAGTAAATACAATCAACTGTTTCATTTCATTCTCACTTCCATCCTTTACTACGATGTGACAGAGAGATCAATGTTCTTTTATCCGAGAGAGACGGCGAATCGATCCGATTTAACCTTGCAAGGTGGACCTAACACCCCGTCGGGCCACACACGTCAACTGTTCCCTTCGTCATCCCAACGTCTGAATCACGCTTGCCAAAACCCGGGTGAAGGGCCCCTCACGGCGAACTCCCGGAGAACCCGGAGGCGACATACATTCCAACACCCGCCATCATCCCACTCCCAGAATAGCAGGTCGCGATTCAAAGTATCGTTGCAATTCAGGTAATTAGCTTACCGGTTTCGACTACCTCCTACTCCCGGCATGTGGTCAGTACTGTTCAATCCTTGATCAATGTGCCAACAACGGTACGGTCCTCAACAGACACAGACGGAGACTTACTTTCCATTCATACCAAATCCTTACTTCAACTTGTCTCCGTCCGGTCTCCACTTTTCTTTCTTTCCGGGTATATACTCGAGAACTTTAACAAGTAGCATAGCCCTATCTCTCGCGAGTGACCGGATATCACTCGACTGCTATCGCGTTCCTACTTAGCAAAGCATTTCTAACGCCACCTACAAGCTAGTAGAAACTCACAGGTACCTATAGAAATATGCAAACTAGGGTTTCATACAAATCCTATAGACGTAAATGCACAATTACATAGATAAACATGGAATACTAAAAGTAAAGGTTATGCTCCGGGGCTTACCTTGCAAGTTAGCGGGGTTAACGATCTCTTCTGGACCTGGCTCGACAGCGGCTTCGGCTTGCGGTTCCCCTGCTTGCGGCTCCTGGATCGGCTTAGCGACTAACTCGTATACGGCTTCGCTCGTGGCGTCTACATGTATGAAAAAAAAAGATGTCATGCAAAAGTTAAAACGGTGCAATGGAAATAATATAAGTGCTCATGATGCAATGCAAAGCGATTAAAAGAAGATAAAATTGGGTAAGCAAAACCAACTAGAGATTTTATTTATTGGCCAGCAAATAGAATCAAATTATTTTCAAGTGAAGCCTATTTTGATTCGAAAGCCAGAACACAAGATTAAACTAAAACCAAACCAAAATTTTAGCAGAGGCAAAATTGACATTTTACAAGCATGACTATTTTTCCTCTGAAGATCTTGATTTTAGAAACCTAACAAAATTTAGTTTGCATTTTTTTCACATTTTTTTGCTATTTACTACGCATTTTACAAGATCAGTACACAAAACTGAAACTGGAATTCAACTGGAAACCGGAACCTCCGGGTTTTGGAAACCGGAAGTTCCGGTTTTGGGGCAAAAACAGGGGTCAGCCAGGCCAAGGCCTTGGCCGGCGCGGTCAGGGCAAGCCGAGGCGGCGGGGGCGCTAGGCCGCATCACGTGGAGGTAGAGTGGACCGCAGGGAAAGGGCCGGGGAGGTAGAGTGGACCACGGGGAAGCTCACCACATCGTCCAATCGAGTGGAGAAGGGCCGGAGGTGGTTCGTCGATGGAAGGGCGGAGCTTCAGTGGAGAACGTCAATGGCGGCCGGCAGTCTGGAGCTCGACCCGGCCGGGTTTGGGCTCAATCGAGCTCGTGGAAGGGTGTGACAGGTGCGGGGCTAAGCTATGGAGCTCGGGGCTCGAAGGATTCGAGCGGGGCGGCGAGGAACGGCCGGAGGGGCGAGCGACGGCGCTCTGCTCGCGCGAGCTCGAGGAAGGGGATGAAGGGAATGGAAGGGAAGGGAAGAGAAGCTTGCAGGGCGTGCGCAAGGATAAGGGCGGCGCACGGAGGGCGAGGTTCACCGGGATGCTCGATGCATGGCGTCGCCGGCGGCATAGTCGCCGGTATGGGCGCCGGAGTAGGTGAAACAGAGCAAAACCAGAACTTCTGGTTTCCAAACCCGGAACCTCCGGGTTTTGGGGCAAAACAGATTCAATTTTGGAGCGCCCAAAACTAAAATTTTCGCACAACAACTTGAAATTTGGCCAAAATAAAAGTTGTAGAGGAAGAGAAGGTCTACAACTTTGCTTTTGGGCGAAAATTGATTTGGAGCTCGGATTAGGGAGAAAAATGTGCTCAAAGTTCGATTAGGGTTGAGTACTAATGACGGTCATTAACCAGCTAATGACGTCGCTGAGCCCTAAACAGTGATTAAACACGTAATTAGCATTACGATTAACACAGGGGTGTTACAGCCCTCCCCCCTTAAAAGAATCTCGTCCCGAGATTCACGCACGATAGAAAGTATAATGCGAGAAGGTTGAAAGGCGAAGTACCTGGATGAGCGTTTAAAAAGTCCGGATACTTGGATTCCCAAAATCCCTCTTTCTCCCAAGTAGCTTCATCTTCGGAGTGATTACTCCATTGAACTTTGTAGAATCGGTTGGTGGTACGACGAGTAACTCGATCCTTGCGATCAATAATCTTGATAGGATGCTCAGGATAAGTGAGATCAGACTCTAATTGAATCGAGTCACTTTCAACAACTTCAGTCGGAACTCTAAGGCACTTTCTGAGTTGTGATACATGGAAAATGTTATGAATTGCAGAAAGATTCACTGGAAGATCCAATCGGTAAGCCACAGGACCGCATCTTTCCACAATTGGATATGGACCGATGTAGCAGGGAGCTAACTTCTCTTTTATCCCAAACCTTTGCACACCTTTCCAAGGTGAGATCTTCAGATAGACGTGGTCACCAACTTCAAAAATGAGTGGACTACTCCTTTTATCAGCATAGCTCTTCTGCCGAGACTGTGCGATCTTTAAGTTTGCTTGGATAAGACGTACTTGTTCTTCGGCCTCTTGAACCATGTCAGGCCCAAAGATAGTTCTTTCCCCGATTTCAGACCAATTGAGAGGTGTACGGTATCGACGACCATACAGTGCTTCAAATGGTGCCATATTGATGCTTTCTTGATAACTATTGTTATAAGAGAATTCAGCTAATGGCAAGCATTCATCCCATTTCTGTGGATAGGCTAAGACACATGCACGAAGCATATCCTCCAGGATTTGGTTTATTCTCTCCGTTTGGCCATCAGTTTGAGGATGATATGCAGAGCTTCGAATAAGATGGGTTCCCAAGCTAGCATGCAATTGCTCCCAAAAACGAGCAACGAAATGGGTTCCTCGATCGGAGATGATAGTTTTGGGTACACCGTGTAAACATAAGATACGGTTAATGTACAGCTCAGCATACCTCTTTGCCCGGTAGATGGTATTAACTGGAAGGAAGTGTGCCGACTTGGTCAGTCTATCAACCACAACCCAAATAGAGTCGTAACCCTTTTGAGTTTGAGGTAAACCGACAATGAAATCCATGCTGATGTCTTCCCATTTCCATTCAGGAATATTCAAGGGTTGAAGAGTTCCAGCTAGCCTGAGGCAACTGGCCTTAACCCTTCGACAGATGTCACATTCGGACACATACTTGGCAATTTCTCTTTTCATCCGAGTCCACCAAAATCGTTGTTTAAGATCTTGATACATCTTGTTGCTACCCGGATGGATTGATAGCCGTGAAGTATGAGCTTCGTCAAGAATTTGTTTTCTGAGCTCAAAATTCTTAGGCACCACTAATCAGGTTCTTGAACCATAACACATTCTCACTATCTTGGTGGAAGCAATTCACTCTAGGGTCTCCTTCTGATAGTCTTCTCTGAATTTCCTTCACCCCTTTATCTTGCTTTTGTGCCGCGATGATGAGATCACGAAGAGTAGGAGTAAGCTCTAGATGAGCTAATGTGCCATGTGGTACAATACTTAAGTTCAGCTTTTCCATTTCAAAGCAAAGAGACTCGCTTAATGGTATAGCTGAGATGCAATGACAATGAACTTTGCGACTTAGCGCATCGGCAACCACATTTGTCTTGCCTGGATGATAATGCACTTCGAGCTCATAATCTTTAATCAACTCAAGCCGTATCCTTTGACGCATGTTCAAATCAGCTTGAGTGAAAAGATATTTGAGACTTTTGTGGTCTGTATAGATGTTGCACAATGTACCCAGAAGGTAGTGTCGCCAGATCTTCAGAGCATGGACCACAGCTGTTAATTCAAGATCATGAGTGGGATAGTTTTCTTCATGCCGCTTGAGTGATCGAGAAGCATAAGCAATCACTCGGTTCTACTGCATCAAGACGCAGCCAAGTCCTGTGCCTGAGGCATCACAGTAGACATCAAAAGGTTTTTTTGTGTCAGGCTGGGCCAAGATTGGTGCCGAAGTAAGGAGCGTTTTCAATTTTCGGAAAGCTTCTTCACAATGATTACTCCAATAGAACTTGACACCCTTTTTAAGAAGTTCAGTCATCGGTTTTGCAATTTTGGAGAATTCCAGAATGAACCGACGATAATAACCAGCTAACCTCAGAAAACTACTGATTTCAGGAACAGAAGTTGGGGCTTCCCAATCTAGTACATCCTGTACTTTACTAGGATCAACGGAAATACCTTTAGCAGATATGACATGACCTAGAAATGGAACTTCCTTCAGCCAGAAGTCACACTTGCTGAATTTGGCATAAAGTTGGTGCTCTCTAAGACGCTGAAGTATTATGTGAAGATGATGAGCATGTTCTTCCTCATTCTTGGAGTAGATCAAGATATCATCAATGAATACCACGACGAACTTATCTAACTCCGGCATGAATACTGAATTCATGAGGTACATGAAGTAAGCGGGAGCATTGGTTAATCTGAAGGACATCACCAAATACTCGTAAAGACCATAACGAGTTGAGAACGCTGTTTTTGGTATATCTGCCGGTCTGATTTTAATTTGATGATAGCCCGATCGAAGATCTATTTTTGAGAATACTTTAGCTCCAGCTAATTGATCAAAAAGAAGATCAATACGGGGAAGTGGATATTTATTTTTTATGGTGACTGCATTCAGAGGTCGATAATCCACACATAACCTTAACCCTTGGTCTTTCTTCTTTACGAACAGAGCCGGGCATCCCCAAGGTGAGGTGCTCGGTCGAATAAAACCTTTATCTTGCAACTCTTCTAACTGAACTTTTAATTCAGCTAACTCACTCGGAGTCATTCTATATGGCCTTCGAGATATGGGTGCTGTGCCGGGTTGTAACTCAATGACGAATTCAATATCCCGATCGGGGGCATGCCTGGCAAGTCCTCCGGAAACACATCGGGGTATTTACAAACCACAGGAATTTCTTCTAAGGGTTTTGCCTCGAGATGGTATATGACAGTGGCTGGAATTTCATGCTGAGAAAGATAAATATCCATAGAACCATATGTGGGAGAGTTAAGCCGGATGACACGAGAAGAAGTATCGAGGATAGCACAGTGTTCCTTCATCCAATTCATCCCAAGAATAACATCTATCCCCTGACTTGGAAGGACAATGGGTGTGGTCCGAAAAATCATCCCGCTCAAGTCAAGGGGCACATCTCGAACTAATTGGCTGGTACTTAAGTGTATGCCTGGTGCATGAATGATATACAGCCTTTTCATTTGAAATACATGCAAGTTGAGCCGTGTTACGCATGCTTGACTGATAAATGTGTGACATGCTCACGAATCAGATAGCACAATAGCTGGGCAGTGGTTAATGGAGAACATACCCGCCATTACTTGAGTGCCTTCGGGAACGTCTTCCAGGGTGGTGTAGTTCACGCGACCAGTCTTGGCAGGCACAATCTTCTTGTTTTGATCCTTCTGGCTGTAACCTTGACCCGGCGCATGAGTCTTGTAGTAATCCTGCCGAGGTGGCATACGGCATTCACGTGCGAAATGCCCTAGTTTACTACAATTGTAACAGGGGTAGTTGTTGGGGCGTGGAGCTTGTAGCACTAAAGACCTCTGCTGCTGTGTCGGAAAGCGGGGTGCCCACTGCTGCTGTTGCTGTGGTGGTCTAGCGACCCAACGACCCTGCTGTGGAGGACGGTTTGAAGCCTGCTGATTCCCTGTCTGAACCAGTTTGTACCTCTGGGGTGCATTGCTAGTGGATCCAGCAGGTGCCTTTCTCTTCTTTTTAGCTTTGTGCGCCCGCGTGGCATCTTCCTGGGTAATGGCTTTATTAACTAGCTCGGTAAAGTTGTTGCAAGTAGTGAGAGCTAGTTTGTCCTGAAGCTTTGTGCTGAGTCCCCTCCTGAAGCAATCCTGTTTCTTCTCATCCGTATCCACATGGAAACCACCATACTGGGATAGCTGATTGAAGGTTTGAGCATATTGGAGCACGGTGTTGTTCCCTTGCTTCAGGGCTAGGAACTCTGCCATCTTTTTCCTCATCAAGCTCGTAGGGATGTGGTGAGCTTTAAAGGCTGCCACAAACTCGTCCCAGGTGAGATGTGTACCAGCAGGAAGTAGAGCCTTGTGATTAACCCACCATATTTTTGCAGGGCCTCTCAGCTGTTGTGCTGCAAAGACGGCTTTGTCCCTTTCTGTGCATGTGAGGATACCGAACTTGTCCTCAATGGTGCGAATCCAGGCATCTGCCTCAAGAGGATCATCTGCCTTGTGGAACAGAGGAGGCTGGGTGGCCAGAAAACCGACATAGTCAGTTTCTGCTGGTGGTGGCGGGGCTTGTCGGCCTCTGCCGGCATTGGCTTGCACCAGTTGCCTCATCAATTCAGTCTGCTCATTGCAATCGGCAATAAGAGCCGCAATAGCCTGAGCCAAAGAGGGAGGTGGTTGGGGCAGTGCTTCGTGATTCTCATTGTCATGATTATCACCCATCTACAAAATAACCATCCCCTGGTTAGCCATTTCACTATCAGGACTAATCCATGCAATTAAAGAATGTGCATATATAATATGAACACATGGCATGAATCATTTCCCTCGTGATATGGTTCACCAAGGGAATAAAATGGCTTGCTTCGGTTGAAACCGTCTCAACGCAATAAGTTCCGTCCAGAGTAGCTCTAACATATGCAATACTAAACATCGCTCAACAAGATTTCAGATTCGAAGACAACCAAAGCACAGCTCATAGTTGAAGTTTCACACGCTGACAGAAAAGATCATTACAGAAGTAATTTTACATTAAGCAGCCATGCTGCATAAGCTGGAACAAGGTTCATTACATTAGCAAAGCCCTGCTGCGAACAACAAAATAATATTAGAGAAGGGTTCATAAACGACCCGAACAACACACCACTACGAAAAGAGGGGTCTTATACGACCCGGCTACACGCCACACTAGCGAAGGGTTATCCTACATGACTCGAACTACCGAGCCACAAAAGAATTCTCAACCCAAGGTTAGCCTAGAGCACAACGTTGGTCATCCTACCCAACTATCCTACAGTTAGGCTACACTGCAAGGGGAGAATCGACGCTGTCCAGCTACGTCCTCATGGAGTCCCAGGTCCTGACTCGACTCCAGACACTCCCTCAATCTCCTCCGAGTCTTCTTCTTCTTCTTCTTCTTCTTCTTCTTCTTCTTCTAACTCCTCCTCCTCAGCTGCTTCGGCCTCCATGTCTGCTACTGCCTGCACCTGAGCCTGGACATCCTCAATCAACTCAGGGGCCTGTTGAAGCTGCCCCTCGAGGTGCTGCACCATCTGAGTCCGGTTCTCTAGCTCCTCATGCATCTCCTGAATCCTTATCTTTCTAGCTCTGGACTTAGCCTTCAGGGTCTTGATCTTGTTCTAGGCGCCAATCATGTTTTGCTCATGGATATGAGCCTCTCGAGCCTTGCTCCTCCATATTGCATTCTCCTCATGAAGCTGCTCGTACATGTTGATCAGGCCAGAGGAGTAGCTGAACGAGAAGGCCATCCCGATGTTGTAGTCGGGCATCATGTAGTTCATGTTGCGGTTCACCCGATCTGAATAGGCTTGAGTGGTCTCATCCTTAAGAGGAATAACACTGTAGGGAATATCCATAATCTCGGCATTATGCTTCTCGGAGAACTCCTCAATGGCCTTCCTAGCAGCGATCTCCCAGGAGTCTGCCAGTTTCCTTCCATACACTGTGAGCTGCCATGTGTCCCATTCCTAGCGAGCGGGGCAAGCAGGAATCTTCACTATCATCTGACAGCGCTCGGTGCTCAGCAAGATAGACTCATGTCCTGAGTACTGTGGGGGCTCAGTGTAGTCAAACGCCCTGAGCATCTGCCACAGCAGACGAGGAAAGTGGCCGGTGTGGAGGGCACTGGAGTGCGCCCAACCCTCAGTGTCCACGATCACGTGCGTGAAGCTAGCCATCTGTAAGAACACATAGTGCTAACGTAAGTCACAGTTTTCAAAAGAAACAGATTTAAATTTGGCAACGCAACATAAATAAATTTTTGAAGAACGCAGAGTAAAAACATGGCGATCAAAATAAATTTTTATGAAGTGCAACCATAAGCAAACAAAGCGATCTACCAACTCGGCTATGCAAGATGCAAGATGCATGCACGTTCTATCGTTTCTCACCCAAACAAGTACCAAAATATGGTATACGAGGACGACCGGTGGCACAATTATGTACTCTCCCTATACATATAGACTAGTCGTTCCTACGATCAAGGGTTTCATAGCGCGCTTAACGTGGTTAGTTACCTGCACAAGAACACAGAGTATAAATAACCACTTCTGGACCCTTCGTGCCAGCACTCACGAACGGCCCCCATGTGTCCTACGCCACACGGGTAACGCATATTTAGTTTCCCACATATTCACACATACATTACCATCCACTATAGATATGGCACCCAGACATTCGACGCTGAATAGGCAGCGCTGCATACATCATAACAACGTATTCACTTCCCGTACACTCGCCTTACGGGACATCCAAGGGTAGATGTGTCCCAAGGGTCACGGTCATGGCCAACCGCATGACAGGTTTACATCTCGTAAATTGCCTTACAAGATGACCGTGATTACAATCACATGGTATGAAATCCGCACTCCATATCAGGCGGCAGATAGTGACAGGTTCGTTTGAATTGAGCCTTATCATCTCCTCGTATGCTCATCATACGGGACCCGCGCACGTATGAAACACGTGGGCTATTCTAAAGGATTACCAAGAATACTTACCTTGTTTACCTTAGCGTAGGTGCGTCATTACTGTGCAAGAAATAAGGTTTAGCAAAAAGTAAAAGCTGAAAGTGCTGGAATAAAATAGATACTTAGATGCCACCTAACTCAAGTAACATAATTAGGGCATACGAACTATCTATCCTATTCCTTAGCACATCTAGCGTCAACTTTTCGAAAAATCCGAAATCGTTGCAAGGTAAGAGTTACTTAACTTAATTAAGCATGCCAGTAATCACCCCAGTGCAATTTAGAGCTCTGATACCAGCTGTAGCAGCACCGTCTAAATTAGACCGGCTTAAATGCACTAACCATCATCTTAATACTTAATCAAGTTACTGTGCATTTAAAACGGTGTAATCTGACAGGCTGTCGGGTAAATTCCGATTAAACTACTGTACTCCAGGATCACAATTGCACTAGTAGGCTCGTACGAAGACGAGCACAGGTGATACAAGCATACAGAAAACCTCAAATTAATTTACAACACGAGTTTTACATAAAAGGTTTGAAAACAAACGACAGAGTTCAAATATACAGCGGAAGTTTAAAAACCGAGTTCAAAATATAATACGGCAACCACGACGACGATACAAGGTGAGCTCTACATCCTGCCCACCGATGTGATGCCAACCTGCCCGATCTTCATGGGGAAGACGGGGCCCACTCGACGGTCCACCCAGGAGGAAGCGGTTGTCTAATCCAGGACGCACAGACCTCCTCGAAGTCAGCTGGGACACACTGCTCAGGAGGGTTACAACAACAACCCTGAGTATACTAATACTCAGCAAGGCTTACCCGACTATGGGTATACTTAGCCCACTAACTAGACATGCAAGCTTTTTGGCTCTGGAGTTCTTTTGCTGAAAGGCTGCTCGCAGTGAATCTTTACTTTCAATATTTTAGCCCCGTTTAGTATATCAAGTATTAACTAAATTCGCCTAAGTAACTAGAGCACACATAGTGGATCAGGTTATCCTTCAGTAAATACAATCAACTATTTTATTTCATTCTCACTTTCATCCTTTACTACGATGTGACAGAGAGATCAAGGTTCTCTTATCCGAGAGAGACGGCGAATCGATCCGATTTAACCTTGCAAGGTGGACCTAACTCACATGACACGTGAAAACCCCGTCGGGCCACACACATCACCAGTTCCCTTCGTCATCCCGACGTCTGAATCACGCCTGCCAAAACCCGGGTGAGGGGCCCCTCACGGTGAACTCCCGGAGAACCCGGAGGCGACATACATTCCAACACCCGTCATCATCCCACTCCCAGAATAGCAGGTCGCAATTCAAAGTATCATTGCAATTCAGGTAATTAGCTGACCGGTTTTGACTACCTCCTTCTCCCGGCATGTGGTCAGTACTGTTCAAGCCTCGATCAATGTGCCAACAACGGTACGTTCCTCAACCGACACAGACGGAGACTTACTTTCCATTCATACCAAATCTTTACTTCAACTTGTCTCCGTCCGGTCTCCACTTTTCTTTCTTTCCGGGTTTATACTCGAGAACTTTAACAAGTAGCATAGCCCTATCTCTCGCGAGTGACCAGATATCACTCGACTGCTATCGCGTTCCTACTTAGCAAAGCATTTCTAACGCCACCTACAAGCTAGTAGAAACTCACAGGTACCTATAGAAATATGCAAACTAGGGTTTCATACAAATCCTATAGACGTAAATGCACAATTACATAGATAAACATGGAATACTAAAAGTAAAGGTTATGCTCCGGGCTCGCCTTGCAAGTCAGCGGGGTTAACAATCTCTTCTGGATCTGGCTCGACAGCGGCTTCGGCTTGTGGTTCCCCTACTTGCGGCTCCTGGATCGGCTCAGCGACTAACTCATATACGGCTTCGCTCGTGGCGTCTACACGTATGAAAAAAAAGATGCCATGCAAAAGTTAAAACGGTGCAATGGAAATAATATAAGTGCTCATGATGCAATGCAAAGCGATTAAAAGAAGATAAAACTGGGTAAGCAAAACCAACTAGAGATTTTATTTATTGGCCAGCAAATAGAATCAAATTATTTTCAAGTGCAGCCTATTTTGATTCGAAAGCAAGAACACAAGATTAAACTAAAACCAAACCAAAATTTTAGCAGAGGCAAAATTGACATTTCACATGCATGGCTATTTTTCCTCTGAAGATCTTGATTTTAGAAACCTAACAAAATTTAGTTTGCATTTTTTCACATTTTTCTGCTATTTACTACGCAATTTACAAGATCAGTACACAAAACTGAAACTGGAATTCAACTGGAAACCGGAACCTCCGGGTTTTGGAAACCGGAAGTTCCGGTTTTGGGGCAAAAACAGGGGTCAGCCAGGCCAAGGCCATGGCCGGCGCGTGGCGCGCACACGGGGCAGGGGTGGCGGCGCCGCGTTCCCCGCCGGCGGCGGGGCGGGCAGGCCGTGGTCAGGACAAGCCGAGAGGGCGGGGGCGCTAGGCCGCAGCACGGGGCCCCGTGCATAGGCGGCCCGCGGCGTGCGCGCGGTGGCGCTTGGGCAGCCGCGGTGGCGCGGCGCGTTCCCGGCGTTAGCGGTGCGGGAATCGAACGGGGAAAGGGTCGGGGAGGTAGAGTGGACCATGGGGAAGCTCACCACGTCGTCCAATCGAGCGGAGAAGGGCCGGAGGTGGTTCGTCGATGGAAGGGCGGAGCTTCAGTGGAGAACGTCAATGGCGGCCGGCGGTCTGGAGCTCGATCCGGCCGGGTTTGGGCTCAATCGAGCTCGTGGAGGGGCGGGATAGGTGCGGGGCGAAGCTAGGGAGCTCGGTGCTCGAAGGATTCAAGCGGGGCGGCGAGGAACGGCTGGAGGGGCGAGCGACGGTGCTCTGCTCGTGCTCTGTTCGTGCGAGTTCGAGGAAGGGGATGAAGGGAAGGGAAGGGAAGGGAAGAGAAGCTTCTAGGGCGTGCGCAAGGATAAGGGCGGCGCACGGAGGGCGAGGTTCGCCGGGATGCTCGACGCGTGGCGTCGCTGGCGGCACAGTCGCCGGTATGGGCGCCGGAGTAGGTGAAACAGAGCAAAACCGGAACTTCTGGTTTCCAAACCTGGAACCTCCGGGTTTTGGGGCAAAACAGATTCAATTTTGGAGCGCCCAAAACTAAAAGTTTTGCACAGCAACTTGAAATTTGGCCAAAATAAAAGTTGTAGAGGAAAAGAAGGTCTACAACTTTGCTTTTGGGCGAAAATTGATTTGGAGCTCGAATTAGGGAGAAAAACGGGCTCAAAGTTCGATTAGGGTTGAGTACTAACGATGTCATTAACCAGCTATTGACATCACTTAGCCCTAAACAGTGATTAAACACATAATTAGCGTTACGATTAACACATGGGTGTTACACCTTTTGGCTCCTGTATTGAGCTTATAGTGTTCTGCATCTTTTGACTTTTGGTATGTTTATATTGTTATTTGGGTTGTGAATATTGTTATTTGGGTTGGTACTGTGAACACTATTTTGCTGTAATTTATCTCATTAATGAGTTGACTTTGTTTCTTTGTATTGTGTTCTTCTCGATGAGTTGACATTTTCACTGGGAGAAGTTGGAATGTATCTCGATTATCAAGCTTCAAATACACTGCTAGTGCCGAAATTGTGATTTGAAATGCACTCCAAATGTTTTAAGCCATCGTTTTGTACTTTTCTATATCTAGCACTCCAGCTGCTGCATCATGCCGTGTGGTTTAGTTGAACCCCACCCCTTATTCCAATTTCGAAATGGACAAGTTATTATGCAATACAAAGGAAATGTACTGTCTGCACCCACACACAATGTTTTTGCTAGCTACTACCAGAACTCCTTGCCAGCCATACAAAAGAAAGGTACTGTCTGCACCATAGCTACAAGTTTTTGCTTGCCACTAACAAAGCCATACAAAGCAAGCATTTTGTAGCGAAGCTCCAGTCATGGAGTGTTCATAATTTCTGCAATGTTTGAAGGCAGGTAGCCCATGTTCCCTTCCATACGCTGGGCTTCAACCAGGGAGCTCTGCAAAACAGCTCGGCGAAAACAAATTGGGCAAGTGTAAAACAAAGCTACACTTTGGATAGATGTGTTCTTTCACATACCGAGTTCAGAGGCAAGGCAAGTTTGTTCCCGTTGAAATATCTTAGTAATGCACATACAGCCCTGTGTTGGAACTGCAATCGAACAAACACAAACAAGCACTGCTATGTCAAACAGAGAATCAGAACTTTTTGTTTGTTAGTTGCATGTTGTTCCCTAACTTACTTCTTGCACCTTCCTGTCAACATCCCACCTAGGGAAGAACTTAGCAATGCACTTGCGCATACCAACTGCCAGATCCTCAACACTACCAGCGTGCTGAAGTTCCACACTTGCTGATAACACGTTCTGGGTCTAGAACTATTATTTTCTTATCCACAAAATCCCAGAAGTAGCGGCTCCACTTGCCGTGGTAATACACCGGCACTATGATCTATCACTATCAGTTACATCAGGTTCCATGTCAGTAAATAAAAGTATCCGAAAGCTTGACAAGAAGGGAAAACTATTTTGATGAGATAGTTTTACCATTCTGCAACTCTCCGCATCATACTTAATGTGGCTCCCTGTGAAGTTTATCTTTATTCTTCCGAGCATATGTATCTTCATTCCCGAATACTGCATCCCGAATAAAGCATGTTTTGTTCTAGTCTGAAATTATTCTGTAAGGGGATAGATGAGGATGAAACAATTATTTCTTCACTGATGTGCTGTATTGTGCAACAGGACATTCTGAAGGAGATCTAGATGTATATGATGCATTTTTTCCAGAAGAGAAATATCTCAAAAGAAGATATGAGGGCACATTTGTGGTAACCTCAACCTGCTTCAGAGATGAGGGAACATTTCACATGCAAGAACAATTCAGTAGTATTTAAAAGTACTGAAATGTGCCTATTATTCAGTTACATTGATGCTCTATATAGCTCCATATGTTTATACATAACACCTAAGCATGCCACATTTTGCAGAATTATGGGAAGTTTACAAACTATTATTTTCTGAAACATACATGGCACTATCTGAAACTTATCTTGAAACAAGTGCTTCCTCTAGCCAATGATTCTTGAATAAACTATAATTCATTACCTCAATTCTTCTCCTGGTGTATCAGTGCTTCCTTTAGCCAAAAATCTTTTAAGTTTTTCTTAATTTTATGGTATGGCTCAGGAACTTTTTAGCCTCTCTATGCTAGTCATCAAAGTGTGGTATCTCAAAATTTTTTCTTTAAAATGGTACTGCAGATATTATAACTGTGAGGGTCCTCTATATATAGATTGCTCCTTTCATAGTGCAACGCATAAATATTCTCCTTACTTTTGGAGTTGTTCCCACTTTTCCAAACATTTTCAGATCCCAGCATGGTACTCTTGGCCTGTTATTTTAATATCAGCATAACAGGCCATTTATCTAGTTACATTTTGAGCTATATATAGCATAATGAAATGTTTAGACATTTAGCCACCATGTGGGAATGTTTGGACATGTGGCTTTTTAATTGACTACTTATAGCTTCAGGTTTAAGATGGAATTCCTTTCCGAATGTGCATCGGAAATTTCACTACTTCAAGTAATTAATAATATGTTTCATATCCAAATACTTTTTCCCTCACGAACCTCATGAAATTAAGTGAGCTATCTATTCTATGCCTTTTTCTCCAGGGAATGGTGGCCAAATGGTGTTGATTCACGTCTGGTGATAACTGGAATGTCCCATGCATCAGATCAATGCCATCTAATATTTTTTTCATGTACCTGAATATTAATCGAAATGTAACAAGAGTACAATGAGCTTCCTAACAAGATAGGCTTGGAACTATGGGTGGTTGATCTTTTTATGAAGATCACCGGAAGATCCGAAGATCTGCATCTGTGGTACTTTTCGGATCTGCATCTGTGGTACTTTTTAGTGGTAATATGGTGGCTGAAATGTCCCTGAGGACACTTTATGATCTTTTTTTTTCTCGAACACGCAGGAGAGCTGCGTATCAATATATTAAGAAGAATAAAAGGGAAAAGAGCCCCAAAGAGTTACAGAAAAAGGGCCTGTAACTACGCTAGTCAACTATTACAAGAAAAAGAAACAGGCTAGACCAAACAAACAAGACCCGTATCACCTAGGTGACAGCAGCTGCTGGGGCGAGGAGATGAGAGATTCCTCGAGCTCCAGCAATAGACCATTGTCTCGCCTCTTCTTTGATTGATGCAGCAACATATGCCAGATTAGGAGAAATTCCATCGAACACACAACGGTTGCGATGATTCCACAAGGACCATGAAACCAGGGTGATAATGGAATTGAGGCCTTTCTGATTTTGCCCAGTAACCCTGCTGCTCGCAGCAGCCCACCATTCCACAAAGGACATGTCCACAACCTGTGGTGCCAGTGTTTCCAGGCCAAGGTCTTGTAAGACAGTGAACCAGATTTGCCGACTGAATACACAAGTTACTAAAAGAGGATCAATTGTTTCACCTGCTTCAGCACAAAGGGGGCAGGAGGCCGGGTGGTCTAGTCCCTTTCTTGCCAATCTGTCAGCTGTCCAGCATTTCTTCTGGGCCACTGTCCAAAGGAAGAATTTGCATTTGCTAGGAGCCCAGGTTTTCCATATTCTTTCCCAAGGTTCAAAATGAATAGATCCAATGAAGAGAGCTTCATATGCGGACTTTGTAGTGAAATTGCCCGAGGCGGAGAAACTCCAAATGTGAGTGTCCTCAATCTCTGATTGCAGCTCAACTCCCTCCAGGAGGTCCCAAAGCTGCAAGTATTCAGCGAGGACTTCCACTGTAAGAGCTCCTTTTATATCCAAGATCCAACTTCTGTTTTCAAGATCATCAGACACTTTCCTTTTTCTTCCTCTAGCGGTCACAGCATTGAACAGGTGTGGGTAGTGAGTTTCTAGACTCTGATCAGTCAACCACCTATCCTTCCAAAATATTGTGTTCTTGCCATTTCCTACTACAGTTACAACAGCTGCATCAAAAAATGCTTGCACTTGATGTTGATCTTTGACAGGCAGGAAGGCCCATGTTTTGTTAGCTTCAGTTTTTTGTAGCCAGAGCCATCTCAGTCTTAGTGACCATCCTAGGTGCTGGAGGTGAGAGATGCCTAACCCACCAAGAAACCATGGTCTGGTGACTTTGGGCCAAGCAACGAGGCAGTGTCCTCCTCTCACATCTCTCCTCTCCTTCCAAAGGAAACCTCTTCTAATCTTGTCAATGGATTTCAGCGCCCGAGCAGGAAGGTCCATTGCTAGCAGCAGATAGACCATCATAGAAGTTAGCACAAATTGGACCAGAGTGCATCTACCAGCTCTTGTGAGCAGATCAGCTTTCCAGCCAGGAAGTCTGTAAGCAATCCTATCAACAATGGACTGAACCTGTGCATTAGTTAGTTTGTGGGGGGGGGGGGGTAATGGTACTCCAAGATATTTGCAAGGGAATTCTGAGATCTGACAGGGAATATGATTCTGCAATATCATTCTTTGTTCCTCCAAGCATTGGATGGGCTGAACGCTACTCTTTTGTACATTTGTCCTGAGCCCAGAAGCTTCCCCAAACAGTTGCAGGATGTCAAGGGTGATAATGATATCACTAGCGGATGGTTGTAGGAAAATTACCACATCATCAGCATAGAGGGAGATACGATGTTGCAGCGCTCTACGAGCCAGCGGCTGGAGGAGTTCTTCTTCAGATGCTTTCTCAATTAATCTGCACAAGACATCCATGACCAAGATGAAGAGCATTGGGGATAGCGGGTCTCCTTGTCTCAGACCCCGACGAAGAGCAATTCTTTCCCCAGGGCAGCCATTCCAGAGAATTTGGGTTGAAGAGGTGGCTAATAGTCTGCTAATAATGTCACACTAGATGGGACCAAACCCCAACCTTTGCAACACCTTCAAGAGAAAGGGCCAGGAGACTGAGTCAAAAGCCTTGGTAATATCTAGCTTAAGGAGTATACGGCGCTGCTTTTGTTGATGAAGATATCGAAGCGTATGCTGGAACAACATGAAATTATCAAATATAAACCGGCCTTTGATAAATGCGCTCTGATTTGGGGTGATCATTTGATCAAGCCGACCAGCAAGCCTGTTAGCTAGCAGCTTGGTAATGAGCTTAGCAAAGGAGTGTACCAGGCTGATTGGTCTGTACTCTTTGATGTTTGTGGCACCTTCTTTCTTGGGTATCAATGTGATATACGCTGAGTTGAGTACCCCAAAGTTACCCATTTTCCTACTCCAGACCGCCGAGACAGCTACCATGATATCCCTCTTAATTATTGGCCAACACATTTTGTAAAATTTTCCAGTGAAGCCATCTGGGCCAGGGGCCTTGTTTGAAGGCAGGGAGCTTATTGTTTTTCAGACTTCATCCTCAGAGAATGGCATATCTAATTCAAATAGATCAAAACCAGGGACATTAAGTTCCTCCAAGTTTACAGTTATCTCTCGGTCAGGGCTCTCTCCAAGTAGAGAATTATAGAAACTCAGGATGTTTTCCTCCTTCTCTTCATGTGTGGTGAGCATTAGGCCATCGTCTGTCGTGAGTTTACTGATGAAGTTCTTTCTTTTTCGATGTCTAGCAAAGGAATGGAACAAGGCTGTATTGGTGTCTCCCTCACTTAGCCATGTGATCCTCGACCTGCTGCGAGCGATGGTGCGCTGCAGGGAGGAGAGGACTAGAGAATGAAGCTTAAGCTTGTTCCTTAGCCAAAGTTCCAAGGTGGAGAGGTCCCTGTGATCCTGGGCAATTTCCAACTGGTGTAGGATTTCTCTTGCAAGCTCAAGCTGTGAGTTAATATGTCCAACCTTTTTTTGACTCCAGCTTTGTAGTCCTTTGACTGTTGCTTGAAATTTCTTTGTCAGGGTGTCAAATGGACAGGAAGTGGCCTGGACAGCAGACCAGGCCGATTCCACTGCCTCCTGAAATCCTTCCAGTGTTGGCCAAAATGATTCGAAGTGAAATCGAGCTTTGGCAGGTTGCACATCATGTAATCCCAATAAAAGTGGACAGTCATCAGAGCCCTCAGTGGCACTGCTTTGAAGGAGGCAGTTTGGGAAAAGTTGTTCCCACTCTGATGAACAGAAAACTCTATCGAGTTTGACCAGTGTGGGGTTGTCCTGCTGGTTCGACCATGTGAACTTTCGGCCCTGCAAAGGTACCTCACTCAGTTCCAAATCATTGATGCATCTTCTAAACCTTCCCATCATTGCCCTGTTGTAATTCTCATTATTTTTGTCTGCAGCACTTGTAGTGAGGTTGAAATCACCAAGCACTGTCCAAGGGCCTTGACAAACCGATCTCACATCTCGCAGCTCCTGCATGAAGAGAAGTTTGTTGCTGTCACCTTGGGGTCCATAAACACAGGTCAGCCACCATGGTTGCAAGCTGCCAGGAGAGAACTGAATTGAGAGGCTGTAATTGTCTACTCGAGTAGCCAGGGCCGGGCCTAAACATTGTCGCCAGGCAACAACAATTCCCCCACTAGCCCCAGTGGCTGGGAGATCAATCCAGTTGGTGAAATCAGAACCCATTGAAGAGAGAATTACACCAACTAACATAACCGACATCTTTGTTTCTTGTAAACACACAATATCGACCTGTGAGTTGGAGATCAAATTTCTGATTGCATCTTGCCTGACTCTAGAGTTGAGGTCACGCACATTCCAACATAAAATTCTTGATGGATTCATTTCTACAATCGAAGGTTACTACCTTGAGAAAGAAGAGGTTAGCGGGAGGCTGCTAGAACAGCCAGCTCTTCTTCGTCAGGTGTTGCCCAACCAAAGAGTGCAGCCATGGCTTGGACATGTGTGCTCACAAGTGCGCAAGATGAGATAAAGAGCTTGCTGTACTCCTCTAGATTTCGCTGATCAATGCCTTCTGCTTGCCCAATAATCCCCAGTGCGCGCATCACCTTTCTCTTCTGCCGTGAAGGAATGTTGGTGTTCGGAGTTTCCGGTGCAGCTCCAGCGATGCGGTGGCTGCGTCTTGGGGGAGCAGCAGGCGTGAGAGCTCTGGAGCACAGCCTGGCGGCTCGCGGGGTGGGGAGGATCTTCGCTTTCTTCTTCGTCATTTTGGCTAGGAAAGGAGCCCGTCGGTTTGGGGGAGTCGATAGGCAGGTCGCCGTCACTCGGACTGGGCTCCCATCTTGTGCTGCGTCGGCAGTCAACAGAGGTCGCCACCGTCGGGAGTAGCAGTTCTTCAAACTGGGGAGCAACGGGGACGGGTTATGGACCATCCTGGACTGCAGATTGCAATCCGCCGGCGTCGGTGTTGCTGGAGCTTGTTCAGTGGCGGGGGGCCAGACTGCTTCCAGCGTAGGTGACCATGCGCTGCTCATTGGCAACTCCGGAGCATCCACACTAGCAGCAGGGATCGGGCTCGTAGGTGTCGGCTCGGCCACAGCTGCAGCCTCGGGGGCGTCAACCGCAGCGCCGGTCGCCGGGGTAGCAGTAGGGAGATCCACCGGCGTTGCAGGGGCCGGGCTCGCAGGAGCCGGCACGGCCGCAGCCGCATTCTCGGGGGCGCCGTCTGCAGTGCCGGTCGCCGAGGTAGCAGTAGGGGGATCGACCGGCGTCACAGAGGCCGGGCACGCCGGAGCTGGCGCGGCAAAAGCCGCGGCCGCGGGGGCGCCGTCCCCAGTGCCGGTTGCCAGGGTAGCAGTAGGGAGATCCACCGGCACGGCCGCATCCGCATTCTCGGGGGCGCCATCCGCAGCGCCTGTCGCCAGGGTAGGGGAATCCACCGGCGTTGCAGAGGCCGGGCACGCCGGAGCTGGCACAGCAATAGCCGTGGCCACGGGGGTGCCGTCCGCAGCGCCGGTCGTCGGGGTGACAATGTCGATAGGAGTACCCGTGTCAAGTGGCCAAACAGGCCCAGGGGCAGGTGCCGCAAAAGTCGTCGTGGGCTGGTGAGCCGGCCCAGGGCGGGGGACAGGCAGGGTAAAGCCAGTTAAGGTGGTGTCCCCTTGCGCCGTCGGGGGCGCCTCGGGCACATCAAGCGCGTGTGCCTCGGGCCCCTTCGGTTCAGGAGCCATGCAGGGAGCAGAAGCCGAGCCGTTGCACTGTTCTACCGCCGTCACGTGGGAAGCGGCACCTGGGAGTGGGCCCAGATGCACGTGCACGGGAGCGCGGGGGCTGGAGTTCCCCGGCGGCGAGCTCCATGCCCGGCACGCCGAACCGCCAGAGGACCCCTGTCGCCGCCATCTTCCACGTCCCTGATCATGATCAGCTAGAGCCGGAGGGGGCGATCCCCCTAAGCTCGACGGCCAGTCAAGCGGCGAGGTGGTCACCGAGATGGGGTAGTAGAGGGACCTTCTTGTCGCTGCCGGGCCTGCCGTCGTCGGCGGCAAGGGCTCAACGATCTCCAGCAACATCGCCGACGGAATTCGACTGGGATCGGAACACCAGGCCATCACACGAAAGACGTCGCGTCGGTCCGTGGACTGGGGGTGGACGCCGCCGATCCAGCAGTGGTCGTTTAGCAGCTGCTCGGCAATGGGCAGTTCCCAAGCGTGGGCAGGAATGCCATCCAGGTCGACCGTCACGGCCTTCGTCAGGGAAGAGGCCGAAGAATGAATGAAGTGGGTCCATCTCATGACATGTAATCGTAGGGTTGGAGTAAGAATTGCCCGTCCGCCATTGAAGACCCTTTCTGCAAGCTCCACGCTAGGCAGAAATAGCAGGAACCTCGCCGGTCCAAATGGGCGGAGCGTCAGGGTACAATCTTCCATCTCGAACCGGTGGGCAATGGTGCTAGGGATAAGCTCAGCAGCGCCGTCGACCACGGAGATGACCAGAGCCTTGGCGAGGTCGTCCTCACACTGGGAGATGCTGGCAGAGCGATCCACGATACACCTGGGGACAGGAGGATCGGCGGCGTCGTTCGGGCCGTTCCGGGCGAGGTGAGGTGACGTTGCATCACCACCATCATCACCCCCAGAGGCCGGCGGCTCCTGTCCAGACTTCTGACCACGTCCAGGGCGCGAACGCCGCTGCTTCCTCTTGCCCTGTCCATCGCCAGAACCGCCGGCCCTGGGCATTGCGATAGCAGACAGAGACGTCGTCGGAGCTGCCGATGAGAGCGGCCGCCAGACGAGTTGCCGGGGTCGGGGAGGAACAGGGCCACGAGCGGGTAGACGTCCAGGGCAGGTGTACGACCTGTGTCCCAAGGTTCTGCAGCGGAAGCACCGGGGCATCGCCCGGCATGCCGCCGCCCGGTGAGTAGGGGAGAAGCAGTTGAAACAAAGGCCTCGAAGATCCGCCGGGATGGGTCGCCTAGGAGGAGGGCGACGTCGGTTGCCACAAGCACGCCGGCGTTCGACCTTCACCCAGCTGTCAGCACCGGGGGAGTGCCGTGGAGCCGCCGAGCGAGAGCGTCCAACCGGCTTCAGCACGATGCGCGGCACCGAGCGCGGAGTGCCGGAGGAGTTCCCGTCCAGGGGGGGGCGCGGGGGGTCGCCGGGGTAGTGTCCGCCATCAACACGTCTCTGAAGGACGGAAATGGGTTCTTGCCGTAGGCCTCATCAGATGAAGGGGTGTCTTGTGTCCAGGGCTGGAACTTGGAGCGCCCAGCGGTGGTGGAGGTGGCCGCTGGGCCCGGGGTGAACGCCGGCGTGGGGCTGGAAGGGTGGAGGACGGGAGGGGAAGCGGTGGGTGGGAGAGGAGGCATCTTCCCTCGTTCCAAATTTGTTATTCCTACTACAGTTTATGATCTTACTAACATAATTTCTTAGTTTTAAAATATTTTTGGGCTCCCAAAAAATATATAGGACCTTTTGGGAAGGAAAATGTATGGTGCTTTGCCTTGACACCTTTCAAAATGAGCTTGTGTCTTACAAGGTTCTTGCATATACTGAGAGGGGGTCCTCTGCATTGTGTTCTTGTTTCATTTCAAACACCTATACCACACAATGGCACTACAGTTTGCCACACAATGGCAGCTTAAGTAAAGATGGCAGATTATTCGACTGTTCTGCCCTATGTAGTTTATAAAACGAAAATCCAGTAATAAAACATCTTCCCAGAACACTTCAGTTTGCCCACTGACCCACTGATGATCAGGACATTTCAACCAATATCTGAACATTTAGTTATGCTATATGGAGCATGAAAGGTACCCTCACAACCACCAATGGTACGTGTCCATCAAGATCATATGGGCGTTGACACCATCGGGACAGTCGCATGGGCTGATGAAGGAGTACTCTGAAGCAATATCAATCAAAAGTCAGATCATATTTTGATTCAAAAACTGTGTGGAGAAATTAAAGGTTGTAAATTTTGTGCACTCATGGGACATTTAGCTTTAACAATTTAGCTTTGTACATCTATCCTAATACAATTCCGAACTATTAAGGAGAGAAATTGCAGGTTTGATTCTGTAGATGTAGTAGCGGCAAGCAGGTTTAATAAAAACATTCTGTATTGGTCGTCCAGAAAGGTTCATTATGTCAACAGACATAATTTCTATCAGACCTCAAAGATCTTAGCTAACACCTCACTTCTTCAACTATGAATCTAGAATCAATTGGACCACCACCATACTGTGGGCGACCAAAATGTGCAAAAAACTGATTACCAACACTCAAGAATGTAGACTCTGGAACAAATTATCTGAAATCTAATCCTGACCAACGGTGGACAGTAAAAGTTAAATTACAAAAAAAGCAGATCTGGTGTCGCGCGGAGATCTACCTCATCTTGCCGCAGCACTCCGCCGGATGGACACGAAACGACCGACGATGGGGAGTGCTTGCCGCTACTCATTGTCAGATCCGGAGCCTGCATATCCCTATTTTTATCGTCTCCGTCGCCTCCGCCGCAGCCGCTGCCGCCTTCTCTCAAATTTTCCTTTTGGACTACACCACGCCGCCTTTTGCTCACTGCCTGTTAGGTCAACTAAAGAGCTCTGTAAGGGATGCCTCAAACACTTCCAGCGCCCATTGTTCGGTGCCTCAAAGGCCAGGCACCGGCCTCTCTTGAACCCTCTTGTCCATCTACAGTTGAGAGAGGCGAATCCGGGCGCACCGGTCTCCGCCGGCGGAGCCGGCGGTCTTCTCCGCCTCCGACGGACCGGAGGGCGTCGCGAGGTGGCGGAGACTGTCGGTTGTTTGCCGGCCGGGGGTGTAGGGGGTAGGTTAAGTCCTAGCGTGTCTAGGTTTGCGTTTCTGGGTGGCGGCGGCAGGGCGGCGGCGGCGGCATCACTGTGGAATAAGTCCTCCTGGACTCCTCCCCGTCCCGTCGGCGCTCTACTCCGGTGCCGGTGGCGAGCCTATGGAGGTGGTCTCCAAGCTTGGAGCCCTTGTACATGAGTCGGCCGGCGGACGTGCGCCGTCCTTGGTGGCGGCGGATGGAGCTGGTCTTGTCTTTCCAGGATGCGGAGGAGGCTGTGATTGCTGCAGTTGCTAGGAGGATGGATTGAGCTCGAGCTTCGCGCGCCGGCGTTTGTCGTCGGCGGCGAGTTTCGATCCAGCGCCGAAGGAGCTCGGGGTGCAGCCCCGACCGATGGTTGCTCGGCATCGGCTTCAGCTTGTCCGCGGCGGCGAGCATCTACTGCGGTCCTCTTCAAAGCCTTTGCGCGATGGGGTTTCCTTCGACGTTGGGTTCGGTGGCGGCGTTGGCCGGCGACGGAGCAGGGGATTTCATGAATCTTCTGGTTGCCAAAAGTCCAAGGATCTGGTTGTAATTTTTGCTTTTCTTGAGGTCCTTTCTGATACTAGGGGTGGGACAGCTGTCTTCCGTATTCCTGTATGGGTTACCTGTATGTGTACGCGTCTTTGTATGTTTCCTTAACCTTTAATACAGGTATGCTTGATAAAAAAAAGGCCAGGCACGGATTCAGGGGTAGGCCGAGCCACAGGGGAACTTTGGGAGCTTTGGGTTCTCCAGGCAAAAACAGGAGGCACGCTGGCTTTGACCAAGGAGGCCCCACGAGTATAAACAAACATTTCCATGGTGGTCTGCTTCTTCACCACATCAGCGCCTTTCTCAAATCTTGAGGGAAAAGGTTCCAACTGGCCAAAACAGTACCGTCGGATAAGCACCCACAGCTGCTTATGCAAGTGGTTTTTTCACTCTGAGCGAGGAGATAAGGACGGCCCGGGGCTCATGTTTCTCTAGAAAAAAAAATCATTCCTCTCCTGTACACAGACTGGGGTAGTGGGAGGCTGCTAGCCTAATTAATGCTTCGTGACAGCACAGCCGCACGCTGCTGCTTGCCTCTATCTATGTGGCTGAAAAATGGCCTGAAGCCATTCATATCAGTGGCCTGAAGTCCACCATAAATATGTGATCAAAAGCATGCAAATATTAGTGGCATGAAGCTCACTATTTATTTATTTACTGTTATTTCTTTATTACAATTTATCTATACTGTTTATTTATTTTGTATATTTATTTTGTTATATTTTATATTATTTAATTAAAAGTAATTTTGAAGATTACACCTAGGAAAAATATTGTATAGTCCTGACGACTATACATAACTGTAATCCTGAAGATTACATGTGACCGACATATATTAATGTTACGCATTAATTGTGCAGACATGTCGGACATCGCAAAGAGGGAGTTCGATGCGCTTGTCGTGGACGGCAGCAACTACCTCACTTGGGCTACTGACATCGAGATCAAACTCGACGGTATGGGTCTCGATCACACCATCGTCCAGGCTGAAGCTGGAAAGGATGAACGCACAAAACCTGATAAAGCAAAGGCGTTGCATTTTTTGCGACACCATCTCCACCGAGACCTGAAGTCTGAGTACATGACGGAGAGAGACCCACTGGTTTTATGGCAGTCCCTGATGGACCGCTTCAGCCAGCAGCGGTCGATTGTGCTCCCCAGAGCACAACAAGACTGGATTACCCTGCGCTTCCAAGGCTATAAGTCTGTGGCAGCGTACAACTCTGCTTTGCACAGGATTGTGACTAAAATGCGTCTATGTGGCCAGAAGATCACAGACGCTGATATGATCAAGAAGACTTTATCCACCTTCCACCCCTGGCAACATAGTACTGCAGCAGCAATACAGGAACTCAAAGTACACTAAGTACTCTGAGCTGAGTGAAGTATTGTCTGTCGCTGAACAACAGAATTAGGTTCTTATGAACAATCATTCTGTCCGGCCCACTGGCTCCATGGCTGTGCCTGAAGCACACGCCAACATTGCTGAGAGTTCTCGCAACATAAAAGAGCCCGTGGAAAGGGAAAGTGGAAGGGGAAAAGAGGTGCCATGTTTAAAGGCAAAGGAAAGGGAAAGCCCAAAGGTAGAGCCGAACCCAAGAAGAAAAAAAGGTGACCATAGTGGGGAAGAGCAAGGTGAATGCTACAGATGCGAGACAAAGGGACATTGGTCCCGTAAGTGCCGCACCCCTAGGCACCTGGTTGACCTTTACCAGCAGAGCAAGAAAGGGAAAGGTCAACATGAGTCCCACTTCACCACTGAGCCAGAAGCTCAGAAGCGTGATGATATGAATGTCGACACGAACGGTGAAGATGTCCAAATGGACGAAAATGAGGATAACCTTCTTGATAACTTTGATATATTTGGGGACCTGCAGTGATCTCCAAAATATCATGTTAAAAGTGATGTCCATGTGTATTAGTGTTTGGCCATATATGGTCCTGAAGAGCATTTGTAATGTAGCATATGGTCCAAACCTTTGTAATGTTTCCTAGGAATCATGTCATATTGCTCTAATAATGTATGCTTTATGTTAAATTTTTGTTTTTCTCTCATGATATTTAACAGAATCTGTGGGAACCTATGGCTGAAGCGAAGATCTGTCTTGTAGACAGTGGCACCACTAATATGATACTAAGGGAAACCAAGTATTTCTAGACTTTGACAAAGAAAAATGGAAATATTATGACCATTGCCGGAAACAATGCTCATATCGTGGGCACCGGAAGTGCCACACTGGTTCTCCCGATGGGTACACAGATATTTGTGAAGGATGTATTATTATATCCTGACTCAAAGCGCACCCTTTTGAGCTTCAAAGATATCTGTTCGAATGGTTTCTATATAGAAACCGAGATTGAGCAAGGTACTAAATATCAGCTCATCATCAAATTTGACGAATACCGAAAGCGAATAGTGGAAAGACTCCCTTCATCGCCATCGGGTTTGTACTACACGTACATAAAACCCACTGAAGGATATGTTGCGATGAAGACCATATTCAGAAATGCGGAATCATTTCGAATATGGCACGACCAATTGGGTCATCCTGGGTTGAGTATGATGAGAAGAATCATTAAAAATTCTGATGGCCATGGTATTAATAGTTTTCCTAATCCTGAAGATTTTATTTGCACTGCATGTGCAAAGGGGAAGCTAATCACTAGACCATCACTCCTGAAGATTAGGGATGAGTCACCTATGTTCCTTCAAAGGATACAAGGTGAGATTTGTGGACCTATTCAGCCCCTGTCGGGCCCGTTTAGGTACTTCATAGTACTGATTGATGCATCTACCAGATGGTGCTATGTGGACCTGCTGTCCACTAGAAACCATGCCTTTTCCAAGCTTATTGCCCAAATAATCAGGTTAAAAGCAAACTTCCCTGATAACCGCATACAGTCCATTCGGATGGATAATGCTGGTGAGTTTAGGTCAAAAGCTTTTGATGATTATTGCTTAGCCATGGGCATTAAGGTAGAGCATTCAGTACCACATGTCCACACACAAAATGGTCTAGCTGAATCCTTGATCAAGAGGATCAAGTGGATTGCACAGCCGTTGTTGTAGAATTGTAAGCTGCCAACTAGTTGTTGGGGCCATGCGGTGTTGCATGCTGCATCACTAATTCAACTCAGGCCAACTGCATATCATGAAACCTCCCTCTTATAGTTGGTGAGTGGAAAAGAACCAAGTATTTCCCATCTGCGTATATTTGGCAGCGCGGTGTACGTGCCAATACCACCACCTCAGCGTACATCAATGGGACCCCACCGGAAGCTGGGGATCTATGTTGATTATGAGACTCCATCCATAATCAAATATTTAGAGCCTATAACTGGGGATCTTCATATGACTCGATACACTGATTGTGTCTTCGAGGAAGACCATTTCCCCATCATTAGGGGAGATAAGCATCCAGAAGAATGCCGAGAAATTGAATGGAATGCAATGGGTTGCAATACTTAGATCCACGTACCAGTGAATCTGAACTGGAAGTTCAGA
This sequence comes from Panicum virgatum, assembly GCF_016808335.1. Lineage (NCBI taxonomy): Eukaryota > Viridiplantae > Streptophyta > Magnoliopsida > Poales > Poaceae > Panicum > Panicum virgatum. The sequence continues at coordinate 35,483,506 of NC_053146.1, read as the reverse complement.
GAATAATACATTTGCAAAATCTTGCAAATGAGCTGTGTCGGTGTCCTGACCCGGCGGTCCGGACCCAACCAGTGATGATGCTGCGTGTTCCTCGTCCCAGATGTTGATGCAAGAGGCAACACAGTAACGCACGGGTTTATCTTGGTTCCGGCCGTGGGGCCGTACGTCCAGCAAAGGGGTGTGCGAGAGCACTGTACTATCTTGCACCGTGGGTGCCTGTAGTAGGGGGTACAAGCGAGGCGAGAGAGGGAGGGAAGCTCCCAAGTCTCTGCTAGAGAGGGAGTTGATTGAGGCGAGTGCCAATATCGGGGCTCAGAAGAGCGTATGTGCTCTGTGAGTAGTGCTGAGCCTTGTGTTCAACCGAATGGGCCGACCCCCTTAAGGGAAAGCCCGCCTCCTCCTTTTATAGACACAAGGAGGGACGGTGTACATGCACAGGGGATCATGGAAGTCGTCGTCTTCACCCCGAATCGCGGGGGTGCAGTGGTCGAGCACTGTGGGAAGTACACTGTGAGGTATGGCACCGGGCGTGGCAGTCATCCGGGGCATCATCCTTGGTCTTGCGGAGATCGCGCCGGCGTCCTGGCGGCTCCAGCGGGCGGCGTGGTCATTGCTGTGGGGGGTACCATCCTCTAGGCGTGGCGTGGCGGCGTTCCGAGGGTCCTACAGGCCAGGGTCTTGTCCTGGTCAAGGCCAGAGCCACTTCCGAGGGTCGTGCCCATGCCTTTCGAGTGCTCTACGGAAGGGAAAGTACGAAGGAGGTACGGGGAGTTGGCAGTATAGTAGCTGGAGCAGTACCGAGCACGTCTTGCACTGCGTCGCAGGTTCCCACAGTGTCGTCACAGCGTCCGGGATGGTGGAGCAGTGACCGGAGTTGGCGGATGAGACTCCGGTCACAGCCACTGTGGGGAATGGCGGCCTAGCGCTATTTGGCCTGGGCGCTGTGGAGGAGTGGTTGTCATTTAATGCCTCCGTACGGCGGGCGGGTGAACGGAAGGGCCGTTTGTCCTTTCCGTCGAGGTGTGGCCTCGAGCGAGGCGGAGATGTTCTGCTTTCTCGAGGGTAGGCTCATTACCCTCGAGTGAGGTGGAGATGATCCGCCTCCCCGAGGGTGGGCTCGCTGCCCTCGAGCGAGGCAGAGGCGCGGGGCGCGGTCGAGGGCTTTGGCGGGGAGCCCTCGAGAGAGGCAGAGATCACCCCGCGGGTCCGAGGGGGGTGCGGATGGGCCACACTGCGTACGTGGGCCGCGTGTTGGGCTTCTTTGAGTCCTTTCCTTTCTTCCAGATTGGAAGGAGGCTGTAGGCTTTCGTGGGCCCGGTTGCCGAACACGTGTTTGTGTTTTTAGGGCGATTTTAGTCCCCTGATTTGGGTGCCCCTAATTATGGTACCCGACAAGCTGCCAGATGCCTTCACTGATCATAAGAGAGTGACAAGGTCGCATATACCTGCAGTAAATGCGCCGGAGAGAGTTCAGGTACCCCTGAAGGCAACCAACTCTACAGTCTCAGCCCTTAATCCTAGGAAGAGGGGGAGACCTCCGGGTGCTCAGGACAAGGTCCCGCGGAGACATCTGTAGAGGCGAGTACCTGAGCAACTTGCATCACTTAAGGAATTAGTTGAAGAAGCTCAACCGGAAGTTGAGAACACCCTTGGAGTGGCGACTCATCCTGAAGATGAGAATGTCCCTGAAGGACTCCATCCTGAAGATGGAAACCCCAATGCGTCGCGCGCTCAATATCGCATGGGTAGATCGGAACACCCTAGCTCAATCGTTACGGGAAATCACGATGAGCGGGAGGATGATCATGAGGAGATCGCCACTAATTATGTGGAATCAGGAGAGTCATATAATCGAAAGACCACTGTTGTCGACATATATTTTGCCTCAAAAATTGCTGACTCAATGGATCCGGATCCAGAACCAAAGTCCTTGATAGAGTGCCGGAAGCGCTCAGATTGGGACAAATGAAAAGCAGCAATTGAGGCAGAATTGCGCTCGCTTTGCCAAAGAGAGGTTTTTGGACATGCAGTCCCAACACCTCCAAAAGTCATCCTTGTAGGATGCAAATGGGTCTTCCTCCGGAAGAGGAATGAACATGGTCAGGTGGTAAGATACAAAGCGAGTCTGGTGGCACAAGGGTTCACGTAGAGACCCGACATCGACTATGATGAAACTTACTCTCTTATCATGAGTGGCATAACATTCCGATATCTTACTCTATGGCAGCTAATATGAATTTAAAAATGCAGTTGATGGGTGCTGTGACCGCATATTTATATGGGTCACTTGATTCGGAAATATATATGAAAGTCCTCGAAGGACTCAAGATCCCTGGACCGAATCAGAACCGCAACATGTTCAGCGTCCACCTGCAGCGGTCGTTATATGGGTTGAAACAATCCGGAAGAATGTGGTTCAATCGATTGTGTAACTTTCTCCTGAAGAGAGGTTACACAAACAATAATGATTGTCCCTGTGTGTTCATAAAGAAATCCACTGATAGATTTTGCATCATCTCAGTTTATGTCGATGATTTGAATATCATCGGGACCACAAGGGACATTGAGGAAGCGTCGGCTTACCTCAAGACAGAGTTTGAGATGAAAGACTTGGGTAAAACCAAGTTCTGTTTGGGCCTGCAGCTCAAACACCTCCCTGAAGGAGTGTTTGTACACCAGTCCACCTACACAAAGAGGGTACTTGAAAAGTTTAATATGGACAAGTGCCACCCTCTCAAAACTCCCATGGTCGTTCGGTCCTTGGAAGTGGATAAGGTTCCATTCCGACCCAAGGAAGAGGATGAGGAGGTTTTGGGACCTGAAGTCCCATACCTAAGTGCTATCGGTGCACTAATGTACCTTGCAAATTGCACAAGGTCAGACATTGCATTTGCAGTGAACCTTTGGCTAGGTACAGTTCTGCCCCCACCAGAAGACATTGGGTTGGCGTGAAAACCATTCTCGGGTACCTACAAGGTACTCAGGACCTTGGATTATGGTATTCAAGAAAGGGGGTTCCCTCTATGGTGGGTTATGTTGATGCTGGCTATATGTCTGACCCACATAATGCCAGATCATAGAATGGTTTTGTGTTTCTCTGTGGTGGTACAGCCATCTCCTGGCGATCTGTGAAGCATACCCTAGTTGCCACATCAACCAACCAATTAGAGATAATCGCACTATATGAGGCGGCGCGAGAATGCGTTTGGCTTTGCCGAATGATTGGCCACATCCAGAAAGTCATGTGGTATGAATACTGTTGACGCCCCCACCATTATCTATGAGGATAATGCAGCTTGTGTTGCACAAATGCATATGGGCTATGTTAAGAGCAATCTCACCAAGCATATTGCTCCTAAATTCTTTTACCCCCACGAGCTCCAGAAGAGCGGGGAGATAAAAATCCTGCAAGCTAAGTCATGTGAAAATCTAGCAGACTTATTCACAAAGTCTCTGCCGGCTTCCAGCTTCCACAGGTTTGTTTGTGGAATAGGCATGAGACGACTTAGAGAGTTGCAGAGTTCAGGGGGAGATCAACCCTGGAACTCACAGCCCATAATCGTGATCCAGAAGATCACGTGTCGATTCCGAAGTACCTACCCAATATCGACTGTTGTACTCTTTTTCCCTTGATGAGTTTTTTCTCATTGGGTTTTCTCATGCAAGGTTTTTAACGAGGCAACAGGTGCAACATAAGTAAAGCTTGTGATGTACTCTTTTCTCCTACCCTTTTTTCCCACTGGGTTTTTGGAGGGAGTTTTTAACAAGGCATACACATAGCATATAAATTTGGCCAAGGGGGAGTGTTGTAATTCAAAGTCTAAAAACAGTATATGAACAAGAGACTTTGAATGGTGGCCAAATTAATGAGAGGATGAAGAAAGTCAAGAAGTTCAAATGCTGTAGCTTTGTTTGCATTCATCTTAATTCTCCTATAAATAGGAGGTCACTTTCATGAGCTGTAACAAGTGAAGAACAAGAAGTGAAATAGAGAAAGAACTCTTCCTCTCTCCATCTTTGCGTGCCTCTGTGATCTGTGTGATTGCTGTGTACAAGAAGCTGATTTCTAACACTAAGATGAAATAGAACTATGAAAAGAAAATGGAGGAAGTATGACTAGATACATAACAAAAACTATCTACTAAAAAAACAAAATGATCGATATAAATTGAATTAAACGGAAGGGATTATTACTGGTCACAATTCTATCATCTCTCTGCAGTTACAAAACACACATTCATCCGCAAGGCCAGCATTGGAGGCCAACATATTGTTATGGATATCTCTTTTGCTTATTGCATGAATGTCTAGTGTAGGGTATGCTGTTAGCTGGATGAATGTGTAGTTGATACATGGATGGATTGCTGTAAAATACTCCCTCTGTCCTGAAATATAAAGCTTTGGAGAGTCAAAGTTTTAAGTTTGACCAAATTTTTAGAAAGAATCATAAAAATTTATGACATGAACCGATATATTATAAAAATATATTTAATAAAGAATCTAATGATACATATTTGATATCATAAATGTTATTACTTTATTGTATAAATTTGGTCAAACTTAAAAAACTTTGACTCTCCAAGAATGTTGGAATGACTTATATTTCAGGATAGAGGGAGTAGTGGTCTGTGCATAGGAATAAGTTGGTAGAGCACTTTTTTTTTTTGGAATAGTCGACCTTGTTTTTTAGATGGAAAAATTAGGAAAGGTTGTGGCAAAAATGGGAAGATGACTCAGAAGATCTGGATTTTGCATCAGATGTTCAAGATGACCGTCCTCGTCGAACTTATGATAACACAGATGATGATGGTACTAGAGATGATGTCGGCATGAATATATTAATTGCATTTAATGCTTCATAAATGTGTCTAAAAATTTGATGTGATGTGGTACTATACAAATTTTCTTTCGCGAAAATACGTTCGTAAATACAAGAAGGCCTCTGGGTTTCGGCCCATCAACCCTAGCACTCCCTCCTCCTCGCGCCTGGGCTTGTTTGGATGCCACCATGGGCCAAGCAGGTGCTCCCAGGCACCGATCCTAGCCCCAGGCCGACGAAGTCGACCGCCTGGATGCGATGCCTGGCACATGCAAGTTTCCCAGGGCACCATCCAAACATGCCCTCCGTCCGCCGTCCGGTGTCCGGGCTTCTGCGTTCCGCCACTCTGCTGTGCTCTCGGCCGTTCCCCATCTCCGGTCAAGGCGGCGCCGCCTGAACTCGACGCCACACCTGGTTTTTTTGTTGAGAAAACCGGGTTTATATTTCATATAAAGTTTTTGGTGGTTACATCCCAAAACTTACAAGAACACTCTTAAAAGAAAAGAAAATTACAGCCCAGTTCTTGGAAACTCCCGGTCTTTCTCGCCACCGGCGGCCGGATGACGCTGCCTGAAGCCGACCACCTCTCCAGCGAAGCCACACAATTTTTTGTTGCCATCTTGTGCAACAAATCGAACTCGACTTGCTTTTTTGACGCTGAACAAGCCGGCTGGATAACATCGTCGGATACCGAGAAATCTGACGCCGCAAGTACCAGAGTCCCCAGCACACCGGAGGACGATGAACCCCGAGGGGGACCAAAACCACCAACCACCAGAAAAGGTGGTAACCGAAGACCAACCCGGCATCTCATCGAGCTAGTAAACATACCTTCCAGAGATCGCCGCCGCCGACGAAGGCAAGGAAGGAGCCGAACCTGATGTTGCTGCTGCTCACGTTGACGGGAAACCACCAAAGATGCAGAAGACGCCCACACCAACGAACGATCTGGCGTCGACCTCTGCACACCTTCGGCGTCGCACGCGGGAGCCGCAGCAACACAGGGAGAGACACACCCACCTCCAGGGCAAATTAGACGCTAACCTTGCCAGCACCACCGAGGAGGGAACTTATTTTCCATGGAGCAGCACCTAAGAAGAAAGCATCAGATTCACCGACGTCACTGGATCCACCGACACCACCTCCATCAGCTCCACTCCATCGGACAAAAGAACCGGCGGCCATCCTCACAGCGCCACCGGAAAACTACCCTACCGTATGGCTAATATACACAAGGGAAAAACGGATCCACCGCCGATTCAATCGAACCCCCTCCTTCTCCGACACCAGCAAGGGCGGCAGAGACGAGGGAGGCAACGAATCGGCGGAGGAAAACGAGAATCGCCTCTCACGTCGCCTGGCTTTACTGTAGCGCCTAGAAAGAACGAGAGGAAGAAGGAAGAGCTGTCGTCTGATAAGCCGCGGCTTCGACGCCACACCTGGTGGTCCGTGGCAGCATACCCTCGGATCCGGCCCACCCTGGCCCAATCCGAAATCGTCCTACGCCTCCGCCCACCCCGTCTCCTCCCAGCCTCTCCTCACGCGACGGCGCCCCCGACCCCAACATGGCACCTCGGCTCCTCGCACCGTCACGCGGGCGCCCTCGACGGCCCGACCTCTGGAGCTCGGCTCCTCACACGGACGCCGCCTTCGCCGGTCCGCCCCCGACTCCCTCTCCTCGGCTGCACCGCTCACAGCTCGCCACCAGCCGCCACCAGCTTTGCCTTTGAGGTATGCGCCTCCAACAAGTGCTGGCCTCCGCACAATGTGTTCGATGCTGTTAGTGCTTTGTCTCGAGGGTTTGCTTTTTTATTCCTATGTTAACTAGCAGAAGCACAAATCAGTGATTTAATTGTACTCTCTAGTTTTAGCATAGACTTCTTTTTTGATATAAGGATGCAGATGAAGTTCTCCGTATGAATGTTTGTGCATGAATGGCCTCACTTGTGAATCCTTTCGGTCGTCTAGGTTTCCAGTATGACACCAAAACCATTGATACATTGGTATTGTATTCCATTTCCAATCGGAAACTGACTTGCTCTATTCAAGGCAGTAGTGTTCTATGATTAAACTAAGACAGTAATGTTCTATGATTGAACCATTGCCTATGTATTGTGTTCTGCATTTTGAAGGAGAGGTAGGCCCCTGTTTGTTTTCGCTTAGCTTTTAATCTAAGCGTAGCCGAGAGAAGCGAAGATTTTCTCGCTTCTCGCTTCTCGTAGTTCAAATCTCTAAAGCAGATTACCACAGAAGTGAAAATAAGCGTGGTGTTTGGTTGGATTATCGCTTATTTCCACCGATAAGCCGATTATAATCGGAAACAAACGGGCCGTAATCTCTTTGAACTATTGTAGGTGTGTAAGCTTATTTTATGCATTTCTAAGATTTATTGTGCTTACATGCAAGTATTGAACCTAACTATTGTCCAATTGTAATTTATGCAAGTATTGAACCTAATTGCTTACATGCTGGATTGTCGTGGACTTGTTTTTTGTTGTATACCGATTTTTTTTTAGATTGTACCAAAATCGGAATTGTTTGTTGAAATTTTGACATGGCATACCCTAAGTTCCAATCCTAGATCCGCCACTGAGTGTAGATTCACTGATTCAGTAATTAATTGGTGTGTCCATAGGCCATTGTCATGTGTTTCAGTTGTTAGGTTAGGGGTTGCTTAGCCTGTCCTAGAAATTGAAATCAGGGCCTTGCTGTAAACCGAGAGTTCTAGATGGCATTCTTCTATTTATGTATGACCTTATCTATGTTCAAACTTTTTATATTGTATAAAGTACGCAAGTTTCGAACTTATTTATTTTTTTAAGGTATTACACGACCTTTTAAATATATTATTGTACATTTAGTTATTTTGTACTTGTATGTACCAAATTGTTGGTGAAGCTTTGCATTTCTGTTACCAGATTGTGCACACGCTGTACCATATTGCTTATTGGAACTTATGGCTAGGCATACCCTAGGTTTAAATCCTGGGTCTGCCACTGGCGATGGTGGGAGGGAGGGATAGAGGGAGGGTAAATTGATGTTACACAGTTAGGAAGACAAGGCAATGCCATTAGTTTTTTTATCAGTTTTATGTTCTCACCAAATTTATCATATGATTAAGCGTGGACTTAAAATATCATATGAATTATGCATTTATGTGGTTGTATGTGACTTGGTGCGGGTGATTTGGGTTCTTAGATATGGCCCTAGTTTGTGGATTCATTAGCTCCGCCAATGGAACACATGCTGACAAAAATCTTTTGACAAATATCTTTGATGATTGGTGGGAAAAAGCGGAAGCTTCGGTCGTGGGGGATCTAAGGAAGGGTCTGATCTCTCTAGTCATCCTTGGTGCCTGGTGCCTTTGGAGACACCGAAACAATTGTGTTTTTAATGGGGCCAGCCCAAGTGTCGCCACTGCCATTTCTTTGGCCTCTGAGGAAGTGCACTTGTGGAGCTTGGCAGGAGTTAGGTGCCTTATCTTGGTTGATATCCAGGGTGAGGTCTAGAAGTATGGGTGGGTCGTAGTGTCTATCTTTAACAGGTGATTAGTAGCGAAGGGCTAAGGGGGTGTGTTGGGTGTGTTTGGGTCTATGTATGACTCCTTTCTTCTTCTATCAATACAATGTTACGCAGCTCTCCTGCGTGTTCGAGAAAAAAACTTAGTGTCCTTGCCCTGCCTTATGTAATCTGGATGAATAAGATTGTAGTAGCTTTGATCTTTCGGTTTTATAGTGATTTGCTCATAACAATGGTTCATCAGTTTGCACCTAATGGATGATGTCTTTCTTTCAGGTTCAGGGCATACAGGTCAATTTACATTCAGGATCTCTAGACGGTTACTTATTAGAAAAGCAAGTCCAGAAAAGCTATTCCAAATAGGCCTATCCATATTCCTCCCTATCCACTGCCATGAACCTTGCCGATATTAGGGCAGCCGCTGCCGAGAAGGCATGGCACAAGGACAAGAAGTAGAAAAGGAAGAAGTGCAAGGATGCTACTGAGGACAACTACAGCGCTGCAACAGGTGAGGAAGGCGCACCACATGAGAAGCAGAAGCAGAGGAAGAATGGAGGTGAGGGGGAGAAGACAAAGAGGCTGAAGCCGACTGTGAGCATCCCTGTCATCGGCTCCATCATCGACAACGCCCAATCCCTCGAGCTCGCGACCATGGTATGTACCCCTTACCTATTATGGTGGACCAGTGATTACGATTCTTGCAGCTCGAAAGCTTAAAAGGGCATCTCTCCTGTTTCAGCTAGCCGGTCAGATCGCGTGCGGCAACCGTCTTCCGCATAGATGAGATCATTGGCTTTGACAGCACTCCCGTTTCAGAGAATGGCAGCATGGGTGACGGTAAAGAGAGCGGCGCACGTTTCCTTGTTCGGATATTGGAGTATCTGGAGACTCCACAGTACCTACGCCGGCGCCTTTTCCCAATGCACAAGAACCTGAAGTTTGTGGTGAGATGTCAGGCAATGTTGTTCTGTTGGCATTTGATGAATGATGATTTCTGCTGGTGCTAATTACACTATGTGCTATTTCTGGCAGGGATTGCTTCCTTCACTCGGTGCGCCACACCATGTGCACAAGCATGAATGGTCTGAGTTTCGTGAAGGTGACATCTCTCTCCTGATACTGTTGGTATCAATTTTTCAATTGCTGAACTCGCAAGGCATGCTGAACATGTGGAATGATGTCCTAAATCTTTATGCTTCTTGGAAACTGACCATAAATATGTATTTGCAAACTAAATTATGGTCATGTAGTGCTCCTTCACTAGTCTAGCTTGCACATCTTCATTCAATTGTTATCATTTCTGTTGTTCTGGCATTTGGAAAGGCTAATCAAACTGGGTTGGTATATCATCATGGTGATGCCAAGGGGTATTCCCCTTCGTAGGTACTGAATTATCCTGCTCATTCAAAGGAGATACTTGAAGGGTGGGATCTTTTTAACACTGCTAAACTGTTGAAAGTAAACTGACTATTAGTAGTATGTTGGGGAGATATCTGATTCAAATGTAGAACTAGGTGGAGAAGCACAAATAAATTTGGTTACACCGAATTAACATTTAAAATATATAGGAGCAATTCTATATCGCTTACTCTGTACTGATAAATATGAAACGAAAAGGAAAAGCTTGGCAAGTAAGAAAAAGATAATTGTTACTATGCACAAATGGCCTACCGTGTTTGTGTTTCTTGGAACTTATTTGGAGTATGAGGTTGAATTTTAAATGGTATTGCAACTTAGACGGCATGTAACATATGTGAAGATTTTCTCATGTTGATTTGGTTTCCAAATTGAATGTCTTTGCATCTTATTGTGTGTGCCCTATGTATCTCTGCTAGCATAAGGTGTTTATTCTACTTATTTATAATCGTATCCAACTAATTCATGTTGGATAATCTTCGGCTATCACACATTTTGGTATATTTGATTTAACAGATGCTTACATGTTACTGAATTTATATATACATGTTACTGAAGACAGGTGTAACATTGGAGGGTGATCGCTCAAAGGGGACCCTTGCCACGACCACCACTGACTGCCCTGGCCATTCCAGCCGCCCCAACCGAGGACCTGCCGCTGCCCTAGGGTGCCGTGGCGGTTCCGCCGGTGTCCAACCATCACGCGATGGGCATGAGAGCCAAGAGTGGCTTTCACATGCCCGCTCTCTACCACGCCGCGCCGCTCTCTGCTATCTCGAGGACCTACCGTAGCGCTCTGGCCGACCCCAATTGGTGAGTCACTATGGTGGAGGAACATGACGCTCTACTGAAGAATCACACCTGGGACTTTGTGTCGCGCCCTCCGCACGTCAACGTCGTCTCCCGGAAGTGGATCTTCAAGCACAAGTTCCAGGCCGACGGGACTCTAGAGCGCTACAAGGCGCGCTGGGTCCTTCGAGGATGCACCCAACGCCCCAGAGTGGACTTCGCCGAGACTTTCAGTCCATTCGTCAAGCCTGCCACTGTACGGGTTGTTTTCTCGCTGGCACTCTCCCTACACTGACCCATCCACTAGCTAGACGCGAAGAATGCCTTCCTGCACGGCATCTTGTCTGAGACCGTCTACTGTGCCCAGCTGACTGGCTTTGAGGATCCTGCCCGTCCAGACTTTGTTTGTCGCCTGAACAAGTCCCTATATGATCTCAAGCAGGCTCCTTGTGCTTGGTACAGCCGGTTCGCCACCTTTCTGCTCTCGGTGGGGTTTGTTGAAGCCAAGACCGACATGTCGCTGTTTGTCTATCAGCATGGTACAGTTGCCGCTTATCTACTGCTCTATGTGGATGACATAGTTCTCACATCATCCTCTCTCCGGCCCTCCTCCGACGGATCATTTAGGCTCTCCAGCAAGAATTCGCCATGAAGGACCTGGGCATGTTCAACGCTATGATGATGGTTTGCTCCTCTCGCACCAACAATATATGATGGATATCCTAGATCGCGCTGGTACGGCGGAATTTAAGCTGTGTGCTCCACTCCGGTTGATAGCAACCCCAAGACTGCCGCTGATGGTGCTCCTGTGCTGATGCGATGCCACCGACTTCTGCAGCCTGGCTGGCACCATGCAGTACCTGACCTTCACCAGGCTGGATGTTGCCTACACTATTCTGCAGGTCTGCTTGCATATGCACGACCCTCGCGAGCCCCCTCTGGCCGCGCTGAAGTGCATTCTTCGGTTTGTTCAGGGCACTCTTCACCTTAGGCCCCGTTTGGTTGCGCATTGTAAATTTTTTGAAAATGCATCTTTCTACATTTGAAGTAATAAACATAGACTAATCATAAAAATAATTACAGAACTCGTCTGTAAATCGCGAGACGAATCTAATGAGCCTAATTAATCCGTCATTAGAGGTTATTTACTGTAGCAATTTAGCATCTAATTACAGCCTAATTAGGTTCATCTCGCCATTTACAGACAGCAGTCGCAATGCGTTTTTTATTTCGTCTAGATTTAAGTCTCCATGCTGGTGCCGGATTTTTTTTTGGAATTTTGGTTTTTGCAACCAAACACGGCCTTAGTCTCCTGCTGTGCAGGCGTTGCGTGCGGCTGCTGGGGTCGTGCAGGTAGAGGCCTCGGTGGTTGCTGCGGAAGCAACGCGCGTATGGGTGGAGCGACTGCGGCACGTGGCGCGGGCAGAGCTTGCGGCTCTAGAGGCCTAGTAGGAGGCCGAGCGGGCGGCTGCGGAGGCTGCAACAGCCCGGCGACGTGAGGACACGACAGAAGAGGCCGCGGCAGTAGCAGCACAGTGGCATAGGGCGCGGTGTGCTGTTGCTGCTCGCGCGTAGACGGCGTGCTCGGCTCGACATGATGTTGAGGCCGGTCTTGGAGGAGACTCTGGCTCAGGCGGTGCGCGTGGCAGCCACGGAGGGAGCCGCGGCGTGCGTGGCCGAAGCGTAGCTCCAGGCCGCAGCGGTGGCAGAGAAGGCTCAAGCTGCGCACGAGGCACTGGAGGCTATGGATACGGAGGCTCGGCAAGCTTCCCGAGGACGACCGGAGCCTGGAGCTGGAGTGTGACCGGCAGCGACGGTTGGACCATGGCGGGCCTCGCGCCAGCAAGGATTGGGTACGTACCCCGCACCAACACGCTTTTGTCAGCCATCCAAACGTTAAAATCAGTGATTGATGGATACCACAAATATCAACTGAGTAATGTCTAGACTCTCTCTTGGAATTTACCTTCATAACATATGCATAATCATCTTTGGAGAAATTTTTAGTACAATATGATCGACGTGCGATATTATGCTGACTTCCTATAACGTACTACTAGCATGTACCTTCAACGGAGTAGTACTCACGCCGTTGGCCACAATACATAGTTTTTTTATATTTATTCGTACATTCCCATTATGAGGTCCGGAGGCACAACTGTAGATGTTGGCCAGCATGCATATACTAATTATCCCATGAATCAGGATTTCATGGGAACCACCTTATATGGTGATACCACCAGCTGCAGCGGGTTCTTTCTCCTAGTTGTTGCAGCAACGATCATTTCCATGTCAATGTCATCAGGCTGCATCCCTGCTGGGAGGCTCCAGTCGATGTAGTAGAGAAGGCGTGCAACAATGAGCTCTAACACAGCCAACCCGAAAGTATCACCAGGGCACCTTCTCCTCCCTGCCCCAAATGGCAAGTACTCAAAGCGAGAGCCTTTGAAGTCAAGCATGCCATCCTCAAACCTCTCCGGCCTGAACTTCTCTGCGTCATGCCAATACTCAGGGCTCCTTGCCATAGCCCACGCGTTGACCATGACCCTAGTGCCCTTCGTGACTTGGAACCCACCTACCTCGCAGGTCTCCTGACAGAAATGGGGAACCAGCAATGGCACCACTGGGTTCAGCCTCATGCTCTCCTTGATCACCATTTTAATGTAGTGCAGCTCGTCCATCTTGGCTTCATGGTCTTGTGGGCTCACTTTATCGAATACTCGTCGCACCTCGGCCTGTGCTTTGGCCATCACATCTGGGTTTCTCATGAGTTCTGTGATGATCCACTCTGCCGCTGACGACGTCGTCTCCGTCCCTCCAATGAACATATCCTAAAAGATTCAAGACTACGTGAGCAATAACGAAATTAGCAAAAAAAAACTGCAATTAGTGCGATTCTTCACGAGTAAATTACCAATATAATTGCCTTGACGTTTGTTGTGCCGATGGGGAATTCCAGCTCCCCCTTGTCCCTGATCCGGAGGAGGACGCTCAACAGGTCATCACCTCGCTGCGCCTCACATCCAGCAATGATCTTGTCAAAGACGTCGTCCAGCTGATGGCGTGCTCGCCACATGCTTCGCCTCAGCCCAGTGACGACATCAATGAAGCGCAGGGATGGAAAGACATCCCCGACGGTGAAGCCTCCGCTGAAGCTCATTGCGACAGCAATTGACCTCAGGAACTTGTCCCGGAGCTCCTTGCTGCAAACCTGGCCGAAGGCCGCCTTTGCCGTGATCGAGTTCGAGCAGGATAGGAGCAGGCTCGCGAGATTGGTCACCGGCTGACCACCTCGGCCAGCAGCTTGGATATTTTTGATGAGGGACAACGTCTCGTTATCCCTGATGGGTGCGAACTGCCGCACCATCTTTGCACTGAGGAGCTCCACCGTGCAGAGCTTGCGCAGCGTCCGCCAATAGGCGCCATATGGCGAGAAGCCGACATCGAGGTTTCCGTAGCAGAAGACCTCCGAAGCCACGATGCTCGGCCTCGATGCGAAGATGACATCCTTCTCGCGGAGAACCTCCTGCGCTGCCGCCGGCGAGGATATCACGACAGTGTCGACCTGGCCCATCCGGAGGAACATCACAGGGCCATACTTGCTGGCCAGGTCCCGGAGAACGACTGGCGGATGCGACTTGACGAAGTGGAGGAGGCTTCCAATCAAGGGGAGGTTCCACGGCCCAGGAGGCCGCCTCTTCTTGGAGGCCGATTGGCGCCTCAGCAAGGTCACAAGAATTGGCAAGGAAAGTAGGAAGACAAAGAGGAGCGTTGCTGCGCTTAGCTCCATCTCCAAGATGGGGGTGTAGCTAGCTTGTCGAATTTTTGTTACTTTGCTGGTTTGCTTGGGAATGGACGAGAGGGTTAAGGTCCTTTTATAGGCCTTCACCGTGCCATGTCCCATGTGTCGGACTCAGACGGCTGCGAACTAACACATGTTACGGCTGCGAACTGAACTCGTTATATTATTCTGTGGCGGCGAAAGTTAGTTGTTGCAGCCACATGTGGCGGCGAAAGTTTTCCAAGCACGTGATATGATATTGAGACGGGGACATCTAGGCTAGATACTCAATATCTAAGCTGCTAAGTGCGGGACATCTAGTAGCAGTTCTTCCTACAAGAATTTTCATTAGAAGTCAAAAGTTCATGTCAGGTTTGACAATGACGCAACTTTGGGTCTGTCCACAACGTTCAAGATATGCGATGCGACCATACCCTGTTTTCTTGTACCACTGACTATTCAAACTGATAGGGCTGCTTCTGAAGATGAAATATCCTGATATTTATAAGCAGGAAAAGCTTTCATTAGTCGAAAATTCAAATTTACAGTTCATATCTTGCTCTACCCTCTGAGCTTTTGTTTCTCTGGGTTACCAATTTTGAACTAGCTCACATATACTCTGAATTACTTTTCTGAATGCCAAGCAGTTTTTTAAGTGCTCTTGCGATATCAGTTCGCAAGCTTGACCTTGTAGACGAATCAGATTTCCCGGTCTAGAAAAATTCAAAGACATTAAGCTTTCAGATTACAAGACAAACAGTCAAAAACACATGCCTGGAAGAATGCAGAACTGCCTGAAGACTCTTCGTGTCCCCCGACCGTTTGATGGATCAGGACTACACAATTCGCAACTAGACTCACAAGTGACAACGGTATAATGCGTGCAAATGACCGAGAACACGCTATAGACTTTCCATACGCACCATGTATGACTAATCAAACTAACAGTGCTACACTACTACAGAACGCCAGATTAGCTCCGGTTGAAAAACCTTATTATCCTGGGTTCGCCAAACGGACTAAAAATGAACCTTTAATCCTGATTGGTAATAAAACATTTTACTAAAGAGGCTTCCCGCCCCGGCTTGGCAAGGAGGCCTTAGTACCCGCACCAATTATTTGCTTGTTTTTATCTTGCACACAATAGCAGAAATAAATTAGTTATACGACTGGTGTGTACACCTATATAGAACAATTGAGATTAAAAAATATTCGCGTCCCCACATACCGAACGGCCAATTCCTTCTTCCATTGACCGTGTCCTTTCTCAAAATTTTTTTCCACACCCTGCATTTAAAATTATGTTAGATGTTTAATATTTGATCTAAAAATGAAAAGAATTTGATTGTGCAAATTGAACTTACCTGTTCAATGACTCTATGATGTGTTGGATTGCGTCCTTTTTGTTCCTCATAGAGTCGAACACCACAAGTCTGCCACTCTCCACACAAAGTACGAGCAAAATCCAATGGAAACTGCAGAGATATACATATACAAGGATATATACATGTATTAAGAACATAAAAGAGGTACAAGTCGACCAAGACTTACCCAAAGACATAGGGTACCATTATATAGAATTTGTAATGTTGTGTAGTTAGGAAATCGTACATGTTTTGACATGTCTCTTTATAATTATCATTCAGATTCTTCTAATTGATTAGCAACGGACTCATGAAGCCCACCTGGCACTGCCATCCTTCATTTCAGCATCTTTGAATCTCCATACTATACAATAAAATATAAATTAGATACTGCAAAAGGTTACAAGTTAACAAAATGTATTAACCTAGGGATTATTAAATACCTTCAGAACCTAAATGTTGAGGATAGAGATGTCGAGGGCATCTTGACGGTATATTTCATGCATAAGTTCGAAGTCCATGCAGAAGTGGTCCTTCCCACGAAAGAAATCCTGATCGCGATACTTAACTCCAAACATTTTCATTTCTTCCTTCGCCTTCAGCAGGTACCAATTATGGAACTTGAACATCTGCGTGCCTAGACGGATCTGCTCCTTAGTGACAAAAGGTTTTCCATGCTCGTATGGCACACCAACAACTTCGGTGACTGGGATATCATCCGTTTTCCCCTCTGCCTGCTCACGCGTCAATCAAGTTTTACGATGAGATTCTGACTCGTGTTGGCCTTCCTCCCTCAGCACCAGGAGGGCCTTGAGTCCCTTTTGTTGTGTGCCTAGCTGAGGAACAGCCTTCTCACTTTTTTTTTGTTTTTGCTAGTGGTCCTTTATCAGTGTGCGGTCGTAGTCTGAGGGTAGTTTTTTTTGGTGTTGGTGGTTTGTTCAAGTATGCATAGACTTTTACAGCAATCTCTGGATCTACTCGTACCCTCTTCTCTAGGACTTTGGGTTTGAAATGTTCTTTGACATGTTGATCCACACATTCCCTAAGTTCCTCATCTGTCATCTCGTTGTTGGGTATTTTAGCGTTACGAATAATTCCGCGAGCGCACGGATACCGTTGTAGCTTTCACCTCAGAGTAGTCCAAGGGTTATCAAATCCATAGGGAACATGTGGGCACTAACTCCTAATCTAGTCAGTCCAAGGACACACTAAGATAGGTAGAAGGGTAGAGAGGATTCCTAAGTAGCACTATAGCTGAGCTAAAGGTCGATCTCTCGGGCACAATACTCGCTTCGGGCACCAGCTTACACCTGGTCTACCAGACAACTCCGACCAACAACTCTACTCTATATATCCGAACGTAAAGGATTACAAAGGACTATAGCTCAACCAAACACATCCTTACGCTCTTTGATTGTATTTTTTTACTAATAAGTATAGTATTTTATAAATTTATGGATGCCAAGTTATGATAAAAATATAGTCTAAGATTTTCTAAAAATACTGTTTTGAACTGTTGCAACACTAGCATATGCTATCTAGTCCCTAACCGTGTCACTGTTTTCCCTTGATTCCTCATTAATTCAGCTTCTCTCAGGAGTTTGTCCACCTAGATGTTGATGCCTAGAGGAATATGATAGCAAGATTCTGACAACAACATCACAGTTCATCTTTTCAGAAATTGTTTGTAACGCTGCTTCAGATACAATGAAAAGAGAACTGGCTGCACACCTTTTTGTTCAGATAGCTTTAAAAAAAAACTCAGGAACTCCTCTTTTTGGTAGTAAGTTTGGCTCTTGTGCTGATCCGAAGAAGTTTGAATTGTTCTTCTGATTTCAGAACATACAAATTGGTGAAAGCATTGTGGAAGTAGTGCTGCAACAATTTTAAACGATAACATTAGTTGTAGTTACCACCATTCTGTTTGATACATATTGGTGTTTACCCTGCCCCTTGCCTCTGAGAAGTGTCAATGTTTAATGTATCCTATATCAGAGTTCATCTCTTCAGAAATCAAAAGTGTTACTGCTTTGGCTACAAGATGAGAATCGGCCATACTTCTGTTCTGATAGATAGCTTCAGCTGTGCTGACCTGATGCGGTTGAATTGCCTTATGAGTTTCAGAGCTTGAAAAAAAAAATCTGAAAGCATTATCTAGAAATAATGCTTGATTGAGTCTCCCTCATTGGCTTCTACCATCACAAGAAAATTGAGTTTATTAGTAACAAAAACGAATGCAACATTGTACTAATAGTTGTTGTCAAAATATTAATGGGATTTCTCCTAAAAAAAATATTATTGGGATTTCAAAAATAAAGTCCATGGTGTTGATGCCCAGCGCATCTCGGCAGCACAGATGGAGACATGCGCGTGTGGGTCAAAACAAACCAGGCACTGCGACTCTACGTGCCATAGGAAAGCCAGCGCGCGCTGGAAGCGTATGCACAGGTTGGCTCGAATCAACACGTCCGGAGCACAACTGCTCGCGATACTGCGCGCGCCGGCCGGAGGGGAAGAAAACCGGCCTTGCATGAAGAAAAAAAATCGCAAGTCTCGGAGCAACGCTTTGGGAGCCAGGCGCGGGGTGGGTTGGCTCGGGTATGGAATAACTATTCCAGTTATTCCATACCAAGAGTATGAAATAGCCCTCTCACACACACACACACACACATATATATATATATATATATATATATATATATATATATATATGACCTAACGAAATATATGTATGTGACCATACTAGAAAATATATGATGATATATACATTGCGTATGTGACCATACATGGACTATACGAACATACTTATTTGTAATATATAATAGTAATATATAATCATAACATATTTAAAAAATAGGGATGCTTTTGAAATTTTTCGTATATATCTCTTTCAAGTATATTAGAATTAGTATATGAACATACTTAAAGTGATAAATGAGTATGTGGACATACGCATGATGGCATATTGATGATGAGAGTAGCTACACGCAAGTGTAGAAAAAACTCACCATATATATAATATTTATTCTGAATAATTTTCATATATAAAGGAATTCATATATATATTTATATTATAGTGGAGTTGAAATGAAAAATAAATGAGAATAGGACGAGAGGGGAAAAAGACATTTGGGTCTTGGTTGGTAACATCAACCGGTACCTAAGGGAGTTACCAACCGGGACCAAAGATCCTTATTAGTCTCGGTTGTCAGGCCCCCTTTTATCCTGACCTGGTGGTCTCGGTTGGAAAATCGGGACAATAAGAGTTTCCAACCGAGACAACATGAGCGTTTTGTAGTAGTGAATATTTTGAACCTGGGAGGAGGTCAAGTGCAAGCTGCTGCTCCTTCTCCGGTACCTACGCCGATGCCTACACCTATTCTAGAGCAATGCCACTTGCCACCTACAGTGACTCGATTCCAAACAGGTCACTTCTACAACATAGTGACAGGATTGTGCAAGCTGAACGCCATGTGGCGTGAGCCGGTGGCGGACGATCGAGCTCCAAATGCTTATCAACAACGGAACTTCTCGCCTCGTGCCACGTCCCCTGGCACCAACATAGTGACAGGCTAGTGCAAGCATATGTTCCACTCCAAATCTCCAATTGGCACACTTGCCCGTCACAAGGCGCGTTGAGTGGTTTGCAACTTCTCTCCCAACGGCACGACATCGACTACAACGAGATGTTAGTGCAGTCCAGGAGATCCACCGCACCCTAAATTTCCATCTTTGATGGCCATTTGAACAAAGATCACTAGAGTAGATGTGAAGCACTAGAAGGAAGTTTTGGAAGCTTTGCAGTACCGGAGGGAAGCATAAGTTATAGGCGCATGCTCGTAGGATGCAACGAAAGACTATAATTATAACATGGAGAAACAAATGGAGAAATTGATTTACCAAGTGGGAAAGAGATGACCGATTATAACAGAGGGGCTGTTGTGTGGCACATAAGATATTCCAGATATTTTCTCAAACAATTTTATAATTAAATGGTTTTCATAAAAGAGTAGAAAGAATAATTGAATATTTTTTTTAAAAAAATATAATTCAAATTAGTAGTTTAGTTTTGATATGGCTTTGAACTTCAAATTAATTTTCCGGAAAGATAGTATTTGCAGGAGTACGAAAGATAGTATAACTCTTGCATGGAAACAGAAAAAACTGTAGCACCAAATCTTTCGGAAAAGGTAGGATCTTTGGCGCAAAAGGGGTGCCCTGTATAAATATATAATCACAAAAGGGAAAGCGTAGATATTAAAACGAACCATATCTGACAGAGGTTAAGCATCTCGCAATGGTATACTAGTTTCGAAAAGATTATTGACTCACTGGTGGTAATAGAGGCCGAAGATGGGATTATTATAGAACGATAGACGGTGTCAGAAAACTGAACTATATATATAGTTTTCGCAAAATCTCCAGGGCATAATTAATTTGTTAGCTTGAGTTGACGGCAGATTTTGACTCACCAAATCTTTCGTGGTGTTCCGAGGATAGTTCAAGGAATCTCCATTGCATGTTTTGTTGACTTGAGTTGCGAATATAATGTCCATTGCTTGTGATCTTTGACTGGACTGTGAATGACACATGTTGTCCTGCTTCCAGGCACATGTTCTTGACTTCTGGTTTTTCCAGGTCACGTGTGCGGAACCTACGCATGTATGAAATATTTTGACCAATGATGACAAAAGATTTGATTTTGAGAACTATTTCCGCGGGACTATGTCCGCCAAGCCGCCCAAACACTTTTATATTGCCGCCTCTTTGGACTCGTTACTACTAGCTTTCCTCCATGCCTTGACTCACTCCTTGAGCGAGCTTTCCACTATAAATAGCAAGCAGGAGCTCATCATTCAGCAAACGCTGAAATACCCAGTATTGTTCTACAAGAGATCGAGAGAGAGAGATCTCTTTTAAGAGAGAGAGAGCGCGCGCGCACGGAAGATGCTGGCGTTTACTACAGAGCTCCTCAATGTTCCCTTGCTTCGCCAGCCGACGCCCGGCGTACAACAGCCACGGCGGCGGCCTTTCCTACAGCTGCACCCTCGCCGTCGACCATGTGGTAATAATAATCCCTGAAACACATGCATGTTGTCGATCAGTAGCTAGCATGACAACAACTCTATTAATTAAGGACATGCATTTCATAGGTTAAATATATGCATCATTTCTTAATCCATGTATGTGGACAGATATATATAGTGGTAACAATAAATATTCTCCGTTCGGCTGCTCGGCTGCTGTTGGCTGCTGCTCTGTGAGTGCCGAACCAGCCAAGAGCAGCCGGCTGAGCACCAGCCCAACACTGGTATTATAGTGATTGATTTTACGATTGTAGGTTAAATATATGCATTTCTTAATCCATGTATAAAGGACGTGTATTAAGGACATGCATTTCATAGGTTAAATATATGCATTTCTTTGATTGTACGATTGATTTTCTTGTACTTAAAGCGTGTTTACATCGATCATGCATGCCTGATTGACAGGGCCCGCGCTAATAAGCAAATCGCCATACTCGGAATCTGGAAAAGCACGGGAACAGGCAGTTGATGGACATCTTGAACAAAAGGATGAACCAAGGGAAACGGAAAGCATGGTTGATGCCATCAGAACAGCATTGAGGTCAATCGGAGAGGGTGAGATCACCATTTCAGCCTATGACACGGCAATGGTAGCCCTTCTCAGGAACCCAGATGGGGGTGATGCGCCACTGTTCCCATCGACCTTTGACTGGATCATCCAGAATCAGCTACCCGATGGTTCATGGGGTGATGAAGCCTTCTACATGATCAGCGACAGGATCATGAGCACCCTAGCATGTGTTGTGGCATTGAAGACTTGGAACATCCATGCCGACAAATGCGAGAGAGGTAGATCACCGGATCATTTGCTTTGCTCATACATCTCAATTGTTTCTTCAAATGGATATATACATCATCAATACGAACGTGATTGTTTTAATTAGGATTTAGATATTTATTTTTTAAGCAAGGATATGGTTTACCATTTCTTGCAGGTCAGTTATTTATCAAAGAAAATATTTGGAGGTTGGCACACGAGGAAGAGGATTGGATGCTAGTCGGATTCGAGATTGCCTT
The DNA here is from genome assembly GCF_016808335.1 of Panicum virgatum. Classification (NCBI taxonomy): domain Eukaryota; kingdom Viridiplantae; phylum Streptophyta; class Magnoliopsida; order Poales; family Poaceae; genus Panicum; species Panicum virgatum. The sequence continues at coordinate 35,461,714 of NC_053146.1, read as the reverse complement.
GCCGTCACTCCTAGACATGGCCAAGGATCTTGACCTCGACATCCCCTACAATGAGCCAGCCCTGGAAGCGATATATGCAGAAAGGAAAAGAAAGCTTGCTAAGTATATATGCTTAAACCTATTCCTTAACTTTTTTTGTTTGCATGCCTTGCACAAAAGATGGTTTTATTTTTTAAGGCAGCAAAGGTTCAGTTTATTTGCCCATATAAAGTAGGAAAATATTTAGATATTAATTGGTTCACTGCGGATTTAATTATATTTTTTTCCTAGTATAGTTTTTGTTTAATAAACCGATCCTTCAATTTTTGTTTGATATACCAGAAACCGTATATATATATCTGACCTTGAAAATTTAGGATTCCGAGGGATGTACTACACGCTAGGCCAACGACTCTGCTACACAGCTTAGAGGGAATGGTAGACTTGGACTGGGAGAAGCTCCTTAAGCTCCGGTGTCTCGATGGATCCTTTCATTGTTCACCTGCTTCAACAGCTACTGCTCTCAAGGAAACAGGAGACCAGAAATGCTTCGAGTACCTCGATGGAATGGTCAAAAAATTTAATGGCGGAGGTAAACTAAACCAGGGACTATATGTTATGATTTATATTGTGCTCGTTGAGCACATCTCCTTTGTTTCTACTGTCGTCTGCTCTAAAAACCAATGCAAATTACACTTGTTCTTTACTTACATGTTTTATTATATTTTTAGTGCCATGCATCTACCCTTTGGATGTGTATGAACGCTTATGGGCGGTTGATCGGTTGACAAGGTTGGGCATATCAAGGCACTTCACAAGCGAAATTTTGGATTGCTTAGACTATATTTACAGGTAACTGACATATATTCATACATGCATATATACATATTTGCGGGTACGACCATCTATATATTCATCACCAAAACGACATATAAGCAGGAAACATAAGTAACAATGATGCTGCATAGTTCTTTCATTCTGAAATGTAAGACATTTTATTTTATACTAATTCAAAGTAGTCTTGGTTTGACCAAATTTTATTTTAACATCTAACACATCAAAGATGTAAATTATGAAACTATATTTCATATTCAAAATATTATTATATTTTTTTATAAATTTATTCAAACATAGAACAGTTTGACTTTGGACAAACCAAAATATCTTGCATTTAAGGACAGAGAGAGCAGCTTGTTGGAAAGTCTATTTGTATGTTATTTATTAATTTATTCAATCACATATATAACTAAGCCTGTTGGCATTCAAAGATCCGAGTTATTATTAGCATGGGCTACAGTTCCATGTGGATCACCAAATGAAATATGTCTACGGTTGAACAGGAACTGGACTCCTGAGGGATTAGCTCATACAAAGACCTGCCCGGTAAAGGATATCGATGACACAGCCATGGGTATTCGTCTCCTCCGACTTCATGGCTACCATGTCGACCCATGTAAATTACTAGTACTTGTTAAGACCTAAGATATATAGATCATCCATCACATGAGTAGGGTTCTAATAACTGGTATTTTTTTTGTACAGGTGTGTTGAAACACTTCGAGAAGGACGGCAAGTTCTTCTGCTTGCACGGGGAGTCGAACCCGTCTTCTGTCACCCCCATGTACAACACTTATCGGGCTGCCCAGCTCACATTTCCTGGTGATGACGACGTCCTTCGGCGGGCTAAGGTATTTTGCCGTGAATTCCTCCTTGAGAGGAGAGGCTCTAACAGAATGAAGGACAAATGGGCAATCGCAAAGGACATACCAGGCGAGGTACGTGACAAAATGAATAGTTAAACATCATTCCCTGATCTTGACACGAAACTAGCAACCCCATTCTACCTTCTAATACTTCAATAATAGGTCGAATATGCCATCGACTTCCCATGGAAAGCAAGCTTGCCACGAATTGAAACGAGGATGTACTTGGATCAATATGGAGGTAGTGGTGATGTCTGGATCGGGAAGGTTCTCCACAGGTAATCTTTAGATGTAGGACTATTATGGAGAAAAGGATCAATTTTAATAAAACCAACATGTTAGCCAAATGACTTCAAAAGAAAACTTGTCTTCTACAAAGTTGTAGTTCTTGTTGATCCAAGTACTCATTCACGGCCAAAAGATAGTATTGAAAATCCTGATTTAAGAAAACCAAAAGAGCCTTTTTGTCGGGGATGTGAGAATTCATTTTATCCTTTCATTGAAAATACAATAACTCAATCAGAACGAACTTTTCAGGATGACTCTCTTCTGCAATGATCTTTATCTCAAGACAGCCAAAGCTGACTTCAGAAATTTCCAAAGAGACTGCCGAATGGAGTGGAATGGCCTTAGAGAGTAAGTCTCTGCCAATTTAATTATTTGGTACCTCTCATTCCCAAATTGCAATTACTTAGCTGACAATCAACTAAGTATATGATTAACTAGATTATTCACACTAGCTCAGAAGTGTTTACTTGTATATATATATATATGCAGGTGGTATTTCAGGAGTAATCTTGAGAAGTATGGTGGGACCCCAAAGAGTGCACTGACAGCATACTTCTTAGCTTCCGCAAATATATTCGAGCCAAACCGAGCTGCAGAACGTCTTGGATGGGCTCGTACAGCAGTGCTTGCTGAGGCCGTCTCCTCGCACTTGCGGAGAATTGGGTACACATATAAGTTGATTTTGATTTGATGTTTCCACCCACTGGAATAATCTTCATTAATTAGCTTGGTGATTCTAAGCCACTACTGTTCATGCATGCAGGGGACCAAAGAATTCGATCGAGAATCTTGAAGATCTTATCGAGCTTATTCCATTCGAAGGCGGTGCTTCTGCCAGTCTCCGTGATGCGGTATAGTATATATATTTTATTCATCAATCCATATATCTTAGGTCCTGTTTGGATCCAAGTGCTAGTGGATAAAAGTGCTAAACTCTAGCACTAGTGTATCCAAACAAGAGTAGTAATAGGAGGTACTAAAATTTAGCTCTCAACCTTAACCTCATCCAAACAGACCCTTAGATACCTATGATCGACATACCACGTTAATTATTACAGCTGATGGAAATGGAAGACCCTTACCTATTTCCTTGTTTAACTGCAGTGGAAGCAGTGGCTCATGTCATGGGTTGCAAAGGGGAGCCAAGGATCAATTGAAGGGGATACAGCACTGTTGTTAGTTCGCACGATCGAAATTTTCTCGGGAAGGCATGTTTTGACCGAGCAAAAGCTCAGCCTCTGGGAGTATTCTAAGCTCGAGCAGCTCACCTCCTCCATCTGCTCCAAACTTTCGAGGAGGGTTCTCAATCTGGTGCGTTGTCCTAAATTCATATATACATCTACGTCCCTTTGAATTGTATGTAACTTTTCAATTTACAAAAGTTTAATAATTAATTCATCAGAATGGAAAAAGTATCGAGAACACTGAGGACCTAGACCGGCAAGTGGATTTGGAGATTGAAGAATTGTCTCAGCGTGCTCTTCAAGGCAGCAGCGCACTCAACAGAGCGACCAGGGAGACATTTCTCCATGTGGTGAAGAGCTTCTGCTACATTGCCCATTGCCCTCCTGAACAAATTGATAACCACATCGATAAGGTCATATTCCAGGATGTCGTTTAGGAACAAATCAAACCCATTATTTTATATGCCCGATGTAAGTTCTTGTTAATGAGTATGCCAAGAATAATGTACTCTGATCCTCGCTCAAGACTTTGTTGACACCATTTTTTGGCATGTGGCCACTACTACAGAACAAACCTTTGATAATTTGTTCCAATTGGCGTACTAACCGGGACCAAATGGCACTAATTTGTCCCAATCGGTGTCTCCATCTGAGACAAAAGACCCCTCGGCCTATTGGTCCCGTTTGGAGCCACCAACCGAGACAAATGAGTGCCATTTGGTCCCGGTTGGTGACTCCAATCAGGACAAAACTCCTTGACCTCCTTCCCCTTCCCCTGCGCGAGCTATTTAGTTCACCTGTTCTTGCTATTCTTGGCTCGGGTGGGACAGTTCTTGCTCATTTCCTCAATGATTTGTGAAGGCTCTTGATTCTCCCATCCATCCAACAACTCTAAAGGTTAGGAGTTTGTTCCTTGCATATTTTATTGCTTGTGTAGCTCATTTCATACTTTAGAAATAGAGAAATGTGAGATTTTTAAGATTGGGAAAGTTTTGGATTTTTTATTTATACCATTTGAGCTCAAATGTGGTACTTAAGGTTTGCATATGTATATGTGGTTTGCTTGTTTTAATTGATCTAAATGAGTATAGAGAGTTGATGTGATTTTCTTGTATACATGATGATGAGGACATGACACCCTAATGTTTCCATCATATGGCCATATATTATAAATTAGTGTAGCATATTTTAATTTATTTTTAGAATGAGATGAGTATGCATAAATGACCATATGTGGATCTAAATGTGAAATGTTAAATTGAATAATCATTGAAAGTTAAAAAAGATGTTTACTTGGTATTTATTTTGTATCACGAATGAATTATTCAAATGAGTATAGTAGAATTTTTTTGTATTACCAATGAATTATTTGACACTTTAGTGATGTATCCAAAACGGCAAAAAATATGTTTACTTGTGGTTCACACACTTTATTTCAGGCTCAATATCCAAAACTATCTAGAAGATAAAAAATCTTTATTTCGGAAATTATATATGTCGTTAACCTTGACCCTACGGTCATGGCTACGTGATATCTGCGACACGGTGAGATATAAAGACGTTGCCGATCGGCTCGCCACAGCACCAACAATTGCAATCGATGCGGACACAACACTTGACATAGACAGCATGGCCGTTGTTGCACTGAAGGCATATCAACGGCCACGCTGCCTGCGCCAAGTGCTGCGTCCGCATCAACCACAAGTGCTGGTGTTGCGGCGAGCCGATCGGTCACATCCTTGTACCACACCGTGTCGCAGATATCACGTAGTCATCACCGCAGGGTCAAGGTTAACAACATATATAATTTCCGAAATAAAGATTTTTTATCTTCTAGATGGTTTTGGATATTGAGCCTGAAATAAAGTGGGTGAACCATAATTGCATCCCATGGCGCCGGCTCGGGACGAAGAGTGTTTGCCTCAAACTGAAGAGTGTCAAAATATTAGGGATTAGAAATAGTGATTGTGAATTGTGAACTTCAATGTGAGTATGAGTATATTTTGCAATGTAGTTCTATGAATTTGTTTAGGTTTTGCTAAGTATAATGAGTATGGCTTTGCAACATGATGCATTGGAGCACCATGCGCCCGGTACGCAATAATCTGAAGCGCACTGGACATTCCTTTGAGTTCCGCCCTGAGGAGCATCTTGGACTTATCAGTAGTCGTATTTATCATTGGATTAAGAAAGCATTTCATATCTTCACACTTTGCAAAGAAAATTGCAAATTTCAGCGTGAGTTTGATGTTGAGTTGCATGGTACGGCGATGATGATTGCAAGTTCATGGCTCGATATAATGCAAGGTGCGAAGCATCGGGGATGGCAGAATTTGACAGTAACATGTCCAGACTTCTCCAGACAGTTCATGAGGTACGGGTAAATAGGTCCCGTGAGTAGGTTGTATTAGCAATGTAGCATATCTTGTATCTTAATTTGTACTTTTTAATTTGTCATGTTGTGTAATGGATTTTGTAGATCTTTTAATTAATCAGGGTATATGATGAATTTATTATCCAAATTGTACGAAATAATTTAATTGACATACCATGTTAATAAATCATGTTATGTTATTATAATTTTGAGAATTAATTTGTTTGGTTACATTTAATTTATTCGATACATGTAATGAAATCTATTCATTTGAAATATGGATAGGAGAAATTTAGTAGTGAAATTAGTTCTATTTGTTGAAAACAATGCAGATGGACTGAAATGGATGTACAATGTTGACTGGCATTCTAACGAGTTCATTGATGTTCTGCATTATTTTTTAGCTGTGGCCGAGGCAAACAAACAGAATGGTTTCATATGCTGCCCATGCGAATTTGCCAGAATAAGAAGTATTACTCCTCTTCAAGAAGCCTTCAGAGCCATATTTTCGCTAATGGTTTTGCTATTTGTTGGACCAAGCATGGAGAAAAGGGGGTTATCATGGAAGACAACGAAGAAGAAGATTTTGATGACCACTTTCTCGAAAATGCTTGATTCGGTGCCTTGAATGATGATACTACCATGGAAGAGCCCAAAGTAGATGCAACAGAAGATTGTCCCAGCGACGATCTAGGGTAGGCATTGCGCAATGTTTGTCCATATTGTGAGAGTGAAAAGGAGAGGATGAAGTTCTAGAAGATGTTAGAGGACCACCGCTAGTTATTATACTCAGGCTGCGAAGATGGATTGAAGAAGCTTGGCACTACCCTGGAGTTGCTGCAATGGAAGTTGACGCATGGTGTATCCGACAAGGGATCTGGTGAATTAGTGAAACTTTTAAAAAATGATTCCTAAGGACAATGAATTTCCTACCACAACATACGAAGCCAAACAACTTATTTGCCCTCTAGGATTGGAGATACAAAATATACATGCATGCCCCAAGGACTGCATCCTGTACTGAGGCGGTGAGTACAAAAATTGGGATGCATGTCCCATATGCGGTGCGTTGCGTTACAAGATTAGAAAAGATGATCCTGGGGATGTCGAGGGGAGAATCCCCGGAAGAGGGTTTCTGCCAAGGTCATGTGGTACTCGCCTATAGTACCGCGTTTGGGCAGCGTCCCTGGAAGAGAGTTCCTACCAAGATCATGTGGTACTCGCCTATAATACCACGTTTGAAATATCTGTTTAGAAATAAAGAGAATACTAAGTTGATGCGATGACACAAAAAGGAATGCAAGCAAGACTCGATGTTTGGACACCCAGCTGATGGGTCTCTGTGGAGAAAAATAGATAGAACTTACAAAGACTTTGAATTGGATGTGATGAATATAAGGTTTGGTTTGAGTACAGATGGCATGAATCCTTTCGGTGAGATGAGTAGTTTCCATTGCACTTGGCTTTGACTCTATGCATGAGTTGGGTATTTTAACGACTGCGAATAAATCCGCAAGCACACGGATACCGTTGTAGCTTTCACCCATGAGTATTCAAGGGCATCGTATCCACAGGGAACGTGTGTGCACTAACTGAGTCGGACCAAGGACACACCAAGATAGTGGCAAGGATAGAGAGGATTCCTGAGGTAGTACTAGAGATGATTTAAGGTTGATCTCTCGGGCAAGATACTCGTTCCGGGCACCGACTTACCCCTGAAATGGTCAGGAGACTCCGGCCAACAGCTCTACACTATATCCGAACGTGGAGGATTAAACAGGACCAATAGGGCTGTCACCACCTATGGAATACCTCACAAATTATGAGATATAAGGCAAACCAAGGTAACCCTTAGCCTAGATACCACGTCTATGCTACTAATTACTACCGCAGTCTAACTATGTATGGTACCCGTAGCAAACTAGGGCACTATGTAAAAATACAGAGCGATGAACCTGCGAGTAAGAGAATTGATCTCACTCAAATGTAAGTACTATGCAAGAATAAGAAATCACAAATACTAAGTTACTTTACTCCAAAAGAAGCCAGTATCTGTAGAGGTACAAGCTTGGAGAAGAACACCGACAGACCCGACGGTTCCCTAAATTATTCCTCCTTTATTCTAGCACTAGCAGCTAGCGCGACGCCTATACAATGTGGCACTACTCTACTCTTGGATGGTGTGTCTTATGAGGGGTGAGGTAGGCCCCTTTTATAGCCCAAGGAGGTCGGTTCCCACCAAAACTAATAGGAAAACACATGGGCCCTAGCTTGAGGTTGAGTAGGAGCTACTCATTAAAATTCACATGGACGGTTTTGAGTGTGCAATTGGTGATTTTGAGAGTCCCCACACTTATTCTTGTACCTGTTTTTATTCGTAAGGAAAACAAAGGTGGGAAAAAGAAAGGACTCTACCGGTTTTGAGCACCAGGGAGTCTAAATTTAATTGAGTCAAAGTGTGGTGTGTGGTCATTAAAACTTTTTTTGTTATTTTTATTATGATTTATTTTTTCATAATTTTTATCATGGCAAACTGGGTATGATGGGCAATGTAGAAGGGTGGAGACATGAACGATGATGCACGAGGTGTGCGGGATACTTACCTGAAATAACTAGGCTAGCATGGAACAAAAATGCAAGAGTTAAGTGTTGATAGTTTAATTTGACCCGTTTTGATCGTCAACTCCAGCATGAAAACCATGCATAAAGATGGAATAAATGGTAGCATAGGATCAAATACTAATTGTTGGCACTCCTTAGCCTAAACGAATTACTCCGCAAGCGCACAGAGACCGATGTAGCTTTCACCTTGGAGTTTTCCAGGGTATCGAATCCATGTGGAACGATAAAGCACGACCAGACCTAGAACTAGTTCAACCGGACCCACCAGGGGAAGAGAGGTAAGTGGGCAGAGGGTCTAACATCGGTTAGCCAACTCATTACCCAGAAGACTTGCAACTAAACTATCTTGATCTGCTTCGGCGGCCTAAGCGAAGGGCTCAGACAGGGGTGAGAAGGGGCCCAACATACTTTTGGCAATCCTACTGCTATGAAAACACCCGAACGTGGTGGACTACAAATGACGGATAGGGCTGTCACCACCTGCTGCCTACCACTGCGGTACCGTGGGGGTGGAACACCACCATATGTAACTAACCAAGTCTAGGAACCATGCCTAACACTATCGAGTTATGAACTCCTGCCTACCGACAAGATAGAAAGCACTCTCAAATGAGTAGAACTTGCTACTTACGCAGACTAGGGATCCCGCAGATCAAAGACAGAAAGTAAACAAGTAACTGAAGTAAAGAGGAAGACTAGCGAGATACCGATGAGAGACGAGGAACTTCACTCCGAAGATGCTTCATTCCTCTGAGGTGGCTTACAAAAGTGGAGTAAGGCCGAGAGAACTCGGCACCGCTCCTTTACTTTGGCTTTCGCCAAGACTCTCACCTCACACTCTCCCTATTCTACTAAGATGGACTACATCTTGCTTGAGCTCTTCTCTTCTCCAAATGGTGCGTCTTGAATGAGGGGTGGAGGCTCCCTTTTATAGTGCTTCCAAGGCGGTTATCACGAGGTCGCCTACACTTCTTGCAAGGAGGTCGGCGTCGTAACTTCCACGCGAAGGCTGGGCACGTGGCGTGACAAAGTCAGGCCGGCCGGCCTCCCTTAGGCCGGCCAGCCTAGGAGTCACGCCATCTATCCACCGCCTTAGATTCGACGCTCCTGATGCTCCTTGGAGGTTGATGCAAAAGGTCGTTCATCAAACCGATGTTCTTTAGGCCGGGTGGCCTGGCTCTGGAGGGATTTCGGCCCTCCGTTCAATCGACACACTCCTCAACGGCTGGAGATCACTCCTGGATTCCTCCGTTTTGCTCAAGGGTTCAAGCCTTCCGATTCCAACTCGTGCATTTTGGGAAACCACCCATTGGAATGGCTTGATTTCTCCCTCTGGATGATACTGGTAAAATCTCATGCCAAGATTCGGGCCTTTCGGTCTAAACAGTGTCCGTTTTGGGTCAATTTTGTATATGTTGTTCCTGAGATCAAATGTGCACCAAACCTTGTGGAACTCATTAGTAATAATGGTTATGGCATGGTTATGACCTATCTTTCATGAAATCAGATAGAGCATTGGCGGCGAAAATCACTGATATCGACCGCCAACACACCCCCCACAGCCAGACTTTGCTCGCCCCGAGCAATAAGGTCGAGAAAGAGCGAAGCCTGGTTTCATAAACTCAAAGAATGCATAAGATTTATTTCTAAGCTTTCCTCATACCTTGGATTCTGGTGGCTAACGCCTTCACCTTTGAATATTGATCCTCAAAATGACTCGATGGAGAACATGATTCACTTACTTTTCTCTGTACTTGGAGGTTTTTTCAAGATTTTCAAAAACAGGAGGCATGCTCTCATCTCTTTCAACCCACTCTTAGTCTCTCATTTTGTGTTTGAACCTCACTTAGGTCTTTTAGAGAAAACCACTCCTACATTTAAAAAGGCTTTTGTGTGGCTCATGGTAGAAATAGAATCACATATCTTCCTCATTTATTTTGCTAGATCAAAGATCTTGTCTTTGAGAGATCATATCACCTTGGTCATGTGCATATGTGTGTGAGGTATGAATGTCTTTTTGAGTGGTGTTTGACTTTGGCTTCTCCATCCTTCCCCTTTGTCCTTGTTTTTTTGCTCGAGTAAGATTGTAGGTTCACTCGCTTTTCTCTATTTTTTCCCTTTTCAGGGGGATGGAGAGCTTCTGGTGAACCACTTTTGATGGACTTTATTGATGAACGTGTATAGTGGATGACCAAAGTACTTGATGATCATGACATTTCTCGAAAGGTAACGATGTTTAATCAAGCTCAAAATGTCAAAAGATAGCTATGTGGGTTCAAATCTATTCATGTATGGCTCTGGATTGGACTTGTATGGTTGAAAGTAAATGAGAGTTGCCTCTTTTTAGCCTTTTAAAGAAAAACTCCAAGACTTCGAGTTAGGAAGAATATGTCTCTCATTTTGTCATATCATGAGGGTCAATAAACAAAAGTTCAAGTGATCCTATCATGCAAGTTCCAAAGGTAACAAGTACTTGCATAAGAAATAAAACTTAAGCATCTTTGGAAGCCATGTGTGAATTCATCTCTTCCAAAAGTTTCATTCAAATTTTAATTTATTTCATTTAGAACTGATTTTAATGAAAATCTAGAAGGAAAAGAAGGATGGGGTCGCAAACCCCGTGACGAGTTGTACATGTAGATGTTTAGGCACGGGTGTAGTCTGGCTACCTGTCTTGAGTTGCATCAGATTTTGCTCAACTTCGCCAAGGAGTTCATCTCAATGATGTTCATGATGTTCATCTACGCACTTGATGAAAATATTAGAATAGAGGGTTTGGTTGGTACACAAACATGTGAACCAACCAACTAAAGCACAAGCACGAAGCATTTTTATTCTAGTTTATTTTAATTAATTTTTTTTCAAACATTAACTAGGCGCTACTGAAATAAAACTTGAGAAATAAACTTGCGCCCATTATCCTAGACTAGGGTATGGCACGTTTAAGGTCTGGCGATGACCATAGATAGGGGCTCTAGCTCGGAAAACTCATAGACGTCTATTCCTTTGAGTTCCGGTAGTTCGGGCTCGAGGAACATTTTCAATGATTGAAGATATTCCCGTCATTGTCCTGGAGGGTCTATTGAACTAGGCTCTTTCCACTTACTTCTAAGCTTGCCATGACCAAACAAACAAAGGTGGGAATTAAAGAGTAGTACCTTATTCCCCAACTTGAAATGCTTGATCTTGACCTGCTTATCGTGTCATCTTTTCATCTGCTCCTTGTAGAGCTTGGAGCTGTGGTAAGCCTTCTTCCTCCATTCATCCAATTCAGCCTATTCAATTTTCCTTTTCACCCCGGCTGATTGGAGATCCATTTTCCACCTCTTAATTGCCCCATGGGATCTGAACTCAAGATCAACTGGTATAGGGCAAGTTTTGCCATAGATCAGCTAGTGCGGTGTTTGTCCTATCGGCGTCTTGAAGGCTGTTCGATATGCCCAGAGTGCCCCGGGTATCATGCTATTCCATCCTTTCCCCATGGCATCTGCAGAATGTTTCTGATCTTCTTGTTAGATGTTTCTACCTGGCCATTGGTCTAGGGATGGTATGGAGTAGCAGCCCGGTAGTTTTACTCTCAACTCGCTGAGACACTTCCTGTTGGTATTGTCTTGTGAAGTGTGAGCCTTCACTACCAGACACGACTCTTGGAAATTCAAAGCAAGGAAATGTGATTTCCTGAACCGTCTTCTTTGAATTCTTCGAGTCGGCCGCAACACAGGAAGTGCTTCGTCCATTTGGACAAATTGTCCGTCGCCTCCAAAATGTACTTGCTCTGACATAGGGAAAGACTCACGAAGTGAACTTCCCCATATGTCGATTAGTTCCAACTGAAGGTTGCTCTTCAGTGGCATAGCATGACGGGCATTGATATTCCCGTGTTTCTGACATCTTGGGCACTGCATAGATTCTTTAGCATCTCAAAACTTGGTTGGCTAGAATTGTACATTCTGCCAAACCCAAGCATGGATATGGAATACTTGTAGTATCATCCTTATGATAAGGAGTAGCACGCTCAAGAATCTCACATAGCAGGATGCAGTAGTGGAGTAAACCAATAGCACAGACATGAATGGATAGGGGTTCTCCCAAGGGTGGTATTTGCTGAGGTGAATTTAGCTTCTTCTTATCTTCATCTAGAGGTATATATCCAGTCTCCATTCACTTAATCCTCATACCTTGGTCTGGATATAGTGACCCCTAGAAGAGTATCATCTCTCAAGAAGTCAATCGGTTACTTGAATCCCTGAGAGATGAGCAGCCACACAATTTTCTGCTCCTCCCTTATCTCTGATTTTGAATTCTTGTAGGAGCAGGATCCAACGTATGAGTCGTGGAATGACTTCCTCTTTGATCAAGAGGTGCTTTAGTGTAGCATGATCCGTGTATACTATCACCTTGGCACCATCCAAGAAGGAGCTTAACTTAAGGCAAATACCCATGCCAGAAGTTCCTTCCCCGTTGTTGCATAACTGAGATCAGGTCAATGTCTTACTTGTATAACATTTGTCATAATGTTGATTATCCTTGCATTGGCCTGGCACTGCTCCGACGGCGTAATCATTTGCAATGCCCGTGGCCTCGAAAGGAAATTTCCAATCGGGAGGATGTACGATGGGTGAAGAAACGAGTGCCTCATGGCACTAAATTTCCGAGGACAACCTTTTCTCTGACTATAAAGTGACACTTGTCCTAATTAAGGTCAAGGTGTGTTTCTTGGCAATTGTCAGAGACTGAGAAATCATCCATGAATGCTCTCAATTTGGTCAGAGAAAGTCGCCATCTTACACCTCTAAAGTAAAGCTGGTGCGTTGCAAAGACCAACAACATTCACCGGTAGGCGAATGTACCGAAGGACAGGTGAAGGTTGTCTTACTTGGTCATACGAACTTGGTGATGACCAGAATATCCGTCAAGGTATTGGAAGAATGAGTGTTTAGCCAACCGTTCAAGCACCTCGTCAAAGAAGCGGAGAGGATAGTGGTCATTTCGGATAGTCTTGTTGACTATCGATACACATCCTTGATGACTTCCCTCTGAGGTGTGATATCTCTACTCTCAAAAGTGAGTGCTCTCTTCTTTGGGACCACTTGAACTAGGCTGACCAAAACACCATGTTACATAGGGTAGATGATGCCAGCGTGCAGTAGTCTCAATACCTCTTGGTTCACTACCTTCCTCATCGCATTTTTTCAGCCATCGCTAGTGCTCTCAGGATGACTTATGGTCCGGTTCCATAAAAATGCGATGGATGCACAAGTCGGGGTTGATCCCCTTTCTAGTCCTGGAGAGAATACCCAATGACGGACAATTACTTTCTCTAGGACTGCAACAAGTAGCTGAGTTTCACTCTCTGTCAGCTTGTCACTGATGAAGACTGGCATGCTACTGTTGTTATTGGAGGAAGGCGTTCTTCATCCTAGGAGGTAGCGGTTTCAACTCAAGAAGAAGATGTTGCGGTTTTTCTTCTTCGTTGAGTTTGAGGTGGCCGCCCGGATCTGTTTCCTAGGAGAAGTGTATGGCATCTTCTTCAGAGATAGACTACCTTCTCCATTGGGTCTTGCTCCGGTCTAGCCTTTTGCAATTGTATTGCCTGAACAGACTAGACTGACCGGGATCTTCTCTTTGTCAACCTCGAGCTATGAAGAGTAGCTCGAAATCCATTGGAGTTGACAAGTGGCCCTATTGGCTGACCGATCAAGAGAACTTATCACCTTCAGGGATATCGAAGATGTAGAAATCCAGAAAGATCTTGTTATGCCCCATCTTCAGGGACATAACAGCAAAAAATCTTCTTACTCTCCATCATCTGGGCGTCGATCCACTTCGGGTGCTTATGGGAGAAGGACACTAGTTTCTTCGGACCGTAGAAAATCTCTTTTGGTACAACATCCCCAATAGTGTAGAGGAGTTTTTAGGAATAAAATTCTGCTCCCTCTATCCATTCCATGCTACTGATCACAGTAAGACCCTCAATCTTGATGTAGCATTTGGAATGAATGCCTTAGATCTTGAGCATATGCACTTATGCTCCTTCGGCATGTTAGAAACATGGCCGAGGTCATGATGAGCATTGGCATATCATCAATGAGTGGCTCATGATCTGTGGACTTGATTGGTTTGGTAATTTTCCACTATGTGTGGTGGAGGTGAGAGGATGCTGTTGATAGAGTGGTCAGTTGGTTTGCGTGGAAAAAGGGCTCCGAAAACCAACGAAATGTTGCTTCAGCATCTTCTGGAATACGATGAGGTGTCCCGGATTTTGCTATTTAGCAAAGATCTTTCCCACGCTGTTCAAAGTGCGAACACTTTGGTGGCAGGGAAGCAAAATTTCATCCATCAACATGATCCAATCTCCTCTGGCTCTCCCTGCCATCTAGTGGTACCAAACTTTCGCTTCGCCTGTCAGAGAGAACGAAGAGAGCTTCACCGTAAGGTATTTTTGGTTCGAACCGGGTATGGTTGAATTCTACCAGGTGAGGATAGGGATACTAGTCCTTTCTCATAGAGAAGGACTATGCGTGAACCGTGGCTGCGAGACTGGGACTAGTCTCATAACCATCAGATAAGGGGGGTGGTAGGGTGGTGGCCGTTCCAAAAACTCCCGGGATGGAACTGCCGGATAACTACGAGTAGAACTCCATGTGGATGGGCGGAAAGGTGTACAACCGAACGAATTCTAGACTGGTGTTGCTACCGTTCCGCGGCAACGGCGCCAGAAAGCTTGTTGGCACTCCTTAGCCTAAACGAATTACTCCGGGCGGCCTGGCTCTGTAGGGATTTCGGCCCTCCATTCAACCGACACTCCTCAACGGCTGGAGATCATTCCTGGATGGGTGGTTATCTTGTGCTCTGATCATGGCACATAATTCTTCTGTTTTGCTCAAGAGTTCAAGCCTTCCGATTCCAACTCATGCATTTTGGGAAACCACCCATTGGAATGGCTTGATTTCTCCCTCTGGATGATACTGGTAAAATCTCATGCCAAGATTCCACAGAAAGTATGCCGGGCGGCCGGATTCGGGCCTTCCGGTCTAAATAGTGTCTGTTTTGGGTCAATTTTGGATATGTTGTTCCTGAGATCAAATATGCACCAAAACTTGTGGAACTCATTAGTAATAATGGTTATGGCATGGTTATGACCTATCTTTCATGAAATCAGGCAGAGCGTTGGTGGTGAAAATCACTGATATCGACCGCCAACACTAATGAATTCCACATATGCTGGTTTGAAACTATATGCAAGTGAATTTGAGCTAAAATTGAAGCTAAGTGGTTGGTCATGATCCAAATACAAACTTTTGACGAATCAAAGCGCAACACATGTCGTCACATGGTTCAAAGAGCCCACCAAAGTGTGGCAGAACCACCCAAAAAGACTGGGCCCGGGTGCACTGATCTTCGTTGCTAGGCAACTCGGACCCAATTCGGCACGCACCGGTAGTTCCTCGAGTGAAGCCTCGATAAAAGCCACGCTATTCCAGGATCGCGTAGGCAACACTCACACGAAGGTGAGTCCAGAGATTACAACACAGAATATCTCATACATCTCAGAGTTATTACAGCGGAAGGTAAATTTATTACAAACTATGTTCAGAATAGTGAAGTACTGCAGAGTTCCAACTACTCAAATTATGCAAGCATCATTGTCGCAATGGAAGTAGTAAAAGACATCTAACGAAAGGAAGTGACGCATCGATCAAGCCCATACGAAACACGTCACTCAGTGGGAGGGTAATCAGCACCAGCTGACGGGCATTCCCACTCAACAGACCAGCCCGGAGGCAGAGTACAAGGCCAAGTCAGACTCGCAATCAAATCTTCGAAGTTAGTACCTGAAAACAGTGCCACAAGCAAGGCTGAGTATACTAATACTCAGCAAGACTTACCTATCACCGGATATAACATAGTCCGATAACTAGACATGCAAGGCGTTTTGGTTTGTGGGGTTTGTTTTGCCAAAAATGACACTAAGAGTTGATCCTTATTTTCAAGATTTTAACCTTACCATCTTCTAGTTGGATTAACCGTTCTAAGTTTGCATCTATCTCTACTCAAATATGGTAGAGCAACCATTTAATCATACATCAGTATTATCAATATTTGTTCCACTTATTACTCTGTGTGACCAAAAACATTAAGCAATCTCATGTCGCGAGAGGCGGACGATTCTGAATCGAATTTCAACCTGGCCAGGGGAACCTAAACCACACGCATGGGGATCGACTCCGCTTTCGCCCACACTACTGTTCCCCTTTCTTTCCAGTTCGTGGATCCGGATCACCCTCCCCGACTACAGAGTCCGACCACTTTGCACCTGTACGTCCGGACAAAAATAAAACATTCTTCTACCGAGAGGGTGACTGATCGTTCCACTCGCCGGTCCAATCAGATACTTAAGCTTACCGATTACCATATTTCTCGGTATGTGGCTAGTACTTTCAAACACTTAACGAAATGAGCCACACATCGCGACCTTAACCATTTTGACTACACCAGTGGGGTATCACAACTACACAACCCTGCCCGTTGTCCTTATATTTCAGCAGGAATTTAAAGTCAGTCAAATCCTATATGCTCGCGAGAGGCAGGAAACCACTCAACTTCTACCGTTCCTAATTAGCTAGGCAACTAGTCGATAAAAAGATCTGGATATCAAACATTGGTACCTAGGGATCATGCATCTAAGGTTTTCGATCAACGCCTAGAAAACATAAATGCACAATAAAATTAATACAACATATATAAATAGTTAGATGAATAATAATGCTAAAAATAATGGGATTATGCATCGGGGCTTGCCTTCCTGAGCACTCTCAGGCTGAGAGTCCTCGGGGGCTTGGCCCAGGTCTTGAGCTAAGTTAGTGCAATTCAAATTAACCTCCGAAGTGATAAGAGAGTCCGCGGGAACCAGCTCGTAATCTCCAGCGGCGAGACTAACCGTGTCTATATGCAATGCAAGATTCTCATGGTTACAAAGTGATAAATGATTTCTTTCCTTCAAGATAAAATTGTAGTCCAACAAAATTAACTTAATGATGATCTTTGTGAGTTCAGTTATTGGGCAGTCATTTATGGAGTAGTAATTACTGCTATGTTTCTTCATGAATCAGTGTGTGGGTTGGTTTTCATTTTCAGCATTAAAACATAGCATGTTTTCATAATTTCATAATAGAAAATATAATATACTCATGATCTAGTGATGAAAATTTAATGTCGAACAACTCAGACAATCTAGCATCCACTGTATAAATTTCAGCATCTAACCATAAATCATTTAATCATGAAAATTTATGCAAACACAGTACTATAAAGACTTCACAAATTTGCACAGAATGATTGATAGGGTTTTTGGTGCTACAAAAGTTACAGGAGCATCTAGTTATCATCTACTCAGTACTGTAAATTTTCCAGATTTTATTTCTTTAGGCATCAGGGGTTATAAAATTAACAAAATCATCAAGCTATTAAACGAGATAATTTCCACAGAGAGTTATACAAGGAACATGGATCTCAAAATTTTACCTGAACCTAGATATGGCCTACACATGTTCCAGAAAATTATCAAGCATTAATTCTACCAGATAATTTAATTATGTATTTAACTTTACATAATTTTCCATATTAATTCAAGATTGGAGATGACCAGTACTGCATGTGCAATTTTTATCACTGCATGTGCAATTTTTATCACTGCATGTGCAATTTTTATCACAGAAAGAATCTACTTTGTCTAAGAGCATGTCCAAAAATCAGGATCAAATATGATATATTTTACCCAGAACAAAAATAGCAATCCTAGTCATGATTTACTAAGCATGATTTATCATTGAAGCAAAACTCAGTAAATATAGCTCAAACTTTTCAGGCATGCTTCCAGAACTAAAACAAGGCTCCAGAAATAAATCTATATTTTTCTAAGCACAATAACTATATATGGTGAATTAAGTTGATTAAACAAGCATTAAATATGATATATAGCAAACTAACTCTAACATTTCTGAAACTTATAGATCAGCAAGATCTCAGTTACGTATGCATCTAGGAAAAATTCCAGAGCTAGATCATGTCCATGTTTGCCAGCATTAAATCATGAAGTTCATCAACAGATTTGAGAATCTTGGTTGTTTAAACAAGTTAACAGATTCAACTAGGTCTCATATTTTTACCATAAGTCTAATATTCTACCAGAACCAACATTCAAAAAATCAAGGTCATGCAGTGAGTAGAACTTCCAAAACAACCATTTGGTGTTTTTGCTATTCTTTTTCATAGATTAAAATGGGTATGGTTTCTGAAGATTTAAGTGTAACAAAACTTGTAGATCTTAGTGTAATGGTTCCAGAACATTTGAATTTACAATTTTATGATTTTTCTGTGATTTGTTATGCATTTTTGAAGTTCACTGCCAAACCCTGAAAAACTTGCATTCAGACCCTCAAACGAAAAATAAAAATTACAACTGGGTCCTTCGCCGGCCTTTTCCACAGCCGCATCTTGCCGGTGGTGTTCTGCTAGGCAGGGCTTATCGGGACTGCGACTGGGAGGCACGTTGGGCAGAGGAGTTCGAGAGCTACCTACCAATGCTGGTGTTCGGGGTTGGGGTGGCCGGAATCGAGCTCGTCGGCGTTGATGGCGGCGGTGGCGCTCGGGTCGCCGGTGGTGTGGGTGAAGGAGGGCTCGGGGTAGTCGAACGTCGAGCGCACGAGCACCGCAAGAGCATGAGGAAGCTTCTGGGGTCGGTCTCGTGTTCGATTGTTGCTGGAATCGGCCGGTCCACGACGAGCCTCGAGCTCGCTAGCGGCGGCGCGATTGGGCGGCGGCAATTGGGTGGGTTCGAGTGGGTTTCTGGGCGCGCGTGAGCATCACTGGAGTTGGGTGAGGCGGCTGGTGAGATCAGAGGTGCAATGTGGGTCAGAGACGGCCTGTCCGCGCGAGCTCGAGCTCGCCGGCGATGGTGGGTGGCGGAGGAAGGGAGAAAAGAGAGGGGTCGCGCGATGGCGGGGGCTCTGGTCCTATTTATAGACTGGAGGGCTTTGAGGCGAAGCAAGTGAGCTCTGGGGAGGGTTGAACTGAGCCGGGACGCGCTCCACGGTGAGGTGGTGGCCGGAGGAGGCGGCGCGGAGCATGGTGGGCGGCGTGGCAAACGCCCAAGTGGCCAGGGATGCGTGTAGGCGCGAGGAGAGGCCAAGGGGCCATCCAGGTGTCCTCAGCGGGCCTCCTGGGTCCAGTTGGCTGTGGACGCGCAATCGACGAGGTCCACCGGCGGCGTACGGGCGAGCGGCGGTGGAAACAGAGAGGGAGATGGAGATAGGGACCTATCTGTAATTTATGAAATCTCAGGGACCTCTCGGTAAACTAAAATTTTCTATATTTTCCAGGGCTCAAATGAAAAAGTGTTGAATACCAAACTTGTGTAACTTTTCAAGATCTACAACTTTTGTTTTAGGAAAATTTTCATCTAAAGTCCACATTTTGAACTAATTTTAAAATTTCAAACTTGCACAAAAGGGCTTTGATTTTTATCTGATTTTTGGTGGGATTTTGCTGAAAGTTGAAATGAGAACATGTCATTTAAGGTACCATTTACAACCCAAACTTATTTTTGTGCATATTTTTGAATAGGATTTGAATATGTTTTTAACCCCTTTACTCTCACATATTATTTTCCAAATGTATAGTTTGACTTTTATTTGACCCTTTTCTTTCCAAATTTAATTTCCCAACCCTTCTATATTTTATTTGAGTGAATTGATCTGGATTTTAGTGCACAGACACCAGAGGTGTCACACAAAGCAAGAAAACCGATATGAAAGAGGCTTAGGCACGTGGCAAGGCATAGGGGGCCTACCTGGACGCTTCCTGGCCAAAGGCGGTGGCCAGAGGGGGGGCCCACTGATCGGCCGACCCGACTGGTCGTCACCACCAACCTTCATCTTTGGCCTGCAGCTTCCTGTCAGCTTCCCAACGTCAGTTTAATGTGCCTCCCCTGCTACAAACACCGAGAGAAGACCGCCTAGCTCCTCCCTATAAATACAAGAAGGGGGGGTAGAAAATAAACACACACACACACACCACACACCCTTCACCTCTCTTCTTCACTTGGAGCTTGAAAGCTCTCCTTATGTGCTTAGGCAGCCTAGGGGTGTAGGAAAGATAGGGACAGAGTGAGGAGAAGTCGGAGAAGTGTCGGACTTGTCGGTATTCTTCTCCGCTTGTACCTCGACAGATGTTTATCAGTCATTGTAAGTGTTCATGACTTCTTCAGCACTCAAATTTTAATTCAAATTTAGTAGTAGTTCCTAGCTGTTTACTAGATTGAGTGTTCACTAGTAATAGTGGGTAGCTGTAGTCTAAGACTCCCGATAAAGATGGATGTTCTTGGCCAGGACTGGAGCTAGTAAATGATAGTGTAGGCATGGTGCCTAGACTAGAAATTACCATTCGATTGTTGTAGCTTCCCATGATTTGTAGAGGTAGTCTTCAGGTGGTGACAGCCCTGTTTTGTGTCCTTGTAATCCTCCACGTTCGGTTGCACGATAGCAGCCCAATCATTAGAACTTCTGGTTTACCCAGGTGATGCTGATGGCCCAAAGTAAATAGCTAAACTTAGGCTTTTATTGTCTTAAATCTTGAATATGAATAGTCCTCTCTATCCTTGATCCTACTGGTGTTGTGTCCTTGGATGAGCCTGAACCGTAGATAGCATACTCACATTCTTCTAGATTCGATAACCCTTGGAATACTCTAAGGTGAAAGCTACAGCAGTATCCGTGCCCTTGCAGATTTTCTTTTGTGGAGCTCGAATATACCAACAAGCTTTCGGGCGCTGTTGCCGAGGAATGATAGCTACTTTATCTTCGGACTCAGTCGTCCTCGTATCTTTTTCTTTTTTCTTGATTCTATCTCAAACCCTGCTACCCATGGAGCAGCTATCCCTTCATCAGCTCTCTGCACCCAAAAGCGAGTTCTGTGAGCCACCATCACTATCTAATCCAATTCATACAACTATCTTTGAACTCAGCTCAGGCTTTGTAGCCTTAGTTCAGGAGAATTCCTTTTCTAGAAGGGATTTCTGTGCAAATTTGAGTAAGTGTGCTCATGTTTGAATATTTCAAGCATGACACATGAAACTCTTAAATGAAAGTTATTTCCATTCTCCCTTACGGAGGATGCGAAACAATGGTACTCTCACGTCGCAGGAGTGTACATGGAAATTGGACTCAACTTCGGGACAAATTTTGTTCCACGTTCTTCCCGCTTTCCCGTATTTGCGCTCTGCGGGCGGAAGTTTTAACCTTCTGCCAGAACGACAAGGAATCAACCAGTGTAGCATGGGCTTGATTTACCTTATTGGTTCAATCAGGCCCTAACTTGTCCTTGCCCAAGCATTTGTTGCTTCAATATTTCTATACGGGGCTTGACAAGGAGTCTGCACACCACTTCAATCTCACTTCTGGACGTTCTTTTGCACATTTAACCCCAACCGATGGAAGGGAAGTCTTCGACAAGATTCTGGATAGAACTTCTTTTGTTTGTGTGCATGAGACACCCCTAGCAGAACCCGAGGTGCTTAAAGAGGAAGTTCCAATGATTGAATCAGAATAATTGGAAAGCCAATATGTATATTCGACTCCTGAACCCTCTCCCGAGCTTAAACCGGAGACACCATATGTACAACACTGATGGCAACTTGTACAATGC
Source organism: Panicum virgatum (assembly GCF_016808335.1). Lineage (NCBI taxonomy): Eukaryota > Viridiplantae > Streptophyta > Magnoliopsida > Poales > Poaceae > Panicum > Panicum virgatum. Next base: position 35,439,860 of record NC_053146.1, on the reverse strand, counting down.
TGATGGCAACTTGTATTTACCTTTTTCGAGCACAGGATGTTGATCCTTCCTTTTGCCCTTATTTTGCAGATCAAGTCGAGCCTTCTCGGTGTCCTTAGATTTACCTGCTATCTCGAGTAAAGTCACTAGTAAGGCCTGTTGACGGTCGTTAAGTGCAAAATATGACCGTTATCTATACTCATAAAAGAAGGAATACCATACCTCTTACTTGCATATTTGTATCACTAACCTAGCTCCACAGTTGTTTTCGAAGATTTATATTTTCAGGAGCACGAGTCCGGAATAAGAAGAAAACACGAAGAATACGCAGACAAAGTCGAAGAAGATCGCGTCCTGCGTAACACATGCAAAAGACGCCCACAAACCTGACCAAAACCGACCAACTGGACCCCAGCACCGACGTATCAACACAAGGGCCCACCAGGCAGTGTACTAGAGAAGGACGGTGGCCAGAGGCGGCGAGGTGGGGCCGGCCAACCCCATGGGTCGGCCGAACCTGGCCCCCCTCCCGTCCAGGTGCATTTTGGCGGGAAGGTCACTCTGATTCTCCAGGAGGCGGCTGATGATGTTTCCATATTTATCTTGGCGGGAACCGACCTCAAGGAGCTATAAAATGGGCCTCTCATACCACTCACCACACACACCACTTGAAGGCCTCTCTCTCACACTCTCTTGTGACTTGTACTCCTTAGGGTAGTGGAGCTAGGCTAGTACTTCATCTCTTTAGCGAATCCAGTCGTCCTCGGGGTCGGCGAGCAATCCTCGGCCTCTGGTATGGCTTTGTATTCCGACTCTCGTTATGCTATTCATACTGAGTTCGTTCTTGGTTATCTTGCTATGTTCTTAACTTGCTTAGCCTTGATCTGTGCTTTATCAAGTTATACTAGTTACTTGCTTAGACCAGATGATCCGGGTAAGGATATTAGTTTGTTGTGCTTTCGGGCTTGCCTTAGCATCGTACCTGTCCATCCGAAGGGTGGGGGACCCGACGGTGCAGAGGTAGTGACCTCATATGCGGGCATGGTGCCCAGGTATGTGGGATCCCTTGGATATGACGGTGCTCCACGGTTTGATTGGGTAGACCGCAGGTGGTGACAGCCCTATTGGTCCGCAGGGAAGCTGCTTCTCGGTTAGCGTACTCCCCGACGTTTGGGTATCGTGTAGGAGTTCATGCAAAGATGAAACGGGACTGGATGTTCTCTAGTGCGGGTCTTTCTCCCCGATGTCCCTAATTTCCCGGCACCTGCAGCTCTAAGCATGTGCTAACGTAACTTGTCTGCTAACATAAATAGTATACTAGGATCTGTTTGCCTATGCTCCCACTAACCTTAGGTGTGCTTGTTTATTCTTTATTCATGAGAGTTGATTGTTCTGTGTGTGTCACATTACCCCTGATTATTCTTTATTTATCACTTACCCCTGTATAATCAGCAGTCTGCACCTTATTTCATAATGTCATGGTTATGTAACTAGTAAACATCTTTACACAACCTCGCCATTCCTTGGGAAATTATAAATAATGATACCCTGAATACTTCCAGGTGAAATGCTACAACGGTATATCCGTGCGCTTGTGGATCTTTCTGTAAACGTTAAGACATACCAACCCGGCATTTCCTTGGCGGCGTTGCTAGGAACTAACCCCTCCTAGTAGCGACGCTAAGAAATATCAACAAAGCCTCACATATATTCTTCTCAATATGCATTACATCGAGATTATGGCATATAAGCAATGAAGACCAGTAAGAAGACTAACAAAATACTCTCCGTCTTCTAGTTGTGCCATCTATTATCTTCCTCACGCTGCTTCCTCTTCTTGCAAGTGGTCGTTCCAAAAGTTACTTGCTCAAAACTCTCGTACCGCTGCAAGACTTGTTCATACTCAGTGGCATTGGAGGCTCCCTCTGTTCAACATTGTTATTAAAGCTGACCTTGTTCCTTCACCGCCTGTGGTCCGATAGCAAAAGATGGCGATGGCCCTTGTAGCAATGTGTTTCGATCAAAATTTTAACTACAAGTAATTAGTGTCCTTGTGACAATAAGAGCAAGCAAACTTTCGTTTTGTGCTCCAACCAAATAGCATCACATAAGCGAGAAAATCGTTTAATGTCTAAAGTAGAATCATAGTCTCGAAAGGATTACTGACTCACTGGTGGCAATAGAGGCGGCCGTACACCATCTCGCCTAACCGGGGGGGGGGGGGGGGGTTAGCGTTAGCGAGCTAGCTAGCTAGCTAGCTAACTTTTAAAAAAAAAACCAGCTAGCTAGCTAGTGAGGCATGGGTTGTGATGCACTGTGCGCGCGTGTCCTCAGGCCCCCCTCGCCGCGCTCCCGGTGTGGTGCATGCCTGCGCGACATACCATGCCGCCGCTAGTGCCCAACGACAGCGGATCATGGGAGGAGGAGTGATGCCATTTCCATCCGCAGAGCTAGCTTCCCCCTTTATAACCAATGTTTGATTTGCAAGCTACTGCTACCAAGCCACCTTGCGCTCGATCCCCTCAGCTCTTGATGATCTCTGTTGCTTGCGATGCATGGAAAGCCAAACGGGGGCACATGGCCGGCGGGCCGGGAGATCGAGCTCGCCTAATCTCAGGTTCCAGGCCAGTTCTACGAATCTACCACACACCGTTTCTTCCACGCCGTCCGTTCACAGCCCAGTCGCACTAACTGGCGAGGCAGCAGGTGCACGGGCGGGACGGATCGGACAGGTAGGTCCAAACTGAACTATAGTTTTCGCTTGGCTTACATGGAACATCGCAAAATCTCCAGGGCACAATCAATTTGTGTGCATGAGTTGGCCGCAGATTTTGACTCACCAAATCTTTCGTGGTGTTCCGAGGATAGTTCAAGGAATTATCTCCATTGCATGTTTTGTTGACTTGAGTTGCGAATATAATGTCCATTGCTTGTGATATTTGACTGGACTGTGAATGACACGTGTTGTCCTGTTTCCAGGCACATGTTCTTGAAATCTGGTTTTCCCAGGTCACGTTTGCGAAACCTGCGCATATACCAAATATTTTGACCAATGATGACAAAGGTTTGGCTTCGAGAAAACTATTTAATGCATAAATTCTCTCTGACGTCGTCATCATCTTCGAACGTCTTATATATATTTATATTCTCGCCTTGTTGGACTCGTTACTACTAGCTACTTGACAATTATAACAAACACAGTTCCTCCATGCCTTGAGCTTTCCTCTATAAATAGCAAGCAGGAGCTCATCATTCAGCAAACACTGAAATAGCCAGTATATATTGTTCTACAAGAGATCGAGAGAGAGAGAGAGAGAGATTGAAAGAGAGAAAGAGCGCGCGCACGGAAGATGCTGGCATTTACTACAGAATTCCTCAATGCTCCCTCGCTTCGCCAGCCGACATCCGGCGTACAACAGCCATGGGGGCGGCCTTTCCTACAGCTGCACCCTCGCCGTCGAGCATGTGGTAATAATCTCTAAAAAGACATGAATGTAGTCCATCAGTAGCTAGCATGATAGACAACTAGTATCGAAATTATTAATTAAGAACATGCATTTCATAGGTTAAATAAATGCTGCATTTCTTAATCCATGTATGGGGACCGATATATAGTGCTTACTATAAACATTATAGTGATTGATTGACGTGCGTGTTTGCCTTTGATTGATTTTCTTGTACTTCAAGCGTGTTTGCATCGATCTCATGCATGCCTGATTGACAGGGCCCGTGCTAATAAGCAAATCGCCATACTCGGAGTCTGGAAAAGCACGGGAACAGACAGTTGATGGACATTTTGAACAAAAGGATGAACCAAGCGAAACGGAAAGCATGGTTGATGCCATCAGAACAGCATTGAGGTCAATCGGAGAGGGTGAGATCACCATTTCAGCCTATGACACGGCAATGGTAGCCCTTCTCAGGAACCCAGATGGGGGTGATGCGCCACTGTTCCCATCGACCATTGACTGGATCATCCAGAATCAGCTACCCGATGGTTCATGGGGTGATGAAGCCTTCTACATGATCAGCGACAGGATCATGAGCACCCTAGCATGTGTTGTGGCATTGAAGACTTGGAACATCCATGCCGATAAATGCGAGAGAGGTAGATCACCGGATCATTTGCTTTGCTCATACATCTCAATTGTTTCTTCAAATGGATATATACATCATCAATACGAACGTGATTGTTTTAATTAGGATTTAGATATTTATTTTTTAAGCAAGGATATGGTTTACCATTTCTTGCAGGTCAGTTATTTATCAAAGAAAATATTTGGAGGTTGGCACACGAGGAAGAGGATTGGATGCTAGTCGGATTCGAGATTGCCTTGCCGTCACTCCTAGACATGGCCAAGGATCTTGACCTCGACATCCCCTACAATGAGCCAGCCCTGGAAGCGATATATGCAGAAAGAAAAAGAAAGCTTGCTAAGTATATATGCTTAAACCTATTCCTTAACTTTTTAGTTTTGGAAAATTAAAGCATGCCTTGCACAAAAGATGGTTTTATTTTTGAGAAATCGTAGGTCATGGCCACTTCAATTATTTTATCAAAATCATCATGTATTGCAAGGTTTATCTACAGTCATTTCGTTGCCACTCTGCGATAGCCCATATAAAGTAGGAAAATATTGAGATATTAATTGGTTATTTGCGGATTTAATTATATTTTTTTACTAGTATAGTTTTTGTTTGACAAACAGATCCTTCAATTTTTGTTTGACATAATAGTAACAATATATATATATATATATATATATATATATATATATATCTGACCTTGAAAATTTAGGATTCCGAGAGATGTACTACACGCTAGGCCAACGACTCTGCTACACAGCTTAGAGGGAATGGTAGACTTGGACTGGGAGAAGCTCCTTAAGCTCCGGTGTCTCGATGGATCCTTTCATTGTTCACCTGCTTCAACAGCTACTGCTTTCAAGGAAACAGGAGACAAGAAATGCTTCGAGTACCTCGATGGAATGGTCCAAAAATTTAATGGCGGAGGTAAATTAAACAAGGGACTATATCTTTTTCTTTTTGAACGACATGCAGAACGTTCATACATAATAAACGTGGAAACAAATTTCTTCTGTTGAGCACATCTCCTTTGTTTCTACTGTCGTCTATTTACATTTTTTATTATATTTTTAGTGCCATGTATCTACCCTTTGGATGTGTATGAACGCTTATGGGCGGTTGATCGGTTGACAAGGTTGGGCATATCAAGGCACTTCACAAGCGAAATTGAGGATTGCTTAGACTATATTTACAGGTAACATACATATATTCATACATACATATATATACATATTTGCGGGTACGACCATCTATATATTCATCACCAAACGACATATAAGCAGGAAACATAAGTAACAATCATGCTGCACAGTTCCTCCATTCTGAAATGTAAGGCATTTTGTTTTATACTAATTCAAAGTAGTATAGGGTTGACCAAATTTTGTTTTAACATCTAACACATCAAAGATGTAAATTATGAAACTATATTTCATATTCAAAATATTATTACATTTTTCTATAAATTTATTCAAACATAGAACAGTTTGACGTTGGACAAACCAAAATATCTTGCATTTAAGGACAGAGAGAGTAGCTTGTTGGAAAGTCTATTTGTATGTTATTTATTAATTTATTCAATCATATATATAACTAAGCCTGTTTATTGGTATTCAAAGATCCGAGTTATTATTAGCATGTGCTACAGTTCCATCTGGATCGCCAAATGAAATATGTCTACGGTTGAACAGGAACTGGACTCCTGAGGGATTAGCTCATACAAAGACTTGCCCGGTAAAAGATATTGATGACACAGCCATGGGTATTCGTCTCCTCCGACTTCATGGCTACCATGTCGACCCCTGTAAATTACTAGTACTTGTTAAGACCTAAGATATATAGATCATCCATCACATGAGGTACGGTTCTAATAACTGGCATTTTTTTGTACAGGCCTGTTGAAACACTTCGAGAAGGATGGCAAGTTCTTCTGCTTGCACGGGGAGTCGAACCCATCTTCTGTCACCCCCATGTACAACACTTATCGGGCTGCCCAGCTCACATTTCCTGGTGATGACGACGTCCTTCGGCGGGCTAAGGTATTTTGCCGTGAATTCCTCCTTGAGAGGAGAGGCTCTAACAGAATGAAGGACAAATGGGCAATCGCAAAGGACATACCAGGCGAGGTACGTGGCAAAATGAATAGGAATTAAACATCATTCCCTGATCTTGACACGAAACTAGCAACTCCATTCTACCTTCTACTTCAATAATAGGTCGAATACGCCATCGACTTCCCATGGAAAGCAAGCTTGCCACGAATTGAAACGAGGATGTACTTGGATCAATATGGAGGTAGTGGTGATGTCTGGATCGGGAAGGTTCTCCACAGGTAATCTTTAGATGTAGGATACTCAGCTATATAACATGTAAAACTAGCATGCATATTAGTGTCCAGGGATCTATTATGGAGAAAAGGGTCAAGACCACCTACTCTACTGAACAAAAATGAAGTTAATAAAACCAACATCTTGCCCATACGTATCAACAATGAAATGGTTTGTGTCCACCTAATCAATTTTAATAAAACCAACATGTTAGCCAAATGACTTCAAAAGAAACCTTGTCTTCTACAAAGTTGTAGTTGTTGGTGATCCAAGTACTCATTTTATCCTGATTTAAGAAAACCAAAAGATCCTTTTGTCGGGGATGTGAGAGTTATTATCCTTTCATTAAAAATACAATAATTAAAAATACAATAACCCGTCCGGAAAACAAATTGTGCCTCTCTTTATTCTCAATCAGAATGAACTTTTCAGGATGACTCTCTTCTGCAATGATCTTTATCTCAAGACAGCGAAAGCTGACTTCAGGAATTTCCAAAGAGACTGCCGAATGGAGTGGAATGGCCTTAGAGAGTAAGTCTCTGCCAATTTAGTTATTTGGTACCTCTCATTCCCAAACTCCAATTACTTAGCTGACAATCAACTAAGTATATGTTAACTAGATTATTCGCAATAGCTCAGAAGTGTTTACTTGTATATATATGTAGGTGGTATTTCAGGAGTAATCTTGAGAAATATGGTGGGACCCCAAAGAATGCACTGACAGCATACTTCTTAGCTTCCGCAAATATATTCGAGCCAAACCGAGCTGCGGAACGTCTTGGATGGGCTCGCACAGCAGTGCTTGCTGAGGCTGTCTCCTCGCACTTGCAGAAAATCGGGTACACATATAAGTTGATTTTGATCTGATGTTTCCACCCACTGGCATAATCTTCCTTAACTAGCTTGGTGATTCTACGCCACTACTGTTTATGCATGCAGGGGACCAAAGAATTCGACCAAGAATCTTGAAGATCTTATCGAGCTTATTCCATTCGAAGGCAGTGCTTCTGGCAGTCTCCGTGATGCGGTACGGTATATATATTTTACTCATCAATTCATATATCTTAGGTCCTGTTTGGATCCAAGTGCTAGTGGATAAAAGTGCTAAACTCTAGCACTAATGTATCCCAACAAGAGTGCTAATAGGAGGTACAAAAGTTTAGCTCTCAACCTTAACCTCCTCCAAACAGACCCTTAGATACCTATGATCGACATATCACGTTAATTATTACATTTGATGGAAATGGAAAACCCTTATCTATTTCCTTGTTTAACTGCAGTGGAAGCAGTGGCTCATGTCATGGGTTGCAAAGGGGAGCGAGGGATCAATTGAAGGTGATACAGCACTGTTGTTAGTTCGCACGATCGAAATTTTCTCAGGAAGGCATGTTTCGACCGAGCAAAAGCTCAGCCTCTGGGAGTATTCTCAGCTCGAGCAGCTCACCTCCTCCATCTGCTCCAAACTATCCAGGAGGGTTCTTGCTCAGGTGCGTTGTCCTGAATTCATCTATACATCTATGCCCCTTTGATTGTGCATGTAACTTTTCAATTTATGAAAATTTAATAATTAATTCCTCAGAATGGAATAAAAAGTATCGAGGACACTGAGGACATAGACCGGCAAGTGGATTTGGAGATGGAAGAATTGGCTCAATGTGTTCTTCAAGGCAGCAGTGCACTCAATAGAGCAACCAGGGAGACATTTCTCCATGTGGTGAAGAGCTTCTGCTACGTTGCCCATTGCTCTCCTGAAAAAATTGAGAACCACATAGATACGGTGATATTCCAGGATGTAGTTTAGGAACAAATCAACCCCATTTTATATGCCCGATGTAAGTTCTTGTTAATGAGTACACCAAGAATTATGTACTATAATCCTCACTCAAGAAATAATAATTAAGCATTGTGTGGGACGTGTATGCCTATTGTGAGTTGACACAAAAACATACAGCGTGCAGGGCACACCTCTCGGCGCCTCTGCGCAAATCTGTCGGGCCGGTTTGGCAAGCCGATCAGACTGGTCTCATCGGGTCAGCCCCCACCTTGAGGTTGTTCTAGGGAAGGAAGACCACCTAGAACATCACGTAACGTAGTAGCCAAGGGATGAACGATGGGCTGGGGTTGGAAGAGCTAGAGTTTGGAAAATGTAAAAGGGAAAGGTAATATATTGATTTGTTCTTTGATATATTAGATACCCTCAATCTATCATGGTCCTTTATACTTATAGGGAGGAAAGGTCTTACTAATTAGGAGTTGAAACTAAAAAAATCCATGTCAAAATAGAACTCCTAATTCGAATTACACAGCTAAAGCCGGTTTAACCGTCCTATTAAACCAGTCTGATCCGTGTTCCCTAGGTCAAGTCTCCCCGAACTCATAACTTTCTCATTCAAACTCCAAATGGAACTATCTATATATATTTGGATTGTGTTGATGAGAGCTAAGAAATGGTGAATTCAAATTTACATTTTGACAAAGTTATCTGAGATGGTTAGACCAGTTTGTGCACACCAGCCAGACCTGTTTGCCTAGTCATACCAATTTTGGTTGTTAACATATACTCCCCTATTTTTTAGCAAAGCTTGCATGGCAAAAACTAAACTTCTCGACAAAAATTGCCTAAGGATGATGACAGCAATAGATCAGCCATATATTGTTTCTAAGGGCCATAGTGTCTATCGGCCATGAGTTTTGCACCAATTCAACATGATGATGAAACAACTTGCTTTTGCTTCCATACTTGCTTAGTAGTCACTGATCTTGGTATCACCTCCACCTATTGCTCCATTGATTCTTTCTTGTACATTCATTGTACCCTCCCCATTAGAGTGTGAGACAAGCATGAGGGATACCAGCACTGTCGGTGTTTTACTGGCAAGACTAAGTAGGGATACACTTAGGTAGTTGATTGTAAGCCGGGTGTCGCAAAGATTAGGAACACAATCGATGGTACAAGCAACTCAAGGTTTAGATAGATTCAGACCATGAGTTTCGTAACACCCTACATCCTATTTGGTGGTTTGTATTGCCTAAAGGTTGTAGATAATTTGGAGGGAGTTCTTGCCCACCCTTATATAGCCTAGGGGGGTACTGTTATTTGAAACCCTAGATCAGTATTAGCCTAAGAGTCCTTCCCGAGTACTACTCGAGAAGTTTCTTTCTGTACCAATCAGTCCTACCATGATATGAGTACATTACATGATGTCAGGATATAGGACATGCCGGACACGCCTCATCCCTTATTCCGAGCAGATATGTGTCATCTCAGGTACCTCGTGGCGCCGGGTCTAACAAGACCCCGAGCTCTTCATAGCCGAGTAGTGCATCCCAAGTTGTCTTCGGGTTCCCTAAACTTCACCTAGAACGCATCTTCCGAGTACTTCCTTGGCTACTCCAAGGCTGTGTGCCCGAGTAGATTCTAAATCTTCAAAAATAATCTTCACATACAGGGCGTGATGAAAATCGCACTTCATATGGAGTAGCCTCTGAGACTTAGGCTCAATCAAAGAATCAAGTCGAGGGTCCAATCAGTCTCGAGTTTTCTATTCTTTGTCGTCCAAATAGATTTAAAAACAAACCACTGATGACACGTGTCTCGTAGCCCCCGAGTCTTGAATCCAACTCTAGAATTTGGAAAAAGAATCCAAAACATCGTGGCATGCAATAGAATTTTTTTCGATGGTTAATTTGGATTATTCGGTAAGAAATTTGAAAACCCTTTTTCTCGGGATAGAATTCCTAAAAAAAATAGTTAAACAAATAACTTCTGAAACGAAATCCAAAATTACCACTAGGGAAAAATATTATCTCGTACAAAATGTTTCATCTTCCTAGGAATTACTAGATTGCCATCCCACTAGGTATTTAACCATGCAGTGGCTTAGGGTAAATCCACTTCCAATACGTTGTCACCACTTTTTCTTACACTCCAGCGCCGTTATTTCCAGATCTAGATCTAGATCTCGATCTGCTCTTCCACCGCCTCCCCACTTCATCAATCTAGTGGCCAGTGTCTTCTTCCTTGCATTCGTGTTGCCACCCCCCCCCCCTCTCATGCCCCTTGAGCGTGTTGAAGAAAGAACTCGGGAGACCAGAGATAGCAGGGAAGAAGAACATGAATAAGGGGGAAAGGGGGAAACAGTTGCTTGAATTAGCCCCACCGGTTGATTCTTGGAGGAAAATTAAGTGCATCGAATCCAACCCCATGAATCTTGTTGCTAAGGGGTTTTCTGCAAGCCAGAGAGATAATCCAATGGCACCTAGCTGAGTTGGATACTACTTCTTAGAAGCATGTAGATGAACTAGACTTATTCCACCATGGATTGTTGTACCATATGGTATCCAGATTCACCAACTCAATCTTGCATTTATCTATCTTTATCCAACTCTGAGAGGCTTTTCTTGGGATCAAGCCCCACTAGGACCTTTTCCACCTTCTCTTCCACCTGAAGCTTCATCCGTGTAATGAAATCACCAATATTGTTTGAGGGTATGGATTTCAGCTTAGGCAAGGGATGGATAAATACTATATTGAGTGCAAACCCCCGTCAGTGTTTCTCATAGCAATGGCCAGCAGCAAGCGCAGGCGAAGGTACTTCCTATCATCCACTAGCCATCAGTCGCCACCTCGGGTAATGATCCCCATTCTCTCTTGCCCCCTGCACTCTGCTTCCATGGATCTAATCTGGCCCTCTGCAACACTGTAGCAATGATGAGTCTTCCAGCATGCCTCGCCGAATTCCTTCCCCAGTGTAGGTGGATCCCTTTTCCGATGCTGATGAGTGCTTGGTGACGTGCCAGGAAGTCGCTCACACCGGGCAACTGGCTGCGGAGAACACAATCCACGCCATCCGTGCCCAACCCGTGGCTGCTAACGCTCGAGTCGCAAGTAGGATTTTTTCTTTTTCTATCGAAGAAAACCCTCTTTGATATAACATCAACTTTTAATTAAGCTGCCTTTTCCTCTCTTAGCCCTTGAATCCCAAGTCCAAGCCCTTCTCGATGCAGCAACTACTGCCACCGATACAGTGAATGCTCAGGGCGACACCGTCGCCACCCGGCTGCAGGACATCCCCAACCGCGTCTAGGAAGTTGCTGGCCACGGAGTTCACCTGGGAGCCGCCATCGCTCTAGCGGTAGTGCGGGACCTATTTGGGAACGACCTCTGGACCCTGCATCCCATCTTCACTGAAGGCGAGGCACGGGAAGATTTCGAGGAACTCATCGATGACCTCGGAGTTGTCGCCACCGCCATCGCCGACGAAGTCAATGTTACCAATGTCATCAACAATGTCTTTGTAGAGGAGTAGATTGGTGGTGGTGATAGCAGCAAGTAGCCGATGTATCAGCCTCATCTATAGATCGGCTTCTCTAAATAAAATTAGCGATGAATGAATCGGCTCCTTTTTCTCTCTTATTGTGTTTTGATAGCAATGCGTGAATTTTTACTTTCTACCGATCATTTTCAGCATTGAGCAACCTGATTGATTTGGAATGTCCAACTAAACATGTATCTTTTCGCAACCAGCCAAGCAATATACCACCGAAACTCATCCTTGAATAACTTGTACCAAGTAAATAAATCGGCAAACCAACATTTGGAACATCCCCGGATTATGACAAACTAACAGCCTCTTGAGATCTGAACCTCTGAATCCAAATATTAGGCTCTCTGAAAAACTCATCAAACCTTCTACCAACCCAGAGAATGTTTAACAAATAAAATGAAGGTTGTCCATCAAGGCCAAAAATTATTGAATCCATCTTACATTCCTGTTGATCGGCTGCAAGGATAAATCCTTTGACTCTGAGCGATCAAGGATACTTGAACTCTGATGGATGCCCTCAATCCAGCTTATGTCGTCAATGCAAAAATCCAAGGAGTTCCTTTCATCCCCTCAGTTCGAGATACTAACTTGCTGATCTCAGACGAGAATAGTATGAACAACTAGAGACCGGCTAACACCAGGAATTGTGAAAATTGCCTCAGAAAGAACTTAGGTGACTCATCCAAACTTTTTTGATAAGCAAGACAGCATCAGGGCCAAACCATTCAGCCATCAAAGATTTGTTTTATTAATGCTTTTTGCACTAAGGGCGATAGATATCATATCGGCCACATAACGACCAATGCTCGTAACAATTGGCTATACAGAATGAATTCACCTTTCTTTAAAATACTGAATTGTCGATCCTCAGCAGTGATATACAATATCAGCTATAAAAGGATTAATTTCCAAAATAACTGGTGATCCAATTGAATTGAAGCACTCAAATCCTTTTTTTCTTTTTTTATACTAAAGGCGATATACAGTATCAACTATATTTTGTCCTACATCAGATGATCAGGATGACTTCTCCGAGCCGATTTCTTGAATTGTTTCAATTTGAAATCAGCCATCTTTAGGGCGTCGCCATGCCGGGCTTCACTGGATATGCACCTCATACCAACACCCCGCCAAACTTCAGGATTGACTGTTGCAATACTAAAGGATGAATCTGCACGGACCATCTGCATAGAATCTCCAATCCAATGAATAAAACACTAATGCATCATAGATGGAATGCAGCAGTTGGCATGAATCCTATCTCTTCCAAGGAGTATAGCATATGAACCTTTACCGTTGATGACGAAGAATGTGGTGGGTAGAGTCTTGCTTCCAATCATCAAGTCAACACAAATTACCCCCAGAGCTGGCGATACATCTCCTTTGAAGTCAGTAAGCATCATGTCAGTTTCGACTAGATCTTCCTCCCTGAGCCCAAGCTTTTTGAATGTCGCATATGGCATGAGATTTATCGCAACACCTCCATCGATAAGCATATTGGTCATCGGCTTGCTGTTGATGTATCCTTTGAGAAACAATGGCCTCAAATGCTTGCGCTCTTTGTCTTCTAACTTCTCAAACGTGGCCGAAACAGGATCCAATGATAACTGTGCCACGACCTGCTCAATGTCTTCATCAGATGGGCTTTGAACTCCATTGGCAGGATGAAAACCATGTTAACTGATGCTGCCTCAACTTCATCGGCTTTCCCTTTAGCGTGCCACACCTGTGACTTGGGGCGCTGATCTCGATGAGCATACTCTTCTCGCTGCTACTCCCATGATGCAACCTCTGTACGCGTCTCTTCTGGGATCGAGTCAAACCTCCAGGACACCATTGATTTGGATTGGTCATGGAGTCATACTAGTGATCTCCCTGAGCTTTAGGATCTTGTGCATATGGCTCAGTAGAAACATGAGCATTGGCTTCCTCTTCCAATCGCTCATGAGAGGAAACTCTTCTTCCCAGCCGATCATGGACAGGAGTGCGCCTTCTCTGAGTCTCGTCCTAGTGAATCAACTATTGGCCTCGACCCTCAAAACACTTCCTCTTGTATGAGACTGCTTCCTATTGACAGTCCTTTACTGCCAAATCTGACCGTCAACTCCTGTAAAGAACAGTGACAAAACAAACACCAAACTAGAGATAGGAGTTTAATACTAATCATTTCCACAAGTTTTGGTGAATCATTGTTTTCAAGAGACCATGTCTGCATACAGAGGAAAATTGTGCTCAAACAAAGGTAAAAGTACACTTCAAAGCATTGTATGAGATCACAAGAATTGGAGGGCCCACATTCTGAAGCAAAACAGCCCAAGTCCAAGACAAATCATAGTGCTGACCAAATTAGCGGCAAGCAAATGGATCCAACGGCCCAAATGACATACTAAACCAATAGAGACTTCATGGGCACACCCAAGACCCACACAAGGAGCCCACAAAGAGTGCACTGACCAAAGATTGCCCCCACGGTGTCAAAAGGGGGTCGGCCGACCCCCAACTGGGCTCAATCAAGCCCATCTTTCTCCAGGAGCTCCCCGTCGTGTTTCTAATGCCAGTCCTGTGGTGTCTGTTGTTATTTCTTAACGTTCATAGAATAATCCGCAAGCACACGGAGATACCTTGTAGCACTTTACCTAGAGAGTATTCAGGGTATCTTATATTTCTCAGGGAGCGGAGGTGTAACAGTCTTCTAGCTAGTTTACCCATGGAAAAGCAAGAAGATAGGATGGCCCTGGGTAGTGTGGTTATCTAAGAGAAGAGATACTTAAGAAAGATAAACCCATCTCTCACTCACTTGCTTCGGGCACCAGCTTAACTACTCTTGGTCCACCAAGAGTATCCGGCTATTAGCACTACACCCAACCCGAACATGGGGGGCTACATGGGACGGATAGGGCTATCACCACCTGCCGCCTACCCCGACAGATCGTAGGGAAGGGATGCATACAAAGGCGATGTCAAGCCTAGACTCAATGTCTACGCTATCGATCACTACTTCTAACCCCGGCCAGACTTCGTCTAAAGATTCAAGTCCTTAGGCTAGAAGCAAACATCTGAGGACGAACGATGATCCCACAAGCTAATGTTAACAAAAGCTTAACTTTGATAAGAACTCAATACCTTAGATGGCACCTGAATACTTACTCGAAAGAGGTTTGTACCCGCCGAGGTACAAGTAGAGGGAGGCTGATAACTCTAGCTCTCCTACTAGACTCCTCCTCCACACACTCCCTAACCTACTCTACAAAGTAGCTCTAGAGGTGGAGTCCCCCTACATCTTCTCTTCTCCCAGTTGTGTCTTCACTTGTAGTGTCTTGAGAGGGTTCTCCTCTCCTCCCTTTATAGCTTGGATAGGTCGGTTCCTTCCATCCATCAATATGAAAACACTGGGCACCGCCTTCAGGAGGATAAGGGTGATCTTCCCGCCAAAGCTTGGGCCAGATGGAGCCTACACGGGGTCGGGCGAACCTAGGGGTCGGCCGACCCCCAGGTATCACCTCCCCGTGTCTACCTTCCCTGGCTGGCTGATAGGTGGGCCCTGGTCTTAGGTATGTGTGTGCTTGGGCTTTGTACATTGGTTTGTCCTATCAAATGGGCCCTTCTCGTAAGTGTGACGCAGGATTGGATCTTTTATGTATTTGTGTTGCATCTTGTGTATGTTTTCATCTTATTTCGCATATGGGTGCCTGCAAATCAAGAATCACCAAAACTTGTGGAATTGGTTAGAATTAAACCCTACAACTAAGTTTGGTGACTAAATATCATGATAAGATGCAGGAGTTGACGGTTCTATTTTTGACTTAAGGACCGTCAACAGTGCCCACCTCAGAAGTTCTGCCTCGGATGCATCCTTGAGAGGGCTATATAAGGAGGAGGAGAGCCCCCATCCAAAACACAACCATTTTGGATCAATGTCTTCACTTGAAGATGTAGTCCTCAACTCCAAGGCGAAGCACTACCTAGGATAGTGCATAGTATAGGGGGAGAGAGAGAGAGGGAGTCGCTCAGAGGAGTGCTGAGTTCTTCAGCACTCTTCTCCAGTTATGTACCTCTACGGATGCTGGCTTCCTACCGAGTAAAGTAAGTTGATATTTGTGATTTCAGTTCTTGCATACTACTATTACTTGAGTGAGATCAGTTCTCTTACTCGCAGGTTCATCGCTCTGTATTTATACGGAGTGTTGTAGTTTGTTACGGGTCGACAGATGTAGTTAGACTACAGTAGTAACCATTAGCCCAAGCATGGTGTCTGGGCTAAGGGTTACCTTCGTTTGCCTTATTATCCTGTTGGTATTTTGTAACATCTACTTCAGAAACAGGGTCATTCAGCCTGGTTTCAGCAAAGGCTTCAGAAATGCCTGGCATCGGCACCAACAAATGCCTTGACATTTCATATAGCAATTACTGATAACCAAACTATAATGAACCATGAATCATTCCGCAAGCAGGCGGAATAACTGGTGTAGCATTTTACCCAGTGAGTATACCGGAGTGTCATTTATAATTCCGCAGGGAAGGTGGCGACTAAGTTGTCTAGGTAGGCAACATGAACTATCTCAATTGAATATTTAAATGGATAAATAGGGGTAAGATAAATATGGATGAAGGTAGTGTGAAACACAAGCAACTCTTATATCTAACAAAAGTAAAAAGAGACAGGGAGCTAGGCAGAAGTTAGTTAGTCAAGGTCTATCTAATGTTCTTTAATTATCTACACCATTTACTAGCACTGTATACTTTACACTTAATGTGATTAGTCTCTATCAAGTTATTCCTAATACTAGGGAGCACTGTGCAAATGGCTGATAGATATGATTGTCAAGCCATCACAGACATTTATACCCTCCTACCCCCCCTAACCAAACATGGAGTATTACGATGGCACTAAACAGGGCTGTCAGCACCTGCAGGCTACCTCTACAAACTGTGGGAAAGGGCGACATCCATCAACATTTAACTAACCCAAACACTATGTCTACACTAGCAAGCGATACTCTAGTATCCCGCGCAGAGTCCCCACCCTTCGGATGGACAGTCATCATACTAGAGCAAACATAGAAGTATTGGAGCATGTAAAAATTAACTAGAACTAAGTTTCTAACCAGGCAAAGCATATAATAACAAACTAAACTGAACATGAAATCTATGTCTGACACTATGGGGCATAAATCATGCTAATATAAATACCTATAAGATAAGCCAAGTACACATGACTGAACATTACAAAAGAGATCTAGTAGCTTACCCATACCTATTCCCTGAAGAATGTCCGGCAACCCGACAACTAATTCACCTAAACTCCACTAGCCTTAGAACTACTCAAGAGAGAAATTGAGAAGAGTGCTTGCTTGTGCTTGTCCTCATTCTTACCCCCCCCCCTCATATTTATAGGGAGAGCTCAAGGGGGTCTCTCGGCCTAGTTACTTGACGCGTGGCACCTCAAACTAACTTAAGGAAGGCAATAGGAAGCTTCCCCAAAAGGCTAGAGCTCGGTGGAGGTGAGGCCCACTCGGCGGACCATGGTCGTCGGCCAACTGGCAGGTGGGCCCGACCACCTCCAGTCTTGTCTGGTGGCTTCCCACGTGTCCTCTTGTCCCTTTTCCACGTGCCTTAGCTTCTGATAAGTCAGTTTGACACTACATGTGGGCATTTTGATCCTTGTTTGCCTGAATTCTGTGCTCTGATTGGTCGACGATC
Source organism: Panicum virgatum (assembly GCF_016808335.1). NCBI lineage: Eukaryota > Viridiplantae > Streptophyta > Magnoliopsida > Poales > Poaceae > Panicum > Panicum virgatum. Next base: position 35,422,444 of record NC_053146.1, on the reverse strand, counting down.
CCGTGGATCATAAGGCCTTCATAACCTGCACTTTAGTCCTTTTTTCTACTTTGTATAATTCCTAGGGGCATAGTGGATTTCTACTTTATTTGGGATTAAAATGCATATGAAATATTTAAACTCGAGATTTTTTTATCAAATTGACGCTTGAAATTGGTCATTAACAAGCATCAAAAAACACCTCTCCCAAGATTTGTGTGGGAATAGTGGTCTTCAAATCCTACCGGACAAGCAAAGACACAATGGTGTTATATCTCTCCGGAAGACATTGGAGAAACTTGGGAGAGAAATTCACATCCGGCACCTCAAAGCCAAGACCCTTGAGCTCATTTATAATGTCATTCAACCGATTAACATGTCGGCCACACTTTCCTCTTTCTTCATGGCAAATTCACTAAACTTACCTTTGAGCACATATAACTTTTTCTCTTTCACACATTATGTGCCCTCATGAATTTCTATGAGTTTCTTCCATATTTCATTTGCAACCTTGAGATTCTTGACCCGGTTGAATTCACTCACATCAAGGGCACTAAATAGCACATTCACTGCTTGATCATTGAGCAATTCGTTTTCTTCATCTTGAACCTTCAAGTTTTTCTCATCAAGAATAACATAACCATCTTCCACAATTCTCCATATTTTTCTACTAAATGCCTTGAGATGAACCGACATTCTAGTCTTCCAATAACCATAATTATTTCCACAAAAATAGTGGTTCCCCAACATGAATTCCATTTTTCACTAGTTATTGTCCCTACTCCAGGATGATTAAATCCTTGATTAGGGAGTACTTAGCTCTGGTACCACTTGTAGGATCTAGGACACCGACTAGAGAGGGGTGAATAGGCAGCTTAAAACTAAAACCACAAACACTAGAGAAATTTAATTAGTAACACAAGAGAGTTCCTATGTCTACCAACAACTATCACTAGTATGGTTTGCAACCTAGGATGACAAGAGGCAATTCAAGCTCTAGTAAAGTAAAGTTCTCAAAGAAAATTGTAAGAATTGAAATGAGCAAGAGAAATAACGAGCTTGACACAAGAAATTTTTCCCGTGGTGTCGATGACTTGCCGGTCACCCCTAATCAATGTTGAGGTGGATTCAAAGAGTCAACCGCTCCTCTCTATCAAGAAACCTCTTGATCTTGAGCCGGCTTGAATCAATGAACCTCTCCAAACTTCGATTCCACTAGAGTTGCTCTTCACTCCGACGATGTGAGCACAAGAACCTCTCACAACCAATTTCGGGGCACCTCTAGAATCTTCTTGAAGGACTCCACGAAATCACCTTCTCCAAGCCATCTAGGGAGTAGCAACTCCAAGGAGTAACAAGTTGATGACTCTTGCTTGAAGAATCACTAGTGCCACAAAGCTCAAACTATTGATGCAATGCACTAAGAAGCTCTCACACTCACAAGAATGCACCCTCTAAGCAAGGAGTGAGAGACAAAGAGGAGGAGACCGGCTCAAATGTGAGAGACAGAGAGAGCTCCCATGATCAGATATGTGATATATATAGGCCCCCTCTCCAAATCTAACCGTTACACTCAATACCTGTTGAAACAGAGCTTTCGCGGACTGTCCGACTCGGAAAAACCAGTCCGTCTGCCATTCAAAAACAAGTGAGTCAGAGTGTAATCATTACGTGTCAGAGATGATTGTTACACCCCTGGCGGACTGTCCATGCCCTAGGGATGGACCGTCTGTACTACAAGATCCCTGACCACCAGAGATGAAAACGTCTCTGGATAGTTTTCTCAAGTGACCAGCGGACCGTTCGTACTAATGGCTTATAGGGCTACTCATAGTGGATCAAGAACCCAACGACGCTCTATTTTGTATCGGCTTCCTAGCCAATAGCTTTCATGCTTTATTATCATCGATCATGTGGATTTGGCTTCAATAGCCGATGAGTTGTTATGTTCATTAGAAGACTTGAATAGGCCTCATGGTCGATAATTTATATATCATGCTTTACTTCGCTATATCATTATTACTACCGGTGCTAGGATCACATTGGCTTGATCGGCTGATCGCCTTTGACTTCAAAAGGATTATTCTCACCTTGTCAGTTGAATGGTCAAAGTGACCGGCATGCCCACACACACCTCGCGTGCTAGATTTGGATTCTGTACAATGCAGTGAAGCATATCACCCAGGTCCTTGTGTTGATCAACGCGGGAATCCTACCGGTAGATGTTTTGCGTCAACAACTGCAACGTGCACTCGGTCGTTTTTGCACAGGGTGCAGGTTAACCGCAGGCCGCGGGGGCGGCCTAAGTTTGCACTGGATTGCGCTCAAATTTTTCTAGGGATTCGCCTTTGCGTTACTCTTTTGAGTTCTCTGCGCACTTGATGTGAAATTAGAATAAGGGTGTGGTTGGCACACAAGTGTGCACCAACCACTAGTGAAAAAGCAAGAACCAAGCAAACTATTTTTATTTATTCAAACTTTAGGTGTTTCTGATTACAACTGAATTGAAACAAATAAATGAAAGAAATTTGGAAGGTAAATTTAAGCACCTTAACCTAAACCAAAACTAACTAGCCTACCACCCTAATCCATCGTGTTCGAGGCCCTGTAAAGATCCTTGTTCCTATTTGCCTTCGCAAGCCATTTGATCTTAGAACAAACGTTCTTGTGGATGGTGTCCACCTTATCATCGACATTGTTGACGGTCCTCAAGTGATATTACTAATAGTCAACTCCTATAGACAATAGTGAATTAACAAACACCAGCCTACATGTAGGAGTTTAATTCTAACCTTTTCCACTAGCTTTGATGTGTTGTTGATTCCAGGGGCACAAGTCCGGAAATAGGGAGAAACGTGCAAGAAACACACAAAAGACTGCACATTGCAGTGCACTGAAGATCAAGGGCCTACACACTAGGGTAAAATGAGCCAAAACAAGGCGAAACACACAAGGCTACGGCCCAGGCGCATCAGGGAGCCCATCGGCCAAAGGCGGTAGAGAGGTGGGCCACCCATGGGTCGGTCGCTCATTGGGCCAGCCGAACCCCCATCAGGCCCGCTCGTGCCAAACCTTGATGGCAAAATCTACATTGTCTTTTTTCGGGTGCCTGGTGCGAAGGCGATGAACCTGAACGCAGAATCTTCAGGGGATAAGGGAATAAAGGGAATATTCCTAGTATCTCCACTCCCCAAGGCATCTCCTCCATTATAAAAGGGGCCTCCCTCACCCCACACAACACAACACAATTTGGAGAAGGAGAAGAAGAGACTCCACCTTTAGAGCTACTTTGTAGAGTAGGTTATGGAGTGTGTGAGGAGAAGTTCAGGAAAAGTGCCAAAGTTGTCGGCTTCCCTCTACTTCTACCTCGGCAGATACGAGCCTCTTTTGAGTAAGTATTCGGGTTATTGTCTACATGGTGAGTTCTTATTAGAGTTAAGCTTTCGTTTTCTTTTGCTTGCGGGTTCGTCATTTGTTCTTGTGACGGGTGTTTAAGCTTGAGAGCTCAAGTTTCGAGACGGAGTCTGGCCAGAGCTAGAATAGTAATTGATAGCGTAGATGTGGTGTCTAGGCTTGATGTTACCTTTGTTTGTCCCCACGGTCTATTAGGATAGAATGCAGGTGGTGATAGCCCTATCTGTCCTTTAAAGTCCCCCACATTCGGGTTGGGTGCAGAGCTAATAGCCGGATACTCTTGGTAGACCCGGAATAAGTTAGTGCATGAAGTAAGCGATTTAGAGTTGGTTTAACTCTCTTAAGTATCTTTTCTCTTAGACAACCACGTTACCCAAAGACCATCCTACCTTCTTTTCCCAAATCAAACTAGCTAAAAGACCTTAACATCCTATCTTCGTGGAAATACAATACTCTTGACTCACAAGTGAAGTGTTACAATAGTATCTCCGTGCGTTTGCGGATCTTATCTGTGAAAGTTCAGAAATAACAACAAGGGCACCATTACCGGGGACACAAAACCCAGTAGCGTCGCTAAAAAGTGTCAATAGAGATCCATCTCTCGGAGAGTTCAAGAGATGAACCAAATGTGGAAATAAATTTTGGACGTGACTAATTTACGACGGGCCGTAAATTGGCCCATCTGTAAGGCCGGCCATTGCAAAGCACTTCTGATACTATAAACTGTGAGGTGCAAGGAAAGATGGAAAAATGGAATGATGTAAGGGCATGCATGCATATGTGTGGGAGAAGAAGAATGTGTGGATAGCCAATACATGCCATAATTTCAAAAAATATAGTTTCAAAACGGAGCATCGAAATCAAAATACGATTACAGTTGGGTTTCTTTCAATAAGAGCTTCGGAACAAGATCTCACACCATTCTAATTTGCTTATGATATTTTCAAAAATTGCTAATGGCTTTATGGAATGTTGCTTTGCACGTCTGAGTTCAGTTAAGTGGTTATTGGTGTTCTTGTTATGAAGATAGATGGTTTGGTGTGGTTAGTGGATGGAGGTAAACAACTTTGACTGCATGAACAATAATAAACAACTTTAGCAGAAAAGTTGAGCATTTTAACTAATTTATTTTGGTATTTTTTTCATTATATATTAAGCAATTTATTGGTCTTCGAAAACTATTGTTGAAATATATGCAAGTGGGATCTTGTTTCGAAGGTCTTTTCCAGAGAGATACAGTTGTGCAAATGAAATTTGAATTTGATTGATGGTTTAAGAACTGTAACTTTTTAAAGTTTTGAATTTGTTTGCATATGCTCAGTAGCCCACTAGGATAAAATGCATGCGGGTGGATGAAAAACTATGTTGACGTGCTATAGGGCAAATGTACGGCTGGCCGGAACAAAGTCATTACCATAAATTTTTCGTAGCCAATTTCTAAGAAACACAAACGGCATAAATTAGTGCTTTTGTACGGTAAGTTTGTGGCTGAACCGCCTATATACACAAATGCATTTGTACAATCGGTTGTGTCACACCCGGTTTTTAAAAGAAGACCGAATGCATAACTATATGTATGCCCGGATTAAGTTCCATACATATAGTGACGTCATAATGGTATAATGAGCAACAATGTCACGTAAAAGAAACTTACAACGATTAAAAGGTCTATCAGAGATACACAGCTTCAACTGGAAACGACGGCTCCGCACTTCACAGGCAATAGACCGGGGGTTGCGTATGCCTATAACTCAGCAACATCTTCAGGGAAATCCTCAAATCTCTCGTCTGAGCAGCAGTCCGGGTAGTGTAGATGCAAATAAATAAACACAAGTGTGAGCACATGTCGTACTCAGCAAGGGAAGAATTATATAATAAACATGCAAGACTTTATAAGTGGAAAGGCTGATGGGTTTAAGCGGTTAGCATTTTAGTTGGTCAAATTTTATTAAGCAGCTTAATTACTAGCAAGTATAAGTGTATACCATTCCACAATTAATGTAAAGCATCCCCAACATAAATTAAATGCACAATTTAAGTCCATCTTCCATAGTTTACTCATGTGAGGGTCCAGGCCGCTCATGACCGTGAGCACGGCTAACCGGTTAGTTTTACACTATGCAGAAGTGGCACATCTTTACCCACAAGTCGTGTTTCCCATGTTGCCTGGGTTTGCAAAGCCCTTAAATACTTCCTTTAGTGAGTGTCTAGGGATTCACTACGAGGTCTTTACAAAGATTCCCTAGTGCGGACTGCTCGCTAGGTTACATGACAGCGCAGTGTATAAAGCTCCCTTAAGGGTAATGTGTCTTAGCTAAGCCCACAACCCAAACGAGCAGGTCTATACACCAACTACTGGCACCCCCCAACCCTTTTCAGGTAAAGCATATCACACACTAAGGTTTCTAATTAATTGACCAAGCCAGAGCCATATGGCCTTGTGGTTGCACTGTTGTCCTGGGTGGTCGCTCCATGTTCCGATTAATATTTATGGTCTTGTAATTGAATCATCACAGTTGAACATAGAGCATAAATAAGTATTCATATTGTTTAATACCATCCCAGTTAAGCAAACTAAGCAGCATCTACCATCAAAATTAATTAAGTAATCCGGTTACAAGGTAAAGGGTAAAAGAGTCTAGTCATCCTGGGTAGGAACCCATCAAAATTAATGCAAGCAATAAATAAACAATGTAATTGAAATGCATGTTGTATAGGTAAAGCGGGTATGCATCGAGGACACTTGCCTTCCACAGGATCCGGAAGCTGCTCAGAGTCTTCAACTCTTGTTTTTGCATCTCGATCTTTCATTTTCATAACTCTCGAACTGCGTTTCTTCTAATCGCAACAAACATCGGGGCAAACATACAAAACACAAGGAAAACAAGCACAACTAAGAACATAGCACTAAACAGATGAAAGCACAAAGAAGCGCACTGAAGGAGAGGGCTCGAAGCTACGATCGCAAGAGTGCAAGAAATGCTAGAAACAGGGCTATGGTTAAAGAGATACAACTATCGAAAGATTTATATTATAGCGGAAAAGAAAACTATAAGCTTGATTTATTTTAATTAAGAAAGCACATGTAAAATGATATATCTAATTAGCTCAATTTAATCTATATTTGTAAAGACGAGATAAACTTAGGTCAAGTTTTATTTATCGAGTTTCATTATAAATTAAATCAGTTAACTATTTAACTAGCAAATAAAAGACAAGTGTGAGCATCGTAAAACTTTATGATCCGTGGTTTGAAACTAAACAAGTTATATAAAATAAACATTCATGTTGATATTAATCAAATTAACATTAGTTATGAAAACCGATGTACAGCTCTAAATTGCTTTTAATTAGAAAAGCTAGTTTAAAGTAGTCATTAGTCAAAATTAATTCTAGGTTTATTTAAAACAGAAGCTACGATACAACGACACTACTAAACTATAGCTCTTGCTAAAACAAAGCTAAAGCAACGAGAGCGACTAAAACGAAGCTAAAAAGAAAGTTTGGAATTTATACCATACTTACGTCGGGATGCAACGTGGCGGCCGAACTTGCGGCCGGAAGGTTGCGGCGGGGCGATGGCACTCTGCTCCATCGACCTCTTCAGGCCACGGTGCTGCACCACGCAACGCGAGCATGGGACATCTGGCCTTGGTTGCTCGTGGTCTACAGGGCACGGCACCCTAGCATGCATGCGCACACAGGAGAGGCGCACAGGAGCCAGGGGAGGGTCCGGCGCCCGCACCTAGGCGAACGGCGACGCACAAGAAACGAGCGACCGCGCAGCATCTCATGCAAAGGAGAAGGAGCAGGAAGGATGATGCGGGTCTAGGGCAAAGAGGCGGCGGAGCGCTGCGCAGGCGACGTGAGCAAGAGAGTTTACGGCTGCAGCAGGAGGCTAATTGGCCTCGTGACTTTAGATGGCAAAGGCGTGGAGAGGAACGGGATCGAAACGGTTTCTTGGGCTTGGCCCAATAAACAGGTCCCACCTACACGCTTAGAGGGAGAGAGAGCAGGTTTAGTTGGTCCTTTGCAAGCCCGTACATGCTGGCCGACCCTTATGTGCCTCGTGGTTTGCATGAGATTGATTTGGGTCTAGGATAGAATTCAGATCACGATGAGAAAGAGAAAGTGGGAGAGACCGAGAGGTGGCCAGATGAATCCAAGAAAACGAAAGCACGTCGGCTTGGTCTCAACAGACCGTGGAAGATGAATATTGGTTTGGACTGGAGAAGAGGACAGCGGCCAAGACATGTTGATCCAGGGTTTTGCACAGATCGGGTTGATCTAATTAGGATTAGGGATTTAGAGTGTTAGTGCTGCCTGTTGGAGCTGAAAAGCTCCGAGAGCGAGATAAGACTCCGTTTCGAGCGTGATTTGATTGAAGAGCAAGTTTAGAGAACCGAGAACTCGATGGGGGCAAAACAAGTGAACACGACGGGGGCAAAACAAGTTAAATCCAGTCCGAGAAGAAAAGGGAAAGGATTTCATTGCTTAGAATATATTTTCAGGATTAGAATAAATATAGAAAAGTCTAGAAAAATATTTTAATCCGTGACAAATATATCCCCAAAATTTCCATGGCAAATCATGGAGATAGTTTTGGGGCACGAGGAATCCAAATAAAATACTTGAATATCATGAAAAAAATATTCTAGGACTTTTCATTAAACGGATTTAGCTCTATAGAAAATGAGAATAATTTCCAAAAAAATCTGAAAAAATCATAGAATAGCCGGAAGATGGGTAAATATTTTCGAAAAAGATGTTCACATCCCAAAATTGAAATTTTGGTGTGTGACAGTTGTTTAGCCTAGGTCATATGATGATGGATTCCGATGGACTGTGTACAACATTTGACATGTTACTTGAGCCAAAATCGAGACAGTGCTGATTTTTTTTAACCCGACTATATAAACCAGTTCTGCAGTAGTAATCCCGTTTCATCATATATGTTCACACATTGCTCTTTAACAAGAAAAAAAGGTCGCGAAGGGGTTCACGGCACAGTGGCAAAGGCCACTGGTTGGAGTGCTCCCACCCAGAGTTCAAATCCTGGGTGCCGTATCTTTATGCTCTGAGGACTTCTCTTAGAGTTTTTCTATCAAAAAAAACAAGAAAAAAAGGTCATACAGGTGTGCCGTGCTTGGACCATTAGTTTGAGTGGCCATATGCTGCAAGTCACTTGTATGACTAGCGACTTAATTCACTTCAAGAGACTCGTGTACAAGTTTAGAGAGAACAAATTTCTACAAGTCCAGAAGCCCTGCGTACGCAACTCTGTCCCTGTCCGATGTGAAATAAGATTCATGAATGATCAGCAGTAAGCAGTTTTCCTTGACATGTGCCACCACAAATCTTCGAGGTCTGTTATTGACATGTGTATCGTCTGTCCTTTGTGTTCACAATCAAAATTGGTACAGTGCTCAAACTAGTCTGACTGGCATGCAAGGACTGGCCGGATCGGTCCTAGACCGGTCTGCCTAGTTTAGTTTATGTGATTTTGTTCAAATGCAAATTTAACTTCACCATTCACCATTATGTAAATGGGAGAATTTTGTGTGTCGGGGATGGGAATCTTACTGATTTCTGGAGAGACCCCTGTAGGGTGGTCTCCCTCAAGGAGAAGTTCCCAGACCTCTTTTATATCTGTAATGAAACTGAGGGATCGGTGGCACTTTTTGCTAGTAAAGAGTGGAATTTATCTTTAAGACAGTGGCTGGATGAGCCGCAACAAGAGAAATTGAGAAAAATGAGAGATGTGTTAGTCCCATGTGCATTATCGAGTAGCAGAGACCAGCCGAAATGGTTGGGTGAAAAAGATGGGAAGTTTTCTGTCAATTCTCAATATAGAGCTTTGTGTGAAGCTGAGACTGAAGATAGGAATAAAAATTTATGGAAAGCAAAGATTCCATTGAAGATCAAAATCTTTATGTGGCTAATCAAAATGAATGCAATCTTAACCAGAGACAACTTGGCAAGAAAAGGGTGGAAGGGTAATAAAACCGGCTCCTTTTGTGCTAATCTTGAAAGTATTGAACATTTATTTTTTGGCTGTGGTGGCTAAATATTGTTGGAGTCTTGTTTTGATCGTGATTGGCGCTGATTTTAGACTTGCTTCTTTCAACCAATACTGGGTTTAGCTAATAGAAATATGCCGGCTCATAAAAAAATTCATATGATTGGTCTAGCCGCCATTTGCTGGGCAATTTGGAGAAAGTGAAACTCCATTTGCTTTGAGGATAAAAAGTGCAGATCACCTACTGAAATTATTTGCTTGGCTTCCTCGTTTATTTTGTACTGGTCTGGTCTGCAGAACTCCGACGACAAGATGGAATTGGAGGTGGGTGCCGAGGCCCTCAAGCCTCAAGAACATGGCGTTGCTCTTCCACCCACAGGAAGCCCCACCTGATGATGCGGGGATGGTTTTACAATGCGCGTGCAGATACCTCTCGTTTAAAAAGGCTTTGGTTCCTAGTCTAAGTTGGCTTAGTCCCCTCGGTCTGTTCTGTTCTTCGGAAGTTCCTTTGTTCCTTCTGAGCTTTGCTCTCTTGGCATGGGTGGCTGCGTCCCCCGTTGGTGTTAAACCCTGGGTTGAGACCTGTTACATTTTTCATTGCACGCTGTTTACTTTTGCGCTGAACTTCTACCACACTTTGTAATTTCGTTGCTTGTTAAGTAATGAAATTCGGGCATGGCCAATAGTGGAAAAAAAGATATAGGATGTCCAATTTGGAGTTTGGATGAGACAGAGATGGCTTTGGGAAGACTTGACCTAGGTCGGACTAGACAGATCAGTTTAATAGGGCAGTCAGACTAGTTTTAGTTTTGAAATCCAAAGTAGGAGCTGTATTTTGTACGAGATTTATTAGTATTTCGACTTTTAATATGGTAAGACCTTCCCTCCCTATAAATATAAAGGATTGCAGCTAATTGAGCATATCTAATCGATCAAAAACAAATCAATATATTACTTTATACCTTTTACCTTTTCCAAATCCTAATTTTTTACAACCCCAACATGTTTTTTTTCATTCGTCTCTATAGTCTTCGAAGACATTCTAGGTGGTCCGCCGACTCTAAACAATCCAAGATGTATAGTGTTAGAGGACGTTCTAGGTGGTCCGCCGACTCTAAACAATCTATAGTGCATCTACCCTGACGGGCCCCTCCTAGGTGGGTGGGCATTGGACCAGACTGCCCCAGCGAGACCAGCCTGACCGGCCTACCACCAAGGTTCGACCGGTTTACCTGGAGACGCTGCAAGGTGCATCCGTTGTGTTGCTGCATGTTCGGTGCTCAGTATTTGACACGTCACTTATATATTTTCACACCAACACTCTGCGTACCATTATACTTGTCTACTGTGAGTATACTTGCAAATGGTCCAGTCGTGTTCCATCAAACGGTCTGTGACACGAATCGTGTTCAGCCTGTTCTGCATTCTTCCAATCTCGCCATGTTTTTTGACTGTTCATCTGCTCTGATTTTGGCCGTGTTTGGATCCAAGAGCTAGAGCTATTTAGGTTAGAGCTAATTAGCTCAAGCAAATAGTACTCCAATAAAATAGCCCTTGACATATTTGGATCCAAGAGCTATTTAGTCTTTAAAACATATTTTACCAATCATTGGAGCCCTATTACCTCTCTTACTATGGTGGGCTCCACCTGAAATAGCCCAAATAATCACTGTTTGGGTGGGATAGTTTTTTGAGGTAGGCTATTTGTAAATAGTCAAGAACTAGCCCTCGTGTTTGGGGACTTTGGGCTATTTTGAGCTATTTTAGTCTAAAAATAGCTCTAGCCTTTGGATCCAAACACGCGTCTTGTAATGTGGAAGTTTGAAGGATCCGTAGTTTTTTCTAATCTGGAACATAATCTATCTCGCGTGTCAAGTCCAGCTTGCGAACTGATATCGGAAGAGCACTTGAAAAAAAACTGCTTGGCATTCAGAAGAGTAATTCAGGGTAGTATGAGCTTCTCCAATAAATTTGTTACTAACCATGAAAAAAGGTCACGGTCTAGAGCGTGATATATATGGACTGTAATCCAAAACTTCGTGACTTCTATTCTGAAAGCTTTTCCTGCCTTAAATTTCTTAAGGGTCCCCCATGTCATCATCAGAGCTAGCACTGTCGGTTTGATTAGTCATACATGGTGCGCATGGAAAGTCTACCAGCGTGTTCTCGGTCCTTTGCACGCCATTATACCGTTGTCGTCAGTTTTAATTTGAGTCTTGCGAATTGTGTGGTCTTGTTCCATCAAACGGGCGGGGGACATGAAAAGTCTTCAGCCAGTTCTGCATTCTTCCAGTCATGTGTTTTTGACTGTTTGCCTTGTAATCTGGAAGCTTAATGTCTTTGAATTTTTCCAGACCGGAATATCTGATTCGTCTACAAGGTGAAGCTTGCGAACTGATATCGCAAGAGCACTTGAAAAAAACTGCTTGGCATTCAGAAAAGTAATTCAGAGTATATATGAGCTAGTTCAAAATTGGTAACCCTGAGGAACAAGAGCTCAGAGGTTTGAGCAAGATATGAACTGTAAATTTGAATTTTCGACTAATGAAAGCTTTTCCTTCTTATAAATATCAGGATATTTCATTTTCAGAAGCAGCCCTATCAGTTTGAATAGTCAGTGGTACAAGAAAACAGGGAATTGTCCCATCGCATATCTTGAAAGTTGTGGACAGACCCAGCGTTGCGTCATTGTCCAACCTGACATGAACTTTTGACTTCTAATGAAAATTCTTGTAGGAAGAATTGCTACTAGATGTCCCGCACTTAACAGTTCAGATGTTGAGTATCTAGCCCAGATGTCCCCGTCTCAATATCATATCACGTGCTTGGAAAATTTTCGCCGCCACATATGAGGAAGCTGGGACATGGCAGGGTGAAGGCTTATAAAAGGACCTTAATCCTCTCGGTTCATTCCCAAGCAAAACTGCAAAGTAACACAAATTCGACAAGCTAGCTACACCCCCCATCATGGAGCTAAGTGCAGCAACGCTCCTCTTCTTCTTCCTCCTTTCCTTGCCAATTCTTGTGACCTTGCTAAGCCGCAAATCAACTCCGACCTCCAAGAAGAGGCGGCCTCCTGGCCCGTGGAACCTCCCCTTGATTGGAAGCCTCCTCCACTTCATCAAGTCGCATCCGCCGATCGTTCTTCGGGACCTGGCCAACAAGTATGGCCCTGTGATGTTCCTCCGGATGGGCCAGGTTGACACTCTCGTGATATCCTCGCCGGCGGCAGCGCAGGAGGTTCTCCGCGACAAGGATGTCATCTTCGCGTCGAGGCCGACCATCGTGGCTTCGGAGGTCTTCTGCTACGGAAACCTCGATGTCGGCTTCTCGCCATATGGCGCCTATTGGCGGACGCTGCGCAAGCTCTGCACGGTGGAGCTCCTCAGTGCAAAGATGGTGCGGCAGTTCGCACCCATCAGGGATAACGAGACGTTGTCCCTCATCAGAAATATCCAAGCTGCTGGCCGAGGTGGTCAGCCTGTGACCAATCTCGCGAGCCTGCTCCTAGCCTGCTCGAACTCCATCACGACAAAGGCGGCTTTCGGCCAGGTTTCCAGCAGCGAGCTCCGGGACAAGTTCCTGTCGTCGATTGCTGTGGCAATGAGCTTCAGCGGAGGCTTCACCGTTGGGGATGTCTTTCCATCGCTGCGCTTCATTGACGTCGTCACTGGGCTGAGGCGAAGCATGTGGCGAGCACGCCATCAGCTGGACGACGTCTATGACAAGATCATTGCTGGATGTGAGGCGCAGCGAGGTGATGACCTGTTGAGCGTCCTCCTCCGGATCAGGGACAAGGGGGAGCTGGAATTCCCCATCGGCACAACAAACATCAAGGCAATTATATTGGTAATTTACCCGTGAAGAATCGCACTAATTGCAGTTTTTTTTAATTTTGTTATTGCTCACGTAGTGTTGAATCTTTTAGGATATGTTCGTTGGAGGGACGGAGACGACGTCGTCAGCTGCAGAGTGGATCATCTCAGAACTCATGAGGAACCCAGATGTGATGGTCAAGGCACAGGCTGAGGTGCGACGAGTATTTGATAAAGTGAGCCCACAAGACCATGAAGCCAAGATCGACGAGCTGCACTACACTAAAATGGTGATCAAGGAGAGTATGAGGCTGAACCCAGTGGTGCCATTGCTGGTTCCCCATTTCTGTCAGGAGACCTGCGAGGTAGGTGGGTACCAAGTCACCAAGGGCACCAGGGTCCTGATCAACGCGTGGGCTATGGCAAGGAGCCCCGAGTATTGGGTTGACGCAGAGAAGTTCAGGCCGGAGAGGTTTGAGGATGGCATGCTTGACTTCAAAGGCTCTCGCTTCGAGTACTTGCCATTTGGGGCAGGGAGGAGAAGGTGCCCTGGTGATACTTTCGGGTTGGCTGTGTTAGAGCTCATTGTTGCACGCCTTCTCTACTACATCGACTGGAGCCTCCCAGCAGGGATGCAGCCTGGCGACATTGATATGGAAATGATCGTTGCTGCAACAACTAGGAGGAAGAACCCGCTGCCGCTAGTGGTATCACCATATAAGGTTCCCATGCAAGGCTGATTCATGGGATAATTAGTATATGCGTGCTGGCCAACATCTACAGTTGTGCCTCTGGACCTTATAAGGTCCCTGTCTTGTTTGTATAATGGGAATAGACGAATAAATATAAAAACTATGTGTGTACTAAAAATAATTTCTCCAAAGATAATTATGCATATGTTATGAAGGTAAATTTCAAGAGAGAGTCTAGACATCACTCAATTGATATTTGTGGTATCCATCTATCACTGATTTTAACGTGTGGATGGCTGACAAAAGCGTGGTTGTGCTGTACAAAAGGGTATTTTGGTCCGTTTTGTTTCTTTGTACCCGTTAGGCTGAAACGACTGTTTTCACGAACTAGTAATTTCTAACGGCTTTTGTTCTGTCCATACATGCTATTATTAATCAATCAAGCAATGGTTAAAGACTTCAACTTTAATTGTTAACAGCCGAACTCATTCTTTATGGATATGATTGTACACGACATACTAACAAAAAAATCCAAGTATAAATATTTTCCAGATATTTATATCACCTATAATACTAGCAAATAACAGCATATATATTATAAAAAAGTGTCTGGTCTATGGTGGCCAAGGAGCAAGAACAGAACTAACCGCAACATGTCTGTTTGATGCTTCTGTTATCTATTGGAGGCTAATAAGTTTAACAAAAATGGCCAAAAATATTACAAGAAAATAAAAAATTACATGCAAAACTTTTTAGCAACAACAAAGTTACAATTATATAAAAAATCACAATCACCACAATCCGATCTGTTCCTCCTGCTTGCTGTTGTTTCTACATGTACAACAGAAAGTTATGGCTACAAAAAAAATCCAAGTATAAATGATTAAAAAATATCCAACATAGTCATATTCATTGTGCTTCCAGAAAAAACAAGGGAAATGAGGAACAATGAGCAAGGAATTAGTTACGTAGCAATGAGAGATCCCTCGATTCCTACGGCGTCCTCTTCACGAATCGTCGCTGCTTCACCTTTAGCCTGTCACAGATTCCGTGCGTTTTGCCATCCGCTTGCCTCGCGTGCGGGGAAAGGGGATCCAGGTGAGCTGCCGCATAGCAACAACAACCACCAAACTAAATCGATTTTGTTTCAGATCTAATCCTGGTTGGCTTCCGCTATATTTCAAGCAGACCAAATTTACTTTATCATTCTGCGACCAGATTGACGAGTACTAATTTTTGCCGCAGCGCAGGGGAACAAATGATGAATTGGAGGTCCCTTGCTTCCCTTGCTTGCCGCAACAGAGACTAGACTTTGTGCATCTTGACCATCGTTTTCAGCAATAAAGAAGGGCAAAATTAGGTCGTGGACACTCAAAAAAAAAATCTTTACCACTACACATCAAAAAACTTAGAGAAATTTTACATTGATTGAAAAAAATAGGAGCTGTCCATCTGTACGATGCTTGGAAATACTTTCTAACTCTTTCTAATACCTCCCAAAACCTATCCATAATATTGTTTTTAATTATTGAAGAGTAGAATAATAATTGGGATACCCCCAAATCCCCACCAACCCCACCTGTGTCCGCCGCCCCGGCGATGCTGTTGTTGCCACCGCCGCTGCAATCCAACGGGACGTCCCTCTTGCACCCGGTGGTTCCGTCGCCACAGCTCCCAGTCATCGGGAGCTGCCATGGAGAATCCCCTGAGGCAGCACGGCGACGGCGAGGCCGCGTTGTCGTCACAGTCTCGCAGACCGCGAACGGCCCGCAGGCGGCGTGCGCGTCGCACCGGAGCTCCGGGTGCCGGTAGATGGTGATCCATTCCTGCGTGCTATCCTGCCAGAGGATCTTCCTCTAGCCGGACACGTCCAGGAAGCCGTACACATCGCCGGTCCCGTTGAGCAGGTGCACCTCCCGACCGTCATCGACGAAGGTGAAGTCGAACAGGTGGCGCGCCGCCATCACCGGCACCTAGCTGAAGTACGGGTACTGCCCATTCCAGTCGCTGCGGGACCAGCACGGCACGGACGGGTTCCACATCATTCGGATGACGCCTGCCAGGCCCAGCTCCATGGAGTACGCGCCGTCGGACTGGTCCAGCAGGTTCCTCCGCGAGACGAGGCGGCGCGCACGGCCGGTAACCTTGTCCAGCCTGATCGTCGCGTCGGGGAGGAGGGTGTCCGCCGGGTGGTCGAAGCTCTACCACAGCATGCCGGTGGCCGAGCCACCGCGCAGGATGAGGTTCCCGGTGTGCAGGAGCAGGGCACGGTGGCGCTGGCTCCCGTCGTCATGTTGGAATTTACCCTTTTATCTTTGATTAAAAAAAATTACAGAAATGGAATTGCTATAAATTCCTAATCCTCTTAATTTTGAAGGCGTTGGGAGGCGTTACGACACATATGGACCCACTGACCATAGACACATCTAACGCCTCCTAATTGATGCCTCTCAACGTCTTTTCTCGTATTGGACCCACAAATCATAAACATATGAAATGTCTCCCGACGCCTCTCCAAGCATTGTAAAATTTTCCCTTATGACATCCTATGGTGGTGAAAGGAAGTACTTTGAAGTACCTAGAATAAAGTATCTGATACTTCCAAAATGTGATACCAAGTACCAAAAAGTGGGACCGAATACCAATTTAATTTATTTTGTTATATATACTTTTTATATATCAACGGCTAGAAAAAATTCAAGGTAAAAGTACCTAGTACCCATTGGTACTTTACAATCATTGTAAAAGAGCTCAAAAACTTATCTTTGCCCAAACACACTGAAACTCTTTGGTAATTGGGTCCTGTCGATCATGTTGCACTAAAAATTTCTCCTAGCCCATGTTGATAATAAGAAACGAACAAAAAAGCCTATGATGCACGTCTATTTGTGTGTTCTCCCTATTGGCCCTATTGGTTAACGCCAATTTGTACAACAATTCCTGAATTTATTAGTGCATGCATCCACAAGATTTAGGTTCCTTTGGTTTCACAATAATTTATTATCTCTAACAGTGGATCTACAAATTGCAGAAAATATCATTGTTTCATCAAAAACAGAAAGTGATTTGCCTGCAAATACTTGGTGCTTTTCTCGTGTCACCTGTAGTTGGCTGCAACTTTACTAGAGAATTGGCCGTTAGTATGGAAAAAAAATTGGTACAGAGGGCTGTACAAAACCCTTCGTGCAGCCCGGACTCGATGGCCGACGTGTGGCTCCTTTTTGCATCCAACGCTCGTGACAAGGCAGCTTCTTCGGATGGTGGAATCAACGCGAGGCTCTCCTCTTCCTCATTTGCTATTGTTGTCCCTTTCGCTTGCCGCCGCCCATCACCCACCACGCCCCCTCCGCCTTCCTCGGTTACCGTGGTGCTCCTGCACTGCCGCACAAACTCCGGGAGAAAGGATCTTCCTGCGCGCTCTGATTTCTGCTATCCGTGGAGGCATCCTACAACCTGCATGCTTCGATTCATCATTCATGCAATGTATTCCGTGGATGCACTGTTGTTTTTTTCTCTACTGTCACACCCGGTTTATGAAGGAAACCGAATGCATTCTCATATGTGCGCCAGGATCAGTTTACACACATACGATAGACAATAAAGCAAATATCATAACAATGTGATACCGAAAGAGAGTATTAAAGACTTTATTACATAACCGAATGTCTTAAACTTAAGCGAATAAATAGCGTCTCAGAGTAACAGCGGAATCCTCTAGCACAGGCAGTCGACTGGGAGACATACGCCTAGAAATCTTCGAAGTCTTCTGGGTACTCCGGGCAGTCGTTATGTTGGTCTGAACAGCGTTATGCAAGGGTGAGTACATTTATGGTTGATACTCAACAAGTGGCTAGAAAACATCTATATATTACATGCAAGGCTGAAACAAGGAATAACTGACATGGTTTAACTGCGATAAGCTATTTTAATTAATCAAGTTTTATTAAGCAAGCATTATCTACATGTAAGTTTATACCATTAATCCCACAAATAAGCATATAAAGTAACCATCAATATCATAAGTAATCATCTCCAACATAAATAAAGCATCGATTTAGATCATCTTCAAATTCAATTATCATGTGAGGGTCCAAGCTGCTCTTGACCGTGAGCACAGCTAACCGGTTAGTTTTAACTCTGCAGAGGTTGTACACTTTCCCCACAATTCGCGTAAAAGTCCCGAAGAATATTGAACCCAACCACGCATGTGTTGATCAGACACAATACCACACTTCGAAGGTATGGTTGCATAGAAACGCTACGAGGCCTTTCCAAAGAATCCCTATATGTAAGTGTTGGTCCCAACAATTGCAGTCCCTCAGAAGACGCCGCTTCCTTCTCCTGCTCCACGACACAAGCCCAAACACCACCAAACTAGCCACCCCAACACCACATATAGTTCATCTAGTTACTTAGCCAAGACCAGAGCCATGTAGTATTGTGGTTGTACTGTTTTCCTGGGTGATTCTCGATGTTCCAATTAATCATATGATCTTGCTTAACAACAATAACCTTAGAACATGAAGTAACATGTGTAGCATTTGTATCAAGTATCTGTTATCGTCATAAATTAACAAGATTAATTTATGGGCCGAAAGCAAGATGGGCTTAAAGCAGAAGATTGAAGAAGACTTGTAAATCGGCTCTTGCGTGAGCATCTGGGCCACACGGGCCATGTATCTTAGATTTAGTTCAAGATTAGAGATAGAGTCCAATCGGGACAAGATTAGCTTAGATTGTTTCCCAAGTCTCCGGACTATAAATATGTACCCTTTGTTATTCGTAAAGGGAGAGCGTCATCACGTCTCGCAAACAAAAACTCTCGGTGCATCGCCACCCCTAATCTTAGGGTTTCATCCAAGTAAGCGCCATGCTGCCCTGATCGCTTCTCGCGATCAGGGCAGCGTTGTTCTTGCTTTTACCTTGGTATTACTCGTACTGAAGCGTTTTTGATGGCGAGTAATACTAGTTATCCCGATGTTCGTAGCATGGTCTTTAGTAGATCTGTCGTGCTTTATTGTTTATCATCTACGAATATCATATTGTCTCTGTGCAGTCACGTTTCAATCTCATGCTAGTTCTCGTTGCATAGAATTAGTTGCACAGAGGCAACACCCTGCTTCTTTTAAGTTTAATAGATCCGATCTGTTATGGTTTGCTCTTATCTTAAGAGTTTGCGTAATATCTGCTAGGTTAGGCCTTGCAAACGGATTGGATGATCCGGTGGTGTAGTAGATGCTTTATCTTAGCCTTGATAGGGATTGTTCCGGGAATCGGCTCTCGCTAGTTCTTAGCCCTCTGTTTTGGGTTCTGGTTTAGTTATCTGTTACGTTCATTAGGCCCAGTCACGTGTAGGATGTTCCGATCTAGCAGTGAAGCTTTTACCATCGTAGATTAGATTAACTAGATTTAATTGAAGCAGTTTTACAGTTATTTGCTTATTTTATCATATCTGGATACAATCAGATCCAATCTGACACCGGGACTCGATCGGCTCTACAAAGCCGATGCAAGAGTCGTCCCGGGGAGCCGACCACGGCTCGGACTTATATCTACACGTGTCTTTGTACGCAGGAAACTGTTTGGAGCACGTTCGCACCCTCCTGATCGGGTATAGGTCAGGTGGCACGCCCGGCTTTCCACACATTCTCCGGGCGCGTGACGGAATTGCGGGCCGTCGACGAGGGAGCAGTGCCTGCCAGCACCCCAGCAACCTCCCGGCTCTTCGTGTTGCCTGTCGCTGCTCGCCGGTGGGTTTCGACCGACAACACATTCTGGCACGCCTGGTGGGACACTTCTCGCCAACAACGTCCACTGCAACAATGACTGGAGCTCAAGATTAAGAACCTGCTCCCAAGCCCATCACGTATGAAGAGCTCTCTCCTAAAAACAAGAAGAAGTATGATGAGATCAAAGCTCTGCTGGAAGCCGATCTCATCGGCTCTTTTGAGAGGACCCGCAACCATGGCATCTGGTGGAAGGGGTTCTCGCCTGAAGACGCTCTCGACAACGTAGACCTATCTGTGCCATCAGAAGAGCGTCAGGAGATGAACTACATGGTGGCCCATTCGCTTCATCGGCACTCTCAGAGCCAGATGAACGAGCTTGAGCGCATGGCGCACCGCGTCATCCAGGAGGTAATCAAGAATCAGTACTCTCCATCGGGACCAACCCTGGGGAGTCACACAGAGGAAGCTGCACTGCATTCTAGGCCGCAATTGCCGTTCTCATTTGCGGCCCCAAGACCACAAAATTCGCCGATCTACGTCGTCCACAAGATCGGCGGTGATCCTGGAGAAGGCCAATTCCTCACCGAGCCACCCAAGGAGATCACACACGGCTACACGTGCGCCTACATCCCTGACAGCGTCAATCCAACACGCTCGGTGCAGATGGTAAACCCAGGAGCTTCTAGAGCAGACGAGGAGAAACAAGCGTGGCTGGCAAAGTACGCTACTGGGCCGAGTGCTGAGCCATCGGCCCCAGGAGTTCTTAGTGTGGAGCAGGTCAGTGCAATACTGAGAGACCAGTTCGGCATCCTGCCCAAGAGGAAAGCGATCGGCTATTCCAAGCCGTACCCAAGTGATTATGACTTGATCCCATTGCCACCTAAGTATCGGCTCCCTGAGTTCACCAAATTCAACGGGTCAGAAGGAGCCAGCTCTATAGAGCACGTGAGCCGATACTTAACGCAGCTTGGGATGATCTCAGTATCGGATCCTCTGAGGGTCCGGTTCTTCGTCCAGTCCCTTACAGGCCCAGCTTTTGGTTGGTACGCGTCGTTGGCTCTGGATTCGATTCGAACTTGGAGGCAGCTCGAAGATCAATTCCATACCCAGTACCACTCAGAGGCTGCTGAAGCTGCAATTGCCGACCTCGCCCAGGTCAGGCAAAAGCGAGGAGAGACTGTGTCGGAGTACATACAGCGCTTCAGAGAAGTCAAGAACCGATGCTACTCATCGCACATCATAGAGAAGGAGGCAGTCGATTTGGCTGTTCTGGGACTTGCTAAGCCGATCAAGGATCTGGCTTTTCAGTTGGAGTTCACGTCTCTGGCGCACCTGGTGCAGAAGCTTACAACATACAAGCATTACCATCCTGAGCTGTACCAGGACAAGTTCAAGCGCCATGTAAATATGGCCCAGGCAGAAGAATCTGATGACAAGAGCAAGAGGTGGCCGTAACAGAGTAGACTCGGGGGGGCAAACCCCGTCCCGTGCAAATGGATCAAGCAGCAGGGGCTTGTAAAGGGCTTCGACTTCGACGTGACCAAAGCAGAGCAGATATTTGATCTGCTCCTTAAAGAAAAACAGCTGAAGCTCCCAGAAAATCACAAGTTACCGACGGTACAAGAGCTGCAAGGAAGGCTGTACTGCAAATGGCACCACTCGTTCACTCATTCCACTGGCGAATGCTAGGAGCTACGTCGTTAGATACAATCGGCTATCGAGCAAGGCCGACTAATCTTGGCTCAGCACACGATGAAGGTTGACACAAAGCACTTCCCACAAGCTAACATGGTAGAGCTGTCAGACTTCGGATTCGAGGGCCAGGGTTTGACATTCCAGATCAACATGGTGGGACCCATGCGCCGCCATGACAAGCAGAGGAGAGAGGCCGCTTTTGGCAAACGGCCGCAGGATGAACACAAGCTGGAACAGCAGCATGTGACTGAAGAGCAAGTGCGTCACATCCGCAACTAGCTTCCAGCTTCTAATCGGCTTCTGGAAAAGTACCAGTACCAGTACAAGTTGCGCCGTCGGTACGAATCGGAAGAAGATGAGTACGAGCACCGCACAGGGAGGACACTGGGGAGACGCCAGGCTATACGCGACCACTGGCACTACCCATTCTTCAGGTATTGCTGGAATTCCGGCATGAGCCGATTGCCTACTATAGATGATTGCTTGGAGTGCAGGCCTCGAGGACGCCAGCAGGACGAGACATCGGTGTTCCGGCGCTTAGGGCCCAGAACGCGTCAGGATGACCATGTGAGGTGCCCATCCAGGGGTGATTCCGAGCCAGAAGAAGAAGACAGGTACCATCGCCCACGGTGGTGTCCTGACGGGCTTAATCGTTCGCAGAAGCGCAGAGTGCAGCGCTTGCGCAATCTGGAAGAGGCAGAAGCAAAGTACCTCGACATGCTGAGGAAGGCACGTCCGGATCTCGCGGAGCAAGTCAGGCGACCGCGAAGGGAGGAAAGGTGCCCTCCAAGAAAAGAGTGGCGCCCCAAGCAGACAAAAGCCGATGAGAAGCCATCGGCTGATGTGAACATGGTGTTCGTGCTCCCATCGGAGTTTCGGGCACCCCAACCGGAGGAATTGGCCATCGCGCAGCTAGATCTCGGCCCACGGCCAATCATCTTCGAGAATCCCAAGGAGAGAAGCTACAAGCACCTGAAGGGATTGTATCTCAAGGGCTTCATCGACGGCAAGCCTGTAAACAGGATGTTTCTCGACACTGGCGCCACAGTCAACCTGATGCCATACTCTGTGCTGCGCCAATTGGGTCGTTCTTCTGCTGACCTGATCAAGACCAATGTGATGCTCAATGACTTCAACGGACAACCATCAGAGGCAATGGGGGTTCTTAATGTGGAGCTGACAGTTGGCCGCAAGACGATCCCGACTTCGTTCTTCATCGTCAACAGCAAGAGTACATACACGGTATTGCTTGGGAGGGATTGGATCCACGCCAACTGTTGTATCCCTTCCACAATGCATCAGTATCTTGTCCAATGGGATGGCGATGAAGTGGAGGTGGTCCGTGCAAATGATTCCAGCGAGGTCTCGCTCGCAGACATGAACGCTTGGGATGCGGATGGGCAAGAGCCGATCTCAGGGATCGCCCTGGAAGATTGTGATCGGATCGAAGCGACAAAAAATGGACTGAGGCTGGTCTTATCCACTGGCCTCATAGAGTAGACGCATCCTGGCATGCCACGGGATGTAATAGAGATAGAGAGGCCGATCCCAGTGACCGGCCCCAAAAAATGGAAAAATCTTGTTTGTGTTTGGAATTGTCACATTATGTACACATAATGGCCTGCTCTGGCAGTTGGCCACTCATCGACTATGTGGTGTCGAATAATGATAGAAGTATAGAAACGGCCAGCCCGTGCGGTTGGCCAAATAATTTTTCTTGTCATCTCCCTGTGTTTGCCGCTGATCTTGTGGATAACGAAGACTCGCCTGCATTGGCAGCTGGTTTTTCAGACGACGGTAAACTAGGATACGGGTTCACGTCAGCTGATGATTTGGAAGAGGTTGACATCGGTCCTGGGGATAAGCCACGGCCGACATTTATCAGCAAAAAGTTAGATCCGGCCTTGCGAGAGGAGATGATTGCACTGCTGAAAGAGTACCGGGATTGCTTCGCATGGGACTACACTGAGATGCCCCGTCTGGATAGAAGCATCGTCGAGCATCGGCTCCCGCTCAAGAAAGGGTTTCGGCCGTTTTAGCAACGAGCACGTCAGATGAAGGCCGAAGTCCTAGAAGAAGTCAAGAAAGAGGTGGAGAAGATGCTGGATGCTGGTTCATCAGGCCGTGCCAGTATGCAGAATGGATCTCTAGCATGGTACCGGTACAAAAGAAGGGTGGCCGATGGCGCATCTGCGTCGATTTTAGAGATCTCAATAGAGCCACGCCAAAGGACGGATACCCGATGCCTGTTGCAGAAACATTGATCAACGCAGCTGCTGGCCACAAAATGATGAGTTTTATGGACGGCAATGCCGGCTACAACCAGATCTTCATGGCCACAGAAGACGTGAACAAGACCGCGTTTAGAGTACCAGGCGCGGTCGGCTTGTTCGATTACTTGGTGATGACCTTTGGACTGAAAAATGCCGGTGCAACGTACCAACGTGCCGTGAATTATATTTTTCATGATCTCATCAGCAAACTGGTAGAGATCTATATTGATGATGTTGTGGTCAAGTCCAAATCAGCTGGGGGCACCTAGAAGATCTGCGTCAAGTCTTGGAGCGGACTCGAAGGTTCGGGCTCAAAATGAATCCAAAGAAGTGCGCTTTCGGTGTATCGGCCGGTCAATTTCTGGGGTTCCTGGTGCATGAACGGGGAATCGAGATCGGCCTAAAGAGTCAAGAAGCTGTTAAAACGATGAAGCCACCTACTACAAAGAAAGAGTTGTAGAAGCTCATCGGTAAAATTAACTTTGTCAGACGATTTATTTCTAATCTGTCTGGACACATTGAGCCATTCATGGGTTTAGTGAAGATCAAATCCGATGATGAGTTTTGCTGGGGGGCAGAATAGCAGCAAGCTTTCGATGAAATCAAAGAATATTTGTCAGAGCCTCCAGTGTTGGTTCCTCCTCAGCATGATAGGCCATTTTACGTGTACCTATCCGTGGGTGACACTTCAATTGCTTCGGTGTTGGTCCAGAAGCATGACGGTCAGGAGAGGGTGGTTTTCTACCTCAGCAGACGCATGTTAGACGCCGAGACCAGGTATCCTGAAATCGAGAAGCTTTGCCTTTGCTTATAGTTTACATGTACAAAGCTTCGTCATATTTTGCTCTCGGCGGAAACAATTGTCATATGCAAATCGGATGTCATAAAGCACATGCTGTCGGCTCCTGTCCTGAAAGGCCGACTTGGAAAATGGATGTTTGCATTGTCAGAGTTCGATATCCGATACCAGCCTGCAAAAGCAGTCAAAGGACAAGCACTGGCGGATCTTGTTGCAGACAGGATCAGCACTGATATTGTTGCATTATTTATTCGTGCTTGGGCTATGTTTTTTGACGGATCGGCTTGTGATGATGGGTGCGGTGTGGGAATTCTGTTGGTCTCGCCTCGTGGAGCGACTTACTCCTTTTCCATCAGAATGACTGCCCCATGCACCAATAATTTGGTGGAATATGAAGCCGTTCGCAAAGGGATGGAACTGCTCCTCGAAGCTGGTGCAGAAGCGGTGGAAATTTTTGGAGATTCAAAGTTGGTGATTTCTCAGCTCACGGAACAATATAGATGTGAGAGCGAGGCTCTATTTCTGATATGGATGCAGTGCCGTGAGTTGATGTCACAATTCAGGTACATCAATTTCCACTGGATACGCAGAACTCTGAACAATGAAGCCAATGATTTGGCACAGATGGCTTCCGGGTACAGGGAAGCAGCCGATGGAGTCGATGTGGAGGTTCAGTTTCTAGAACCCGGAGACTGGAGAGCCGATATCTTCAATTACTTGAAGGATTCGGCTCGGGGGGCACCCAGAAGGATAAGACTCAAGGCCATGAAGTATGTTATGATAGGGGATGACATGTTCTACAAGATCTTGGAAGGACTACTACTTAAATGTCTGGGACCTTCAGAGTCAAATCGGCTCTTGCATGAGGTTCATGAAGGAGCTTGCGGTACTCACCAATCGGCTCATAAGATGAAGTGGCTGATTAGGCGATCAGGTTATTACTGGCCTACCATGCTTGAAGATTGCTTCAAATATTACAAAGGATGTCAGGCATGTCAGAGGTTTGGCAAAATTCAGATAGTGCCAGCATCAGTAATGAATCCAATCATCAAGCCGTGGCCATTCAGAGGTTGGGGCATGGACATGATTGGTCAGATCAACCCGTCATCTAGCAAGGGTCACCAATGGGTCTTAGCTGCCACAGATTATTTTACAAAGTGGGTAGAGGCAGTGCCCATGAGGTCAGTAGCGTCAAGAGATGTGATCAGCTTTGTCAAAGAGCACATCATTCACAGATTTGGGATCCCTCAGACTATTACGACCGATGGAGGATCGGTCTTTATATCGGAGGAGTTCAGAAAGTTTGCCGATGACATGGGGATTAAGCTGATTAGATCATCTCCGTACTATGCCCAAGCTAACGGACAGGCTGAAGCATCTAACCAGAGCCTCATCAAGCTCATAAAGAGAAAGATCGATGAATATCCTAGGCGCTGGCATGAGGTGTTGTCGGAAGCTTTGTGGGCGTATCATATTTCTTGTCACGGGCCCACCAAGACATCGCCGTACCATTTAGTCTACGGCCAAGACGCTGTGCTACCATGGGAGATCACGGATGGATCAAGGCGTGTTGAATTTCAGAATGATTTATCTGCTGAACAGTATGCAGCCTTGATGAACGACAACGTGGAGGACCAGACAGAGCTAAGACTTTGGTCGTTGGAGAAGATCAAGGAAAATAAGGCTAAAGTTGCCCGTGCGTACAACGAGAAGGTCAAGCCAAAGAATTTTCAGGTTGGAGACTTGGTTTGGGAGGCAGTATTGCCATTAGGAACTAAAGATAAAAAGTATGGCAAGTGAACTCCAACTTGGCATGGGCCGTACAAGGTTGATCAGGTTTTGCCTGGGAATGCGTACATGCTTGAGGGAATTGGACGGCGTCAAGTTTCCTGTTGTTGTCAATGGTCAACATCTCAAGAAGTATTTTCCGAGCATGTGGGAAGGCGAGTAACAAGAGCCAATGAGATCCATCTGGCTGTAATCATGACAGGCCAACACGTTGAGTTGGCCGGTAAAAAAAAAGAGACAGGCCAACACGTTGAGTTGGTCGGTAAAAAAAAGAGATAGGCCAACACGTTGAGTTGGCCGACAAAAAAAATGCATATGAGAAGTAAGATAGCCGATGTGTAACCATCGACTTAAGATGTTTTTAAACAAATACAAGTTTCAGGTTTTACAGGCAACATTAATTGTTTCTTGAGCCTATCTACTGGTTCAGGAATTCTTTTATGGCATGGATGGCTTCAGTATGGACGGCGTCTGCTCGTGCTACAATCGCTTCGTCATCCTTGTCATCGCGTGTAACTATCTGCCGACTCAAGGTGCTGATCTCTGCAAACTCTGCTTGTATCTGCTCGGCTATTTCCTGGGTTTCTTGTTTGGAGTTTGCAATGGAAGCTTCCTCGGCCTGGATGAGTTCCTTGGTGGTGCAGACCTTTTCTTCGAGTTCCGCCAGTTCTTTCTTTAGGAGGTCGAGTCGGTTCATGTTGGCAGACACATCAGCTTTGATATCTAGAGTTGCCTTCTTTTGGTTGAGGGCCTTGCACTTTTGGGTAATGTCAGCTTTCAGAGAAGCTTGAGAGCGACGTGCTTCCATCCTTTGTTGTGCTTTACTCACTTCTATCCGAAAGAATGGAAGGTTGCTGGCTGGCCAGAGCTTGATTTGCAATGGCTCCGGGAGTTGGGATTCTATTTGCTCGAAGATGTTCTTTATCTTGCTGGAATCATCAACTAGAGCAGTGATCGGAGCAGATAGAAGATCCTTGATGAGTTGAAGCTGATGTGCCAAGTTAGCCGATTGCTGCAGAGAAGATGTTTCTGCTCCAGGGATAGTCAGACCCAATGATGCCGGGTCAAAGGAAAGTAAACCTGAAATGTCAAAATCCTATGGACATATCTGGAGTTAGAGCAAGATGCATTTATGGAGCTATGGGCTGGCTCAGAATTGGTTTTGTGATATTACCTGTTCTGAAGAGGAAGCGTTGGGCAGTTCAGGAGCAATCGTTCTGTTAGAGCTTGTGTTGACATCAAGAACATCAACTGAATTGGCTTGTTCCTCGTTTGCCTCCATCAGTGCATTACGAGTTGCAGTCATTTCATGCTGTACTAGGCTTTCTGCATTGGAGATGTCATCAACTACGTCCTGGAAATAGAATTACAGTCAGCCAGAGTGCATATGTATGCAATAAAGAAGAAGTTTTAGAATGATGAAATACCTAGTTGGTGTTGGACTCTGATGGATTCGGGGAAGCTGGTGCTGGTTTCTTGATCACTCGCCTTGTGATCATCTTCCTTTTCTTGGTCAAGACTCGGGGGGCAATGCTTGCAGAAGTTTGTCTTCGCTTAGAAGCCGACTGAAGTAAGTCTGGCTGAACAGTCATTATCACTTTCTTCATTGGTGGTGATCCTTTGTAGAAGAGTACATCAGGAGCAGTTGGAAGAAAGTGGAATGGTTCCCCAGTGCTAGTCGTAGGTTCTGGATCATCTTGTTGCTGCTAACAAGGTGAGCAGGATTAGCCAAGAAAAAGGGATGGAAGATTTGGAAGGAATAAAATGCATAAATTCAGTACCTCTTCCTCGGAGATTACATATTCAGGATCGATTTGCTGCAGTTGAGGACCTAGAGCTTTCCTGAATACATGTGTTTTCCACATTCCCCACCATGTGCTGAAGCCGGTTGATGAGGAGGTGAAGGACAGATCGGCTGGTATTGGAATGTGGAGGTCATCGAACATGTTATAACATCTTGAGCTAGTGAGACCATCAGGCAGATCGGCTCTGCTCTCCACCAAGTGGTGAATATGGAAGTGGGGAGGGACTTGTCCTAGGCCAAATTGTCGAGCTGCTATGACTGGTTGGTAAGATTCATAACCTGGCTTGATAATCCTATTAGAGGTGTTGATGCCAACAGGAAGGAAGCCAGGTCGAATCATCAAAGAATACAGATGCCGAGTGCTGTCGTCATTGGCAAAACTATCTAGTCTGAAGGCAGTTGGGTTTTCAAAGGATTCAGATTCAGTAAATGGAAAATAGAGGGGATTTTCTAAGCCTCTGTAGAAGACTCTAAACCAGTTTGCTGCATCTGCTGAATTCAGTTTACTGCCAGGGAGACTAAATAAAGTTTGGCCGTAGCTTGTACATCTAATTGGTTTGTCACTCTCATCAGGGAAAGAGTTCTTGGTCAGGCCTTGGAAGTTGGGAATATGGTGCTGGAAGTACAGTTGTGCCCACAACTGAATAAACCACCAGGGGCCTCCAGTTCTCAGTTTCTTGTGGTTAAGCAGGTTAGATGTCATTAAATGGAGATATCTGTAGGTTTCTCCAAGGAAGAGTTTGCCTAGGCCGGTGTGATTACCATGGGCCAAGTGATAGGCCAAGGGGAGATAGTTCTTAGTTGGGGCTAAAGAAGGACCACAGAAGATGAAGTGCTCTAGCCAAAGATTTAAGATGGTTGTGTGTTCCTTCTCAGTCACTGGACCCTTTGTTTTCATGTGCTGACTCATGTAAGTGCCCCAGTTTGTGCAGTTAACCTTGGAAGAAAGTTTGAAGGGGACTTCTGCCATTTTGTGAGCAGCATGATTAGGAGAGCTAATGTCTAGGCCAGTGATCATGGTGACATCCAGCAGAGTAGGGGTCATGGGTCCATGACCAAAGAAGAAACAATTCAGAGTATCAGACCAGAAATAGCTGATGGTTTTCAGAAGATTTTCATCTTTGTCAAGGGGTGACAGTGATAAGCTAAGTGCATCGGCTATGTTCAAATCCTGCCATAAGTGCATGTGAGCTTTTGCTACTCTGCTATACCATGTAATCCAGCTCTCAGGTGGATTAGGCTAGTCTCTTAAGCAGTCGGCCCAGAGGTTCAGATCGATGTTTTGACTCACAAAAGGGATCCTATTTGCTTCACAAGAGATCAAATCTATGGGGTTTTCATGGGTTTGTGGGCCAAGACAGAAAGATTTTGGATTGGAGGGATGCGGCAGAAGAATGTCTGACACCTGAAGTTCAGAAATTCAGAAGTATGCGTATGGTGTCATGTTTCAGAGTTTTAGTTTCAGAAGCTTGGTAAGCTGAAGAAAACTAAAGGATTAGGCCGAATATTACCTTCAGGCCGCAGATTGCCGCATCATCGATTGCAGAGCTTGTCATCTGAGCTGCAGAATCTGCCATGGGTCAGATTCGTTGTCTTAGGGTTTGATTGCTGGGGGTTCTGATTCGAATTCCGGCTGTTTGGAGAGTTCTTGCTCGGATTTGTAGAGCTTGGTTTTCGAATTACGCTCGAATTCGAGAGTTCGTCAAGTTCGGTTCAGGCTGGAAGTATTACTCTATTCTTCTGTGGGTTGCTTCAAGTTTGAATTCCGTCGGCTCTTGGATATTTATAGAAGTTTGATGCGTTGCCATCGGCTTTTTGGGAAGTAAAAGAAGACACACGGAATTAAAGGAAATTGATTTCATTGATACGAGATCATTACAAGGAAAGCCGATTTTACAAAGGAAATAATCCTTCGGCTTTGTGATCCTACCCCTACGATGCTACCTACATCTACCAGTCGTAGGTATCTGAATACCTACGGCGCTTCGAGCTTCGTGACGGTGCGTCTCCGCCGTCGTCATCATCGTCGTCATCGTCGTCGCTGCTGCCATTGCCGCTGCCATCGCCGCTGCTGCTGCTTTGTCCGCCGCCGCTGCTGCTTCCTTCTTCGCTCCCCTCCGTGGGGGCTTTGAGGAATTGGTGGGGGTTTCCTCCTGCCGCCGTGTCATCGCTGGAAGAGGAGCCGATCTCTTCGGAGGAGTCGGCTCCTTCCCGGGAGAAGGCGTCGTCTTCGCTGCTTTCCAGTTCCTCTTGGAACAGGAACTGGAGGTCTTCCTCTCCCTCAGTCATGGGTTCGTCCTCCTCGGAGGCGACCCCGAAGTCGAACTCCTCTGCGTCCTAGTGTAGAGGAGCCAGCGCCTCATAGGCTGCCGTTGGGTCCCATTCGGGGTCGGCTCTCGGCTCTCTGAGATAGGATCAATGGAGGAGGCGGAAAGGGAAGAAGAGGAAGAGGGAGAAGAGGAAGAAGTGGAATCTCCAAAGGAGTTGGAGCCGGAGGAAGAAGACATGGCCATGGCTGGTGAAGGATTGAGTTTCTGCACTACTGGCTTTGGGAGGAAGAAGGAGTTCGCTGTGAAGAAGAGCCGATTCGGAGTGAGATTAAATAGCGAAAAGATGGAAGATGGATCGGCAGTTTCACATTCTACGAGGAGCCAGTTGCAGAGATGTTGTGTCTTCCTTGGTGGTTGCAGCAATTTAAATGAGCATTAACGGGAAGATGAAGTGACGGATTGGTTTTGGAACTATCATTGCCAAAACCAGGGGGGCATGTGTTATTGCCATAAATTAACAGGATTAATTTATGGGCCGAAAGCAAGATGGGCTTAAAGCAGAAGATTGAAGAAGACTTGTAAATCGGCTCCTGCGTGAGCATCTGGGCCACACGGGCCATGTGTAACACCCGGTTTATAAAAGGACATAAACCGAGCGATCATATACGTGCCAGGATCAAGTCACACGTATATACAACAGAATGAATAGTATATCACAGCACATATCACATAAAAGACATAATAAAGCGAATACGAATGTTATTTATTACATTAATGACAAAAATGTCTGATACAGCGAAAGCGAAGTACAAATACGATAAAAGCTCTCCGAAGCTGAGCAGGGCGCCACAGGGACGTCGACTGGGAGACGAACGCCTAGAAGTCCTCGTAGTCCTGGTAGCGCTGAGCAAACTTCTTCGCGTCGGCAGGAACTGAGAAGCAGTAGCGTATCCAAGAGGAAAAAGTAGAGAAGAGGCAAGGGTGAGTACACAACTTGTACTCAACAAGTATAACACAAACTATGAGGCTCTAAGGTTGGCTGACTCAACTGCATTAGCTTTTAAGCGTTGGCAAAATTTTAATTAAAGCTGTTTACTACGAGTTGATGAATTACCATAAACCCAGTTACATAGTAATTAATCAAGATTAATCATGTTACTACTGAGAACCAAACCGAAACCACCAAGGTAACCCCGAGAGGCACCTCCCTCGTCGGAAGGAGACAACCCCACTAATCAAAAGGAGGATCTGGGCCGCTCATAACCGTGAGCACGGCTAGTATACCAGTTTTACACTCTGCAGAGGTTGCACATCTTTACCCACAAGTCATGAGCTACGCTAGTTGTTCATCACGCTTCCTTAGGTGAGATGACTAGCGACTCACTACGAGGCCGTTACAAAGGACACGCTGGTAAGGTGTAACCGCTAAGGATTCAGTCAATGCAACGATGGTGTCCACCTCGAGGGGGTACAAGACACACAGACCAGCCTCGTAGCCTGACCACCATTGAAGCTCGACTCCCCACTTGCCCCGCAGGTAAGTTACTCCCGAACCAAAATGACCTAATTAGTAAGCCTCCTGTCCCATTCCAGTCTTGTGGTAGCGCTGTTGTCCCAGGTTGTCGCTCTATGAACCGGTCCTTATGGAGAGTGGCCAACCAGGCAGTAAGCACCGTGCTGGCCCCTAAACCATGTTTCTAACAAAACCAATTTTAACGAGACGTGAACCACTCAAGTCACTCAGAAATAAGTTGCATATACCATTAATCAAATTAATTAAAAAGGGCCAAGTGTGTTATAGCGCGGCACCTAGCACAACTAACCAAAATGCAACCCAAGGATATATATAGAGGATATAAAGTGGCTAGGAAATCCTTATAGGCATACAGTATTAAAATGCACCATGAAAATGTATTTAAAGGTGATAGGTTGTTCATGTTATACTTGCCTTCCTCATACTGCTCCTGCTGCTGCTGCTGCTCAAAGTGGTCAGAAGATGGCTGCTCCAGGTACTGGTACTGGGGCTCCTCCGGTAGCTCGACGTCTACTCACGAACACATGGCCAAAAACAAGGCACAACAATAAGCATACAAGCAAACACTAACAAAAGCTAAGAAATAGTACATCAATACATAAAAACAACACACTAAACTAGTCTAAAACTATTCTATGCGTTACAACGATCGCGTGGATATAAAGAACACCTAAAACGGAGCTAAAACACATTTTCTAGGCTAAAAACAAGGTTCAGGGACTAAACTGCAAGAAATCTAAGGTTCTAGGGGCTTTTCTGCAAAAACCGAGGGCCTAAACGTAATTAAACATAAAACTCTGGGGTCTAACTCGCAAAAACATCAAGTCAGGACGGCGGGTTCTATTCTGGGAAAGTTCAGGGGGTTTCGTGTAAAGTTCTGGGCTGAAAAAGAATTATTTTTGAATACAGCTGGTCTGCGGGTTGAATATGGAAAAGTTGAGGGGCTCTTTAACAAAATCGCCAGGGCGAAGGGGTACGGGTGGATTTCAGCCGTTGGATCGAGATTTGAGGGTTCAGGACGAAGGGGTACGCCGATCTAATCTGGGGCGTCCATCCGGGATCGGGCGGTCAGGGGGGTTTGGGCGCGCGGGGTGGCGGTGCGGCTCGCCGGAGCTCTGCTCCGCGGCGGCGCTCCACCGGAGAAAGCCCTCCCGGCATTCCCGTGGCCGGTTCGGGCCGTGGTGTGGCTCTGGAGCATGCCCGCGGCACGCGTGACCCACTGGAAGTGGTTGCGCGGGCCAGCAGTGACCGGTGCAGGGGTTTCGGGCGGCGAGGCGGCGCTTGCGGCGGTAGGGTCGCCGGAGTGCGCCGAACTGGTGCGCCCGTGGTCAAATTGACTGGAGTTAGGCTCTGGGGTGACCTACGCAACACGGCCAAGCTACCTGGGATACCCTATGGCACAGCAGCGAGCGGAGCGGGGCTCGGCCATGGCGTGGCGGCGCGGTTAAACTACGACAGGGAAATCTACAAGGAACAAAGGGGGAAAAGTAGGGGAAACGGGCACGACGTGTTTCTCACCCCCGCTAGAAGCTGTGGCCACCCGTAGACGTCGACGAGTGGCAGCGCAGGGTGGTCGTCGAGGTGGAATCACAGCGGCGCAGGGGTGAGTCGACGGCGCTCCTCCACGAAAAATCCCGTGCGCAGCGGGTCCGAGGGTGGAGGAGAAGGGCTCAGAGAGGGTCCTGGTCCCGAGGCGGAGCGGCGGCGATGGCCTGCGGTGGCGGAGGTGTTGCGGAACGGCCGGACCACGGCGGCGCGGGGATTGCGTTTCGGCGGAGCTGCGGCGCAAGGGTGGCTAGGGTGCGGAGGTGATGGGACTAGGGTACCAGGGGGTGCGGCTGGGGCGTTTAAAGAATGGGGCACCGGGATCTCGGCGTGCGGGCCGTTGGGCACGCGGGCGAGTGTCACGGCGAGGATCACGGGAGAAGACTGGTGCGCGAGCGGAGGATGCGGGAGGAGGGAGAAGGGGCCGACAGGTGGGGCCGGGCGTCCAGAGAGAGAAGCGGGCGCTGGTTGACGCGGCGTGGAACGGAGCAAGGAGACGCTGACGGGGTGGGGCCAAGGTGTCGGCGCAAAGGAGTGAGCGCGCGGACGCTGGCGCATGGGCCACTGGGCATGCTGCTGAGGCCGACTCGTGGGCCTGGGATGGGGGAACGCTGCGCTACGCCGTTGCGACTGCCAGGTGGGGACGGCGAGTTGGGCTGCTGGCGCACGGGTTGCCAAGGATGGGCGCTGACGGGAGGTCCCGCCCTGTCAGTTGGAGGAAGAGTGCGTGCGCGGGTGAGTGGGAGCGCGGGGGCTTGGGCGCTGGGCCTGGTGAGCAGTGTTGGGCCGTGCGGGGCGAGCGGGAGGGAAGGAAAGATGAGCGGCTGGGCTTCTGGGCCGCGGGGAAAGGAATTGGGCCGCCAGGTTTGGGCTGCCTGGGTTGGGCTGCTGAGGTTTGGGCTGGATGGGAGTGTGGGCACGGGCTGGGCTAGGGAAGAAGGTTTCTTCCTTTTCTATTTCTAGTTTTCTCTCTTCTTTTCTTTTCCAAACACACTCAAAACTATTTGAATTCAAACTAAATTTGAATTCAAACCCTATGCACTCAACCAATTAAAAATATGCACCAGCATGAATGCACAAACATGTTGAACCTACAATAAATTTTAATTATTTTATGAAGCAAAAATAAATTATAGATGCAAGGCTAAGCAAATTAAATACTAGAAAATTAAATAAAGCCAATTAAATTTATTATTAAATATGAAATTTAAATTAGGGTATTACACCATGTATCTTAGTTTTAGTTCAAGATTAGAGATAGAGTCCAATCGGGACAAGATTAGCTTAGATTCTTTCCCAAGTCTCCGGACCATAAATATGTACCCTTTGTTATTCGTAAAGGGAGAGCGTCATCACGTCTCGCAAACAACAACTCGCGGCGCATCGCCACCCCTAATCTTAGGGTTTCATCCAAGTAAGCGCCATGCTGCCCTGATCGCTTCTCGCGATCAGGGCAGCGTTGTTCTTACTTTTACCTTGGTATTACTCGTACTGAAGCATTTTTTATGGCGAGTAATACTAGTTATCCCGATGTTCATAGCATGGTCTTTAGTAGATCTGTCGTGCTTTATTGTTTATCATCTACGAATATCATGTTGTCTCTGTGCAGTCACGTTTCAATCTCATGCTAGTTCTCGTTGCATAGAATTAGTTGCACAGAGGCAACACCCTGCTTCTTTTAAGTTTAATAGATCCGATCTGTTATGGTTTGCTCTTATCTTAAGATTTTGCGTAATATCTGCTAGGTTAGGCCTTGCAAACGGATTGGATAATTCGGTGGTGTAGTAGATGTTTTATCTTAGCCTTGATAGGGACTGTTCCGGGAATCGACTCTCGCTAGTTCTTAGGCCTCTGTTTTGGGTTCTGGTTTAGTTATCTGTTACGTTCATTAGGCCCAGTCACGTGTAGGATGTTCCGATCTAGCAGTGAAGCTTTTACCATCGTAGATTAGATTAACTAGATTTAATTGAAGCAGTTTTACAGTTATTTGCTTATTTTATCATATCTGGATACAATCAGATCCAATCTGACACCGGGACTCCATCGGCTCTATAAAGCCGATGCAAGAGTTGTCCCGGGGAGCCGACCACGGCTCGGACTCATATCTACACATGTCTTTGTATGCAGGAAACTGTTTGGAGCACGTTCGCACCCTCCTGATCGGGTATAGGTCAGGTGGCACGCCCGGCTTTCCACACATTCTCCGGGCGCGTGATGGATATGCGGGCCGTCGACGAGGGAGCAGTGCCTGCCAGCGCCCCAGCAACCTCCCGGCTCTTCGTGTTGCCTGTCGCTGCTCGCCGGTGGGTTTCGACCGACAACAGTATCACTAACCATGATCTATGTATAAGCAACTAGCAATACTACACAACTTAATTAAAGAACCCAGTTTGATCAAGGCACGGATGAACAATCTAGGTAAAATCCTTAATTAGGTTGCCATCATATTATAGACACATGCATGCAATAAAGTAAATGTCAATAACTTGTGATTGATTTGGGGACAAAGTATGATCAAGGGGCCACTTGCCTTCCTCGAAACGCTGCTGCTGATCGGCATCTTCAAAGTCTTGCTCTTGTTGACCCTCGAACGGCGAGTTGTCTACGCTTCACACGAGCACATACAACAAACACAGGCAACAAATAAGAAACAGTACACCAAACAATATAAACAGTACAAAAAGAGGGTATACAACTATTCTACATGTTACAAGGATCGCGTGAGCTCAAGAATCGTTGAAAACGGATTTAAAACGGTGAAGTTATGATTAAAACAAGGCTCTAAGGGCTTATTTGTAGAGGTTTTAAAACAACAGGGGTTAAAACACAAAGAAAAAGGACTGTTTTAAAAAGATTCTCGTATTGTTGTGGATTGCGGGTTAATTTTACTAAAACAGGGGGGCTCTTTTGCAAAAACACCACAGTTGACCGGTACTTTGGGTTTGACTTGGGTTTGGGATAGATCTGGACCCTTGGATCTAGATTGGGCGGCTGGTACGCGACGCGGCGGTGCGGGCGGCGGCGCAGAACGCCGGCGGCGAGGCTGGGCGGCGGCGGCTCACTGGCGTAGGCCGAAATCGATTCCGGGCATGGTTTGCAGCATGGTTTGAACGGGAAGCGAGCTCACGAGTTCGCGAACTCAATTGGGTGTTTTGGGGATGATGCTAAGGCGGCGGGGAACTAATGCAGCGGTGAGAGGCGGCGAGCGCCGTCGGAACCAACTCCGGCGAGCGATTTCGCACGCGTGAGACGAAAAAGGAGAGGGAGAAGAGGTCGGCGAGATTCCTCACCCCATGGAGAAGCTTTGGGGCGGCGAAGTCGTCGTGGAGCGGCGGTGGAGTGTTGCGACGGCGGCGGCGGCTCCCGAGCTCGAGCTTGCGGTGGCGCGAGTTAGGGATTTGCGACGCAGATGTGGCGGCTGCGGGTTTGTGGGTTTAAGGGGGTCTCGGGTTCCTTTTATAGGGGGGGCAAGGGGTCTCGGCGTGCGCGCCGAAAGGAAGGCCCCCGAGGATGGCGGGCGGCAGCCGGACTCGGACTCTGCTCCGAGTCCAGGTCGGGCGCGAGGAAGGGGACGCCCCCTGACGGACGGGTCCCGCGTGGCAGCGAGTGCTGTGAGGATGGCTCGGGAGATGGGCTGGGCTAGGAAAACGGGCCGGCGGAGGAGGTTTGTGCCGCGGAAAGAAAAGGAAAAGAGGGGGAGAAGGCTAGTTTGGGCCGGAAAGAGAGAAGGGAGAGGAAAAAGGTTTTCCATTTTCTAAACTGATTCAAACACCTTCAAATTAAATTTGAATTCAAGAATTCAAACTCAATCTGAACAGCAGACAAATAAAAGATGCAATGCGGCATGAATGCTCACAACCTATTTTTCTTATATTTATTTTAAGGCTAAATAAATTATTTAATTCCCGATAAATGCTCTAAAATGCAAGATAAAGCAAATAAAAACCTTATCGACCTATAACAAAACTAATTAAATTTATTTGGGTTCCTGATTTGAAATTTAGGGTGTTACATACCTACCCCCCTTAAAATGAATCTCGTCCTCGAGATTCAGCCGGGTTAGCAAAGAGCTGGGGAAATTCTGCCTGTAACTCATCCTCTCGTTCCCAAGTCGCCTCATCCTCTGCATGATGACTCCACTGAACCTTACACATCCTTATCCTTTTACTCCTAGTAATCCTTTCTAAGGTATCCAAAATTCTGACTAGATGTTCTGTATAAGTCAAATCATCTTGCACATTTAACTCCTCTAGTGGCAGCTCCTCCTCTGGCACCCTCAAACACTTTTTCAACTGGGATATGTGGAACACATTGTGCACATCGGACAACCGAGATGGTAACTCTAACTCATATGCCACTTCACCCTTCCGAGATAATATCTTAAATGGACCGATGTAGCGAGGTGACAGCTTCCCTTTGACCTTGAATCTGCGCAAACCTCTAATGGGTGACACTTTAAGGTACACAAATTCTCCTTCTTCGAATGACAACTCTCTACGTCGAGTGTCTGCATAACTTTTCTGTCGAGACTGCACCACCTTCAGATTCTCTCTGAAAATCTGCACCTATCGTTCAGCCTCTTTGATGATCTCTGGGCCAAACAACTGGCTTTCTCCTGTCTCACTCCAATATAATGGAGTCCTGCACTTCCTGCCATACAATGCTTCAAACGGTGCCATCTTCAAACTGACCTAATAACTGTTGTTGTAGGAGAACTCTGCATACGAGAAACTCTTATCCCAACTGCCTCCATGCTTCAGTGCACAAGCTCTAAGCATATCCTCTAACACCAGATTGGTCCTTTCTGTCTGTCCATCCGTCTGTGGGTGATATTCTGAACTGAAATTCAACTTTGTATCCATAGACTCATGCAATTTCTGCCAAAACCGAGATGTGAATTGAGTACCTCTGTCTGACACAATCTTCTTGGGCACCCCATGCAAACACACAATCCTAGATATGTATAGTTCTACCAGTCGTGCTCCTGTGTAAGTAGTCTTCACTGGAATGAAGTGAGCTACCTTAGTCAATCGATCCACAATGACCCATATCGAATCGTAACCATCCTTTGTACGAGGCAATCCCACAATGAAATCCATACCAATTTCTTCCCACTTCCACTCTGGCACTTTCAAAGGATGTAGCAATCCAGCTGGTCTCTGATATTCTGCCTTGACTCTCTGACACACATCACATATAGCTACGTGAGCTGCAACATCACGTTTCATACCATACCACCAATATCTCTACTTCAGATCCTGATACATCTTGGTACTTCCAGGATGGATCAAGTAAGCTGAATCGTGAGCCTCTTACAGAATCATCTCACGAAGATGCTCTACCTCTGGCACACATATCCTCTTTCTGAACCATATTGTTCCATGTTCATCCTCTGTGAACTCTGGTGCCTTGCCTATTTCCATCAACTCCTTTATCTCCTTGATTCTGGCATCCTCAAGCAGACCTTTTCGTATCTCCTGCTCAAGTGTCGGTTCCACTTCTATGGTAATCCCTTCTGTGTGAGCAACGAACCCAAGATTGAGCTTCTCAAACTCCCAACACAACTCTTGAGGCATCTGGCTAGCTCCCATTGCATTTACATGGCTCTTGCGACTCAAGGCATCTGCAACCACATTAGCTTTCCCTGGATGATAGTGTATCTCCAGGTTGTAATCCTTTATGAGCTCTAACCACCTTCTCTGTCTCAGGTTGACATCATTCTGGGTGAAGATATACTTCAAACTCTTGTGATCCGTGTAGATCTGACACCTGTGTCCCAAGAAATAGTGTCTCCATATCTTCAAGGCATGCACCACGGCTGCTAGTTCCAAATCATGAGTGGGGTAGTTTTTCTCATGCTTCCTTAATTGATGAGACGCATAAGCAATCACATGTCCCTCTTGCATTAGAACACAACCAAGTCCCTAACGAGATGCATCACAGTATATATCAAAACTCTTGTGAATGTCCGGCATAGAAACACTGGAGCTATAGTCAACCGCTTCTTTAATTCTTCAAAACTGGCCTGGCACTCTTCTGACCACACAAATACTTTACCTTTCTCTAGTAGTGAAGTAAGGGGTTTCACTATCTTAGAGAAGCCTTCAATGAACCTCCTGTAGTATCCGGCGAGTCCTAAGAAACTCCGAATTTCTGACACTGTCTGAGGTGGTTCCCACTTCAACACATCTCTGACCTTGCTGGGGTCAACTGCAATTCCTCCATCTGTGATGACATGACCAGGAAATGAAACCTCATTCAACTAGAATTCACACTTGCTGAACTTGGCATACAACTGATTCTCCCTGAGCTTCTGCAAAACAAGCCTCAAGTGTTCCTCATGTTCCTCCTCATTCTTGGAGTACACCAAAATATCATCGATGAACACCACTACGAACATGTCGAGATACTCCATAAACACCTTATTTATCAAGTACATAAAGTAGGCTGGTACATTGGTCAACCCGAATGACATAACCGTATATTCATACAACCCATATCTGGTAGTGAAAGCAGTCTTGGGAATATCCGACGGTCGTATCCTCAACTGGTGATATCCTGACCTCAGATCGATCTTGGAGAATACCTTGGCTCCTCTCAGCTGATCAAACAAATCTTCTATGCGAGGCAACGGATACTTATTCTTGATAGTGACCTCATTTAATGACCGGTAATCCACACACATTCTCTGTGTGCCATCCTTCTTGTCAACAAAGATCACTGGTGCTCCCCATGGTGACGAACTAACTCGAATAAATTTCTTATCTAACAATTCCTTTAATTGTTTCTTAAGTTCTTCTAGTTCACCAGCGGACATCCTATATGGCCTCTTAGCAGTAGGTGCAGTACCAGGTAAAAGATATATGATGAACTCAATGTCACGTTCAGGTGGCATACCTGGCAAGTCATCGGGGAACACATCTGAGTACTCGCTTGCTATCCTGATGTCCTCTATCAGAGCAGCCTTCATCTGATTCACCGTACAATCTGCTGATGTTGGAGGGGTTGCAACAAACTCAAACCTCTCACCTGTTGGGCTGGTAAGGAGCACTGATCTCTTGGCACATTGGATGATAGCATCGTGCTTGGTTAACTAGTCCATCCCAAGGATAACATCAATTCCATCTGAATCTAGAACTATAGGTCTTGCATCAAACTCTCTACCCATAATCTGAATTTTAATTCCATGGCACTGGTACACAGCTCTCATGTTTCCCCCCGGTGAGTTTACTAGCATAGCGCTAGGTATGGAGCAAAGCGGTATGGAGTACTTGGCTATGTACTGAGTGGATATAAAAGTATGCGATGCTCCAGAATCGAATAAAACTGATGCAGGGGCTGAGTTGACTAAGAACATATCGAACACAGCGTCCTGAGCCTCCTGAGCGGTGTCTACAGCCATGTGGTTGACCCTGCCGCGGACGTAGTTCTGTTGTCCTCTGTTGCTCTGCGGGGTCTGGTTATTGTTCCATGGCTGCTGCTGTGGATTCTGCCTCTGCCCACTGTTGTTCTGCTGTCCTGAGGTATTCTGGACAGTCCTCTTAGGGCAGTGGTTGGCATAGTGCCCCAATTCTCCACCCTTGAAGCATCTGTTGCCCGCAGTAGGGGCGGAGTTGTTGTTCCTCACAGGTGTACCGGCGGGAGTGTTCTGACGGTTCTGAGGGTAGTTGGGGCGTGGCGCCTGCTGTCCGGTGCGAGGAGTCTGCGGAGTCTGCTGATTCTGGGGCTGATACTGATTTTGCCCGTAGTTGACATTCTGGCCCCCAGAACGGAAAGGTGCTCCTTGTGGCGATGCAAAGCAAGGGCGGCTGTTGCTTGACTGTCCCTGTGATTCCATCTTTCTTTTAATCTCGCCCATCTCCTTGCGAGCATGCTCCACTTTGATGGCGTTGTCTACCAGCTCCTGAAAACTCCCAAAAGTGTGACACAGCAGCTGATACTTGATGGCTCTACTCAGGCCATTCCTGAAGTGATCCTGCTTATCTTCATCATCCACAATATCTGCTGGGGCGTAGCGAGCCAACTCGAGGTACTTGTCTCGGTATTCAGCCACTGACATGCCTCCCTACTTAAGCCCAAGAAATTCCTGCCTCTTCAGCTTCATGAGGCCCTTGGGTATGTGGTCCTCTCTGAACTTGACCCTGAATTCCTGCCAGGTGATGGTGTTAGGAGCATTGTGGGCTGCGGTGTATGCATCCCACCAAGCTGCAGCTGTTCCCTCCAGTCTTCCCGAAGCATACAGAACTCTTTCCCAATTAGTACACTGAGCGATGTCCAGCATCTTCTCAATGGTCTCTATCCAATCATCTGCCTGGACAGGATCTGGCGCAAGTGAGAAGGTAGGGGGCTTGTGACTCATGAAGTCACGATGACGGTCCCTCTGCTACGGCGGTGACGCTTGATTCATCTGCGCCTACATGTGGGTCATTGTCTGGGCCATGTTAGTGAGCAACTGCATCTGTGCAGCAAGGAACTGCTCCATTCCTGCAGGTGGTGGTGGTGGTGGCACCTGGTGCTGCTGGTTCTGGGGTCCCTGGTTGTTGTTGTTCTGCATGTTACCGGAGTTGATGTTGCTATTGCCTCCTCTCTGTCGCTAAACGGGTGGCTGATCAATTCCTGAACCGGACCTGGTGTTCACCATCTGATCGGTTAGACAAGTGAGACTCATGAATATATCATGGAAACAATAGGATAGCAAGGATAAGACAAGGCGATAAATAAAATAGATAACCTCAAAAGCTTTACTAAACTAGCTATCTTTATTAAACTTGATGTAATTGTGGTAATCACTCCACAATTCCATCGCAATCATTACAAAGAGGCAAACCACTTAGTTCTCATAATAACAAGCATATAAACCACACTAATTTTAAACTAGCACTCATAAAAGAACGTTCGATCTAACGATTACAAACCGACTCTGACAAGACTCTCCTAAGACTCTTAAGCCTAATCATCTAGAGGTAGCGGGTGCGGTAGCCGGGCTCTCCATAATGAACGCGCTTTGCGTGCTGGTGAATTTACCCTGCGAATCTCCTGCTCATCATCATCTAGTGGGGGCGGCTCCTGCTCTCCTCGCTGACGAGCCTCCAAGATCTGGCATCGGTGATGTAGTCTCCTCAACTCATCCTTGACTTCATCCAGTTCTACTCCTGCCGCATCCAGATCAGTGCTGAGAGCGGCAACCATCTCCTGTGCAACATCCATAGCGGGGTTCCTCTCCTCAGTGGGTGGACGAGGGATCTGAGCACTGGCTGCACCCCTACTGTGGCGTGGGCAGAATCTGAACTTAGAGTCCGCAAGCTCATCACGGTAGATGTAGCAGATCCTCGCAAGGGCTCTCCTTGCGGCTTCACTGACTCCTGCCTCCAGTGACCTCCTCATCACCTGGTCGTTGTTTGCATGGATTTCCCTCCGGGTTCCATACCTAGGATCCTGTATGGTGATCACAGCTGACACACGCCACTCTCCCTGCTGGCGCCAATGATCTGCAGTGCTTCCCATAGCATCCTGGGGTAGGGGCCATCAGCGTCATCTATGTAGTGGATCTCCCTCTGTGCCCGGAACTCTGGCGGCTGTCGTGCATCTCTGTGCGACGCTGGGGAGTTCACTGAGTCCTCATCTTTGGATTGCGATTTAATTTGACTAAAACAGGGGGGCTCTTTTGCAAAA
Organism: Panicum virgatum; assembly: GCF_016808335.1. NCBI lineage: Eukaryota > Viridiplantae > Streptophyta > Magnoliopsida > Poales > Poaceae > Panicum > Panicum virgatum. Next base: position 35,379,416 of record NC_053146.1, on the reverse strand, counting down.
ACACCACGGTTGACCGGTACTTTGGGTTTGACTTGGGTTTGGGACAGATCTGGACCCTTGGATCTAGATCGGGCGGCTGGTACGCAACGCGGTGGTGCGGGCGGCGGCGCAGAGCGCCGGCGGCGAGGCTGGGCGGCGGCAGCTTGCTGGCGTAGGCCGAAATCGATTCCGGGCATGGTTTGCAGCATGGTTTGGACAGGAAGCGAGCTCACGAGTTTGCGAACTCAATTGGGTGTTTTGGGGATGATGCTAAGGCGGCGGGGAACTAATGCAGTGGTGAGAGGCGGCGAGCGCCGTCGGAACCAACTCCGGCGAGCGATTTCGCGCGCGCGAGAGGAAAAAGGAGAGGGAGAAGAGGTCGGCGAGATTCCTCACCCCACGGAGAAGCTTTGGGGCGGCGAAGTCATCGTGGAGCGGCGGTGGAGCGTTGCGACGGTGGCGGTGGCTCCCGAGCTCGAGCTTGCGGCGGCGCGAGTTAGGGTTTTGCGACGCAGAGGCGGCGGCTGCGGGTTTGTGGGTTTAAGGGGGGTTCTCGGGTTCCTTTTATAGGGGGGCAAGGGGTCTCGGCGTGTGCACCGAAAGGAAGGCCCCCGAGGATGGCGGGCGGCAGCCGGACTCAGACTCTGCTCTGAGTCCAGGTCGGGCGCGTGGAAGGGGACGCCCCCTGACGGGTGGGTCCCACGTGGCAGCGAGAGCAGTGAGGATGGCGCGGGAGATGGGCTGGGCTAGGAAAACGGGCCGGCGGAGGAGGTTTGGGCCACGGAAAGAAAAGGAAAAGAGGGGGAGAATGCTGGTTTGGGCCGGAAAGAGAGAAGGGACAGGAAAAAGGTTTTCCATTTTCTAAACTGATTCAAACACCTTCAAATTAAATTTGAATTCAAGAATTCAAACTCAATCTGAATAGCAGGCAAATAAAAGATGCAATGCGGCATGAATGCTCACAACCTATTTTTCTTATATTTATTTTAAGGCTAAATAAATTATTTAATTCCTGATAAATGCTCCAAAATGCAAGATAAAGCAAATAAAAATCTTATCGGCCTATAACAAAACTAATTAAATTTATTTGGGTTCCTGATTTCAAATTTAGGGTGTTACATCTACACAAGAGCAGTTTAGATCCCGTATTGGCTAAGAATCTAAGGTAAGATAGCACTAAATAGTAGTTTACTTCGGATTACCAGCTTCCCTTGGATAAGACTAGCGTGTTCTGTAAATACAGCTTCTACAATAATATCTGAATGTGGAGGGTTTCATTAACCAACACAGGGCTATCACCACCTGCATTCTACCTCTACAAACCGCTGAACTATACCACAACCAAAGGTAGAGTCTAGTCTGGACACCACATCTACACCATCTTCTACTAACTCTAGAGTTGATCAGAGGATCCATCTCTATCAAGAGTCCTACTCTAGAGGCACATACTAAACTAGTGGACTAGTGGTTCCGTAAACAACTAGAGAACTAGCACTACTTCACACAAAAAAAATCACAAACACTTACTATGATTGATAAGCATCCATCGATATACAAGCTGGAGGAGCGTGCCGGTAGCGCTAACCCGGCACATCCCCGACTCTCCCTATTCCTCTAGCACTACCTAGATTACACCTCTAAGGTAAGCTCCAAACTCCAAAAGTAAGAGGAGAGTTGTGTCTTCATTTGGAGCCCCCTTTACTATTTATAGGAGTGGTACATTGGTGTGCACGGCCGAGTGTAGAAACCCAATCACCTAGAACCGCCTTTGTCATCCAATGGGGAGTTGCCACGTGCAAGATGGAGGTCGGTGGCACCAAAACATGGTTAGGCGACCTGGGTGGTTTGTCGGACCGAAACTGGGTGGCCAACTGACCTCGCCTATGGTCTGGAGGCTACCTGGTGGGACCCAATGTCAGTGCAAGCGTGCATGCCATGTCTTCTTGCGTTTAGGCTACCATGTGGGTCCATGAATCCCCGTACTCACGCCTGACTGGTCGAGAAGGTGTTGCCTTGGATTGATGATGTGTTCATGCTCATGAACTTGGAAATTTTTGCCTTGGATCAAACTTGCTAGTTTCTTGTATTTTTAGCCCAAATTCATCTACACACATTTTCAAACTAGCAACTGTGGAATTCATCAATAAATCATTCTATGCTAGCATTTATTCCTTTTCAAACCAGAAACTGTGGAATTAGTCAATAAACCATATTATGCTAGCATTTATTCTCTTTGATGCTTCAATTTTGTGAAGGATTTGACAGTCAAAAGAGTCAAAATAGACCGTCAATAGCCGTTGGTGAACGGGCAGAAGCCACATTTGCCTGCCCCACGCCGCGATGGAGGCGGCCGACGGAGCTGGATCTGGATCTCAACGGCAACATCCACCACAACTAGGACCTCATCCGCCACTGCCTCCACATCATCGGCAAGGTCCAACTCCCCATCCAACAATATCTCCTCGCTCTCCTGGGGTGCGCTAAGAGCTGCTCACCTGGGTCAGCTCTGCAAGTGCTCGTGCAGTGCGAGCTCACTCTCAACGCCATGGAGCTCAACGTTGCCCACGAGCCCTTCGATGATACCACCGGCACTGCTGAGCACGTCGCCACGGGAGGGCTCCGTAACACCGCCGTCATTGCCTCCGCCCATGCCACCGAGCTCTACGGCCTCCAGGTGCTTGCCGACGACATCCAGGATGATGCCGGCAACGTCACCTGCTTCATCATGCTTGCATGGGAGCCCATCATCCCACACACCGACAGGCCCTTCAAGACTAGCATAGTCTTCGCGCACAACTCTCCACAAAGCGTTGTGCCATGCCACGCCAGAGCTCCACTGCGGCATGCTTGCAATCGGTCCATCGGCGAAGATGGGTTAGCCAAAAAATGAAGGTGATGCCATGTTCACATGTTAATGCGATGGAGAGATAAGATGTAGCTAAGGGTACTTTAGTCCATACGAAAATATTAGAGCCTACACGTGGGTCCAAGAGAATTAAATACGTACAAAATGACACATCTCAAGCAAAGAACGAAGTGTAATGGCATATCTCCAAATAGGTGAATTGTAGTGGGATATTGTGGCAGTACCGCCTAAATTAATCCGGCTTAAGTGCACTAACCATCACCGAAACGGCAACCAGGATTAACACGCACTTAAAACGGAGTAATCCAGCAGTGCTGTCGGGTAAAGTCCCGAAGAATCCACCTAAGCGTCGATCGAACCCAAAGCTTACATGCAACCCACACGAAGGTGAGTCCAGAGAGTACAACATTTCACAAATATATTACATTATAGAGTCTTAACTTAATTATTATAAACCAAGTTCGAAATCTCAAAAAGGTACTTGAAATTCAAACTGAAAGTAGTTCAACGTTTAACTGCAGCGGAAATAAGGCGAGTTCTAAACAACGATACAAGATGTCATGATGAAGCCCGTACATGACATCACTCGGCATTATCATCGTTGGTTAGAGTCGTATCCCACTCCACCGACCAACCAGGAGGTAAAGTACACGACCAAGTCAAGCTAGCTATCTGATCTTCAAGCATATCACCTGAAAACAAAGTTGAGCCACTAGCAAGGCTGAGTATACTAATACTCAGCAAGGCTTACCCGACTATGGGTATACTTAGTCCTCTAACCAGACATGCAAGGCTTTTTGCTGGAGGGGTTTGGTTTCGCCGAAAAGCAATAAAAAGTAAGTCCTTATTTTCAGATTTTAGCTTTCAAGTTCTAGTTCACTTAACCATTCTACATTAGCATCTATCCAATAGCATACATGGTAGAAAAATAATTATCTTTCATCATCCAACCAGATTCATCATCATACGTTCCACTTCTTACTCTATGTGGCAAAAGGGTTAAGCAGTCCCAATATCCGTGAGAGGCGAACGATTCGAATCGAATTTGTTAACCTGGCCAGGCAGACCTAAACACACGCATGGGAACCGAGTCCCCACACAACATTTCCCCTTTCTTTCCGGCTCGTGGATCAGGGTCACCCCCTTCGACTACAAGAGCCCCACGCCACGGTCGACGCCAGGTCGTGACCACGCTTGCACCCGCATGTGGCCGCATGAGAAACAACGTTCAAAGAGGGTGAGGGAAAAGTCCACTCCCCGGGCCAATCAGGTACTTAAGCTTACCGATTACCATATTTCTCGGCATGTGGTTAGTACGTTCAAATGCTTAACCACCACTACCACACACCGCGGCCTTATCCATTTTCACTAAATAGACGGGGTATCACAAGTACAACAACCCCGCCCATAAACCTTATATTGCAGTGTGTAGTAAACATCCAACTCCTATAATTCTCGCGATTGACAGGAAATCACTCGACTTCTACCGAACCATTAGCATAGCCAACTAGCGACCTATACATGCTAGTATTCAAACATAGGTACTTAAGATTATGCAACTAGGGTTCCAAACAATTCCTACAAACTTAAATGCACAAGTAGATATGAATATAAGCAGTTGCATAAATTTAAAATAGATAGGACATGCTCCGGGGCTTGCCTTCCTGAGCGGAGCTAGCCTTGGGCTCTTCTGAACTTTGGTTCAGATCTTCAATAATTTTAGTTAGATTAACTTGAGCTTCACGCTGCTCACTCTCGGACTCCGACACCAGCTTGTACGTACCGTCAGCGAGAGTAGTCAAATCTATATGAAATGGACATGCATGAGTTATGGTGATGGTAACAAACTTAATTTAATTCACTATAGAGTTGTAATCCAACACAACTCAAGTTAAGTTGGAGAATATTTTCTATTTATTGGGCAATCGTTTATAGAGTACTATCTAACATGATTTTATTCATAAAACGACTAGGAGTTTGCTGTTTTCCATTTTCTTGACACGTAGAACTGTTATTTTCCTTAATTAACACTATAACAATATGAAAAAGCCATAACTAGGGTTACATATACTTTCTGGTACTGAAATTTTTATGCAAGGAACATATCGGAGTAACTTGCCTACTGTGAAATTTTGAGATAATTTCATGTAGCATAATAACCATGAAAAAATAAAGTAAGCAGCTACTGCTAGAAACAAAAATAAATTGTACAGGTCAAACTATACAAGTTATGGTAATGAAACTTAAACTGAGAGTTGATAATCCTATTATGAAGCTATTGTAAAAATTTCAGATTTAACTAAGCATTACACAAGGCATGAAAAATAGCACAATATATAGCTGCATGGATCAAAACTAAATTCCACTGACTGTTACACCAAGATTCTGAGCCTCAAAATTTACAGTAATGGTTCCCAACTTAACTAAAGACTGTAGTAAAAATATTAGATTTTTCAAGGAAGAGGAACTATTTTTCATGATTTAGTATATTTCTTCCTACCATAAATTATTTGGACCAGTTTAACTTAACTAAAAATTACCAAACTTTTTATGAAGAATACATGCATCACAGTAGAGAAACTTTAAAAGTTTCAGCTCATGAATAATATCAGAACAAATTGGATAAATAAAACTATTTAACCTAGGCATAAATCAAGATCTATTAAAATCTATAGCTATATTTCTCCTGTGGTCATGAAATTTTTACACAGAGTCATACTATTTGGTAGTACAACACTGCCAAAAATCAAAACCAGAACATGCATATAACTTGATATACAATAAAAGCTACCTATTATTTGTATTTTAAATAAAGCAAAAACTAGTGAGCAAATGAAAAGTGCATGTAACAAAAGTTGTAGATCTAGTCACAAGGATTCCAGAAAAGTTGAGTTTGCATTTTTTATGATTTTTTGTGATTTATTATTGATTTTACAAGTTTGCTATTTTTCAAAACAAAAGAAAAAGAAAATGGAACTTTGTAGTTGGGCCCCTGGAAGATTAAAACAAATTGCAGGGAGGCCCCTGGAGTTAGAACAGAGGAGGCGGCGGGCGGCCGAAATCCCAGCGAGGGCTAGGTAGGGGAAAGGCAAGAGGGAGGCGAGCTCTACCCCTGGGCGGCTCGGGTTGGTCTCGGGTGGCCGGAGGCGGCTCGCCGGCGTGGAGTAGGGTCGGCGGCCGGTGGCGGACGGCGGCGGCGCCGCTCTGGCGGCCCCGGGGAGGCGGGCTCGGGTCGGGGAGCTTCGTCGCGGTGAAGGGAATCTCGTGGGCGGGTCTATTGGGGGCGAGGGAAAGCGGAGGAGGGGGCTCGGCGGCGGCCTAGGTGGGCGGCAGCCATGGCGCGGCGGGGAGCTCCCTGGCGCAGGGAAAAGCTCGGCTAGGCTCTGGGGAAAGGGAAAGGAGTGCAGAGGTGAGGCAAGGAGGCTTTGCCTCGAAGCAACATAGCTCGGCGAGTTAAAGAGAGGGGCGCGGTGCAGGGAACGGCATTGATGGCCAGCGGCGTCGCCACGGCGTTGTCGCCGAGCGCTCGTCGGGTGGTGGCGTGCGGAGGAGCAGAGGCTCAGTAGTGGTGCAAGCAGGGGCATAGCAAGGTGGTGCTATCATGGCAGAGGCAGCGAACAGGCATGAGTGCTGGGCGTGCTGGCCGCGGCGTGATCGGCTCTGCTCTCGGGAAGCAGGGAAGCAGAGCTGAGGAGGGAGAAAGGAGGGAGAGAGAGAGAGAGAGTTGACTTTGAATTTTCTCAAAATTTTCAATGGAAGCTTGAAAAAGTTTTAATATGAAAGTTGTTCAAAATTCAAAATCCTACAACTTTCATTTCGGCCATAAACTCATTTGGAGCCTAGTTAAAGAGTTAAATTTAAATTCTTGAGGAATGTACATTATTGCCCTATTCAAGTTTGAATTCAAAATTTTCTTCAATGATTGTATAGCAACTTGAAAAACTTTGAACACGAAAGTCGTTCATCATTTAAAACCCTACAATTTTGGTTTTAGGTAAAAGTTCATTTGAGCTATATTTTAGAAATTATTTTTAAAGCATATTTGTTTAAAGTTTGAAGGACAGTTTAAATGTTTGAAAACTGTGGTTTGAAAGACTCGTCATTTCATGTGCAAAAAATCATTTTCTCCTTTTGACTTCAACTAAACTTTGGTTTGTCCTAATGTTAGTGAGATGCCTATTCAATTTCATATGCATACTTGCATTGGGTTAAAAATTATTTATGGTTTCTGACCTATGCATATATACACATAGACACACATACATACACATCTAATTCAACGCTTCTTGGTTAAGGATGCATGAGTTGGTGCTAATGACCCTGGTTTAGCTAATTAAACACCTGGGGTGCCGCAGCCTACCCCCCTTAAAAAGAATCTCGTCCCGAGATTCGGGTGAGTAAAATTAGAGGGGAACGTGTGTGTGCCTTGGAGTGAGATTTGGAAAACACAAAAAAATTTAGTTTAGATAACCTTTAGTGTCCCACATGGCTTCGTCTTCGGTATGGTGACTCCTGAGGATCTTATACTTACATAATTGAATAGTTGCACTGGCACATGCGTAGCATGGAAAACAATAGGATCAACTCTACTACCACTTGAGGCACTCCTTTTCTAGGCTTGAGATCTTATTCTTGGGTATAAACAAAGTTTTCTCAAGACACTCTTGCTCATGGTTCTTTTATTTAATGGAGTTGATGTTTGTTTGAGAAAGATGCACACTTATTCAATTCCATGATGTATTATAGAAATGCCAATATGCCATGAGACTGTTGGTACGAGGTGGCAACTTATGGAGCAGATGTGTTGTTGCAATTAGTTAATGCACCCATGGGATCAATGTTTGCGATGACGCAATGCACGGATGCGATAACCTATGTGTTGATTAAATAATGCACATGGCGTGAGGCCTTGGTTATGATGTGCCGGTCATGATGTATGATGATAGGGCACATGGTTATGCGCACGGTGTGCATATGGGCATGTGATGCACACGCTGCAATGCAGGTTAGTAATCCAGAAGGTTATGCAAGTACCTACTATTTTTGTTGGCCCGAATCGGAACCCAAGTCAATGGAATACTCAGGTTACGGAGAATAGATTGTCATGGAGTCACTATCACGGACCAAGATACCAGCGCGCACCTAGTAGCGCAACGTATGGCTGCAGCACATACGAGGCCCTAGGTTCCGTCGCAGCACCATAGGTCAGTGATGAACACCACGACAAGGTAAAAATATAGCAACCCGAATAATGCGCGTGGCTGGAAAGGAAGATAGGGAGCCAGGTGGTAATCAAAAGTCCTTCCAAGACGCATAGGATGTTAACTGAGACTGAGTCCTAAGATGCATATAATTTATCAATGGCCATGCAACAACCATGCATGTAATGATCCTGCATGATATTCTAGTATTTTCATGCACCATTTTTTTTTTGAAAATTATATGAGCAAGAAGGGCAATTGAGATTTCCTCCAACTCCTCCATGAAAAACATCTTTACTCATACTTGATAGGCTGACTAGGGAGCCAGGCTGGATCCTGGGGTCCCCGCAAATATCCTTCTCAAATTCTATCTCCACTTGTTGTCCAACAATTCTCTCGGATTCTACTTACCAGATTCAATCTCAAAGCTAGGCTAAAAGTGTGCGGGCTGCTAGGTGCTCGTTCCGAAAATTCAGAAAAGGAGTGGCACAAAGCTGATCATAACTCGAAGTGGAGAAAACTATAAATGCTCAATATCATAGAGGAGGTAGGTGACACATTTTCCCCTAGACAGGGTTGACCCTCTAAAGAAATGATTTGGTGTGTGATATGGGAAAAACTTGTGAATCAAGATGATAAAAACAGATTCTAGGTAGTGCACTAAAGTATCCATAACTCAAGGAGTTGATGTCCAAAAATTCTCAAATTTTAACAACAGGTAGTAGAAAAATTTTGGAGTAAATTTCTCTTTGTGCACTTCAGCACATAAGGTCCTTGATATATCCAATAAGTCTCATCTCTCTAGTTACGGCAGAAAAGACAGATTTCTAGATAGACCTTGATCGAGAGAAATGAACCGTGCTCAGGTGCAAGCCTTAATATTCCCAACTAACCCACATCCATTTTTATTGGCTTTCAGTTTATGATCATGATGTATGCAGGTCCTATTCGTCCTCACAAAAGAAAACTACTGCCAAATAGCTTTGGACTTATGGGGTTAGCGCCGGTGGCATGGCACAATTTACAGCTCTCCCTATATATATCTAGTCGAATATCTAACCGTTTCTTAACTTAGGTAATCGTGGTTAGTGTTCCTGCAGAAGATTGACAGAGCATATATATTCATTGAACCTTTCATACCAGCACTCATGAAAGCATTCCCATACATTACCGCTCACTATAGAAGCGGCATCCATGCGTCCAACACTGCATGGACAGTGCTCATATGCTACCGAGGCGACGTATTTACTGTTTCTTTTACTCCCAATATAATCGACCAATGGTCGGTATATTGGCAGCAGCTCAAGTAGGCCACTGCTTGAGCGCAGTGTTTGGTTCGCATCACCGACGGGAAGGTCAAGCTCTCTAAGTTGACTGAGGATCCTTACCGTCTTACCTTAGCGTAGGTGCGTCGTTACAGAATGTAAAGTACTGAATTTAAATTACTGAAAGAAATGTGCTGGAAGTCAGTCATAAATAAACCATAAGTTAGATAGCTACCTAGTAACTCCCATAATTTTCCCTAGGGCTTTACGTACTATGCACGATCCTTAGAGAACCAACGTATTTTCCAAACGCAATTGTGTGGCTAAGTTTTAAGGAAAACTTTTGAAATCTTGTTGCAATCTCAGGTGTGCGCTTTGTTCGGCTCTGATACCAGCTGTGGCAGTACCGCCCAAATTAATCCGGCTTAAGTGCGCTAACCATCACCGAAACGGCAACCAGGGTTAACACGCACTTAAAACGGAGTAATCCGGTAGTGCTGTCGGGTAAAGTCCCGAAGAATCCACCTAAGCGTCGATCGAACCCAAAGCTTACATGCAACCCACACGAAGGTGAGTCCAGAGAGTACAACATTTCACAAATATATTATATTATAGAGTCTTAACTTAATTATTACAAACCAAGTTCGAAATCTCAGAAAGGTACTTGAAATTCAAACTGAAAGTAGTTCAGTGTTTAACTACAGCGGAAATAAGGCGAGTTCTAAATGACGATACAAGATGTCATGATGAAGCCCGTACATGACATCACTCGGCATTGTCATCATTGGCCAGAGTCGTATCCCACTCCACCGACCAACCAGGAGGTAAAGTACACGGCCAAGTCAAGCTAGCTATCTGATCTTCAAACATATCACCTGAAAACAAAGTTGAGCCACAAGTAAGGCCGAGTATACTAATACTCAGCAAGGCTTACCCGACTATGGGTATACTTAGTCCTCTAACTAGACATGCAAGGCTTTTTGCTGGAGGGGTTTGGTTTTGCCGAAAAGCAATAAAAAGTAAGTCCTTATTTTCAGATTTTAGCTTTCATGTTCTAGTTCACTTAACCATTCTACATTGGCATCTATCCAATAGCATACATGGTAGAAAAATAATTATCTTTCATCATCCAACCAGATTCATCATCATACGTTCCACTTGTTACTCTATGTGGCAAAAGGGTTAAGCAGTCCCAATATACGTGAGAGGCGGACGATTCGAATCGAATTTGTTAACCTGGCCAGGCAGACCTAAACACACGCATGAGAACCGAGTCCCCATGCAACATTTCCTCTTTCTTTCCGGCTCGTGGATCAGGGTCACCCCCTTCGACTACAAGAGCCCCACGCCACGGTCGACGCCAGGTCGTGACCACGCTTGCACCCGCATGTGGCCGCATGAGAAACAATGTTCAAAGAGGGTGAGGGAAAAGTCCACTCCCCGGGCCGATCAGGTACTTAAGCTTACCGATTACCATATTTCTCGGCATGTGGTTAGTATGTTCAAATGCTTAACCACCACTACCACACACCGCGGCCTTATCCATTTTCACTAAACAGACGGGGTATCACAAGTACAACAACCCCGCCCGTAAACCTTATATTGCAGTGTGTAGTAAACATCCAACTCCTATAATTCTCGCGATTGACATGAAAGCACTCGACTTCTACCGAACCATTAGCATAGCCAACTAGCGACCTATACATGCTAGTATTCAAACATAGGTACTTAAGATTATGCAACTAGGGTTCCAAACAATTCCTACAAACTTAAATGCACAAGTAGATATGAATATAAACAGTTGCATAAATTTAAAATAGATAGGACATGCTCCGGGACTTGCCTTCCTGAGCGGAGCTAGCCTTAGGCTCTTCTAAACTTTGGTTTAGGTCTTCAGTAATTTCAGTTAGATTAACTTGAGCTTCACGCTGCTCACTCTCGGACTCCGGTACCAGCTCGTACGTACCGTCAGCGAGAGTAGTCAAATCTATATGAAATGCACATGCATGAGTTGTGGTGATGGTAACAAACTTAATTTAATTCACTATAGAGTTGTAATCCAACACAACTCAAGTTAAGTTGGAGAATATTTTCTATTTATTGGGCAATCATTAATAGAGTACTATCTAACATGATTTTATTCATAAAAGGACTAGGAATTTGCTGTTTTTCATTTTCTTAACACGTAGAACTGGTATTTTCCTTAATTAACACTATAACAACATGAAAAAGCCATAACTAGGGTTGCATATACTTTCTGGTATTGAAATATTTATGCAAGGTACATATCGGAGTAACTTGCCTACTGTGAAATTTTGAGCTAATTTCGTGTAGCATAATAACCATGAAAAAATAAAGTAAGCAGCTACTGCTAGAAACAAAAATAAATTGTACAGGTCAAACTATGCAAGTAATGTTAATGAAACTTAAATTGAGGTTTGATGATTCTATTATGAAGCTACTGTAAAAATTTCAGATTTAAGTAAGCATTACACAAGGCATTAAAAATACCACAATATATAGCTGCATGGATCAAAACTACATTCCATAGACTGTTATACCAAGATTCTGAGCCTCAAAAGTTACAGCAATGGTTCCCAACTTAAGTGAAGACTGTATTAAAAATATTAGGTTTTTCTAGGCAGAGGAACAATTTTTCATGATTTAGTACATTTCTTCCTACCATAAATTATTTGGACCAATTTAACTTAACTAAAAATTACCAGACTTTTTATGAAGAATACATGCATCGCAATAGAGCAACTTTAAAATTTCAGCTCATGAATCATATCAGAACAAATTGGATAAATAAAACTATTTAACCTAGGCATAAATCAAGATCTATTAAAATCTATAGCTATATTTCTCCTATAGTCATGAAATTTTTACACAGAGCCATACTATTTGGTAGTACAACATTGTCCAAAAATCAGAACCAGAACATGCATATAACTTGAGATACAATAAAAGCTACCTATTCTTTGTAATTTAAATAAAGCAAAAACTATTGAGCAAATGAAAAGTGCATGTAACAAAAGTTGTAGATCTAGTCACAAGGATTCCAGAAAAGTTGAGTTTGAATTTTTACGATTTTTCTGTGATTTATTATTGATTTTACAAGTTTGCTGTTTTTCAAAACAAAAGAAAAAGAAAACGGAACTTTGCAGTTGGGCCCCTGGAAGATTAAAACAAATTGCAGGGAGGCCCCTGGCCGGAGTTGGAACAGAGGAGGCAGCGGGCGGCCGAAATCCCGGTGAGGAGCTCGCCGGCGGTGAGGGCTAGGTAGGGGAAAGGCAAGAGGGAGGCGAGCTCTACCCCTGGGCGGCTCGGGTTGGTTTCGGGGTGGCCGGAGGCGGCTCGCCGGCGTGGAGCAGGGTCGACGGCCGGTGGCGGACGGCGGCGGCGCCGCTCTGGCAGCCCCGGGGAGGCGGGCTCGGGTCGGGGAGCTTCGTCGCGGCGAAGGGAAGCTCGTGGGTGTGTCTATTGGGGGTGAGGGAGGGCGGAGGTGGGGGCTCGGCGGCGGCCTAGGTGGGCGGCAGCCATGGCGCGGCGGGGAACTCCCTGGCGCAGGGAAAAGCTGAGCTCGGCTCTAGGGAAAGGGAAAGGAGTGGAGAGGCGAGGCAAGGAGGCTTTGCCTCGAAGCAACGGGGCTCGGTGAGTTAAAGAGAGGGGCGCGGTGCAGGGAATGGCATTGATGGCCAGCGGTGTCGCCACGGCGTTGTCGCCGAGCGCTCGTTGGGTGGTGGCGTGCAGAGGAGCAGAGGCTCAGTAGCGGTGCAGGCAGGGGCACAGCAAGGCGGTGCTATCATGGCAGAGGCAGCGAGCAGGCTTGTGTGCTGGGCGTGCTGGCCGCGGCGTGATCGGCTTTGCTCTCGGGAAGCAGGGAAGCAGAGCTGAGGAGGGAGAAAGGAGGGAGAGAGAGAGAGTTGACTTTGATTTTTCTCAAAATTTTCAATGGAAGCTCGAAAAGTTTCACTACAAAAGTTGTTCAAAATTCAAAATCCTACATCTTTCATTTTAGGCACAAACTCATTTGGAGCCTAGTTAAAGAGTTAAATTTAAATTCTTGAGGAATGTACATTATTGCCCTATTCAAGTTTGAATTCAAAATTTTCTTCAATGATTGTATAGCAACTTGAAAAACTTTGAACATGAAAGTCGTTCATCTTTTAAAACCCTACAATTTTGGTTTTAGGCAAAAGTTCATTTGAGCTATATTTTAGAAATTATTTTTAAAGCATATTTGTTTAAAGTTTGAAGGACAGTTTAAATGTTTGAAAACTGTGGTTTGAAAGACTCGTCATTTCATGTGCAAAAATTCATTTTCTCCTTTTGACTTCAACTAAACTTTGGTTTGTCCTGACGTTAGTGAGATGCGTATTCAATTTCATATGCATACTTGCATTGGGTTAAAAATTATTTAAGGTTTCTGACCTATGCATATATACACATAGACACACATACATACACATCTAATTCGACGCTTCTTGGTTAAGGATGCATGATTTGGTGCTAATGACCCTGGTTTAGCTAATTAAACACCTGGGGTGTCACATATATCAAAGAACTTGGAAAATTACAATCGCATAACTCCAATTAACCCTTTATAAAATTGACATGAATGTGTTCTCAATAACTGCTACATAGTCAGAGTTCTTGATTTCCCCAGTTTAAAGTTGTTGCGGTAGAATGATTTCAAATTGCTACAGTATTTAGTTTATAGAAAAAAATTCTTATGTTGTTCTGTTTGTGCATTGTGTATGTCTAGTAATTTGCACGGAGCAACAATCTCTCTGTTACAAAGGTTACTGACATCTGTTTGAAGAAGATTCCGAGCTTGAGTCTGAAGTCACGTAATTTTCACCAGCACCAAATCATAAATACTGCAGCTCTTACAAATATGCTCCCATATTACATCGGCACCGTATCATATGAAAACTAACCCTCTTGTGCAAACTTTAAAAACTCCAATCAAAACCACAGGTTCCTCATCCAAGGGCGCATTTTAGAGGTGGATTCATTTATCAATTAACCCCCCCCCCTCCCACCATTAGCCAAAGTAATCACACTTTTCTAGATAACCCCCTACACCTCATCCCCCTCCAGCGCCCAGCCCCCTCCCATCTGTTCACGTCCGTTCAGTCATGGCATATAGGCGCCGCCGACCTCATCAATACCCTAGGGGGCCTCTGACTGCAACAGCTTGCGCCGCTCACACAACCTAACTACGGCGCCCTCCGGGGTGGCGCTTGACCTCCAAGGGAGGACGGAGCGCTCGCCTTGTTTCCCATCCGCCATGGACCTTACGTTCACCATGGAGCCAGGGGCCAACCGCGATGCCATGGAGTTAGGGCCTGCGCCGCCCGCATCAATTTTGGCCGAGTCCGCTCGCTACGGCGGCCGTCCGCCCGACTCTGCGATGGAAACCGGCATCCCCATGGAGCCCGGCCGAGTTTCGCCACCCGAGTCTACGATCGAGTCCGACGGCGCCATGGAGGCTAGCGCACCCATCCTGAATTCCATGTTTGCACGCTGGATTGCGGAGCTCGAAGGGCGACGGCCAGCGGAGCGACTTGGGCAAGGACCGACGGACCTCCAAGGGCGGATCACGGCCGAGGGACTGTGGAGCTCGAAGGGCGACAGTCGGCGGAGCGATTTGGGACAGGGCCGGCGGACCTCCAGGGGCAGATCACAGCCAAGGGACTACAGATCTCCAAGGGCGATGGCCGGCGGAGCTACTTGGGCAAGGGCTAGAGGACCTCCAAGGGCGGCGTGTACCTCCATGGGCGGGTCCCATGTTGGGCGAGGGGGCCTGGACCTCCAGGGGCGGCATCCTCTTGACGGCCGAGGGGCCGTAGACCTCCATGGGTGGCGCCCCATGACGGTCGACAGCTGTCGGAGCTCACCGGCCGGGCGAGGGGCGGTAGAGCGCTAGAGGGGCATGAGGTGCGGCAGAGGTCGGGGGAGAAACAGGGGAGAGGGGCTGGGCGCTAGAGGGGGATGAGGTGCAGGGGGTTATCTAGAAAAGTGTGATTACTATGGCTAATGGTGGGGGTTTAAGTGCTAAATGAAGCCACCTCTAAATGGAGCCCTTGGATGAGGATCCTATGGCTTTGATTGGAGTTTTCAATGTTTGCACAAGATGATTAGTTTCCGTAGGATACGGTGCCTATTACATCTACTTGGGGCTCACATAACTTAATTACAGTTGCTCACTACTTCATATGTGAATGCACATACGCCCCCACCATCACCATAGAAGAATGATGATCTTCTGGCACCACTTCTGATAGTTTATGAGCATATAGAACGAAGTCACACCACCACCCACATGATTCGGCCAGTAGAACAAAATATCAAACATTAACCTCATATCGTACACCATGCAGAGATAGAGATAGTGCGCCAAGGAAGCTGCGCCCCGGTGGCTGGCGGATGAGAGGGACTGCTCCGGTCAAGAAGGCTGCATTGGTACGGTAGATGAGGGGGACGGCGGAGACAAGTGAAAGAGGCAACAACGGCAAATGAGGAAGACGGATTTCACAGCCAACCACAACAAGTTGGCTCACTATGCCTGGAGCCGCGTCAGTTACTGTGGCCGAGCCCAGTCTCACATCAATTCCACCATCAAAGAAGCCGCCTCGTCGCGAGCATTGGACGCAATATGGTGCCACGCGCAAGCCATCGAGTCCGGGGCTGCACAAAGGGTGATTTACATCCCTCCTGCACCATTTTTTCTGTTAGTATAGGTTCTGACCGGAGAGATTTGAGGATGGCATGCCTGCCTTCAAATGCTCCCGGTTCGAGTACTTTCCATTTGGGCCAGGGAGGAGAAGATGCCCTGGTGATATCTTTGGGATGGCTATGTGTCAATGGCCATTAATTCATGTTTTTATCGCTTCTCGAAAACAAACAGAGCTTTGCACTATGTTCCATACATATTAACTTATTTCTAACAAGTTTCACAAAGTTTGGATGACTTGTGATGTAGGAACAAGTGAAACAAAATTGAAGAAAAATGGGTATAATCCTAGGCCAATCAGTCTCACCTACGCCGGTCGGCCTGGCACTTCCTCAGATTGCCACGTCACTGATCCTGGGGCAAGGAAAAACACTTACGTTGCTCTTGAGCCGTGCATTTGAAGTTGGTTTGATTAGAAGGACTGAAAAACCTCACCCATGGATCGAAGGGCCCACCTGCATGCAAAACTAGGAAAAACACCTAAGAACTGCCTCCCTGGATGAAGTACAAGCGTTGATTATCAAGTCAGTGCAACTGAGGGATAAGACACGCTAGAGTCAGACCAACCGCGCTTGACCAGGCCGGCAGACCTCCAATTGTTGAGCTTCAGGCAAACACAATTGTTACCAACACCAGGAGAGCATCAAGAGCATCCAGGAGAAGTTTGTTGCCAAGTGGCATGAATCCTAGGCCGGTCGGCCGGCATGCCTCACACTTCAACGCCACGTGTCCTCCTTCGCCTGACGGTTACCTCAACCGACATATCTGCTTCCAACCTATGCAACTACGTCAGTACCGACCCTAAAGCACTATAAATAGAATGTCGTCCATCACTTGCAATACACACCAAGAAGTAGGTTTAGTAGTCTGGGAGTTAGAGTAGAGATGAGCTTATCTCAGGGTTACGAAGTCATCATCGGAAGTCTAGTATAAGCTCTTGTATCTTTCCCTTTGACATTTATCAATATAATTGTTGATAGTTACACAAGGATGCACGATTTTCTGTCACGAGGATAACTACCCATTTGTCGACAACCCGACACAAGCGATCCAGCTTCTGATCAACAAGGCCCAAGCCCACAATCGAAGCACCACGTCGTCTCTTGGTTATTAACCATGCACTACCCGGTTGACCTTGCCGTGAAGGCTAATCCTTGGATGGGAATTGAAGAACACAAGCAAGAAAAAGGAAGAACCCAACTCGATTGCAGAAATCCTTGGATTAAGCACTCGAATGTGGGGTTTCACAAACCGATAACGGTAAAGCAATTCTTGACAGATTAATCTAAGCAAAACCCAAACCTAACTTGGGTGATGGTTACTAAATATAAAGGTTTAGGGCATGCAAGTCCCCTGAGCACACCCCTAATGGGTTCCAAAATGATACACGGCCCAATGGCATAAAAGACAGCGGCACAATACCCTGATAGATTCTCGATGTCCAATTATTTTGATGCCTTCTGATGAATCAGACCTGATAATGAGGTGGGACCAGTACAATTGGAAAGCTCATCTCCTCAAATTTCCATACATATGTACAACATCAAATTTGTACTCTGTATGCGACCAAGGCGTCATTTTGGGGATGGCATGTTCCAGGACTCCGAGTTGGAGTCGAATTTGATATGATGTGGGCCTTCCTCTTAGATTGGATGCCCGAGCAAGTACTCTCCTACTCCATGCCTCCCTCCAAGCACTTCCTGAGATTCTTTATTATTCTAATTATAATAATTTTCTTAGGTAGCAATCTATTCTCAAAATTTATAAAAGTACATAGGAACAAGCTCACCATATGTTCTTCTTGAATGGTCATATCCATGCATGTCATGCCCACATCAAGAAGGACCTAGGATGCCCATTACATGTTCAATCGGAGCTCAACACTTTAAGCAAATATGGGTGCAAGCGTTAGCGTCATGCCAAAGATAGCTTCTGATAAACTTAACTATCATGGGCATGCTCGTACTGGCATGTGCTTGCAGCAAGCGGACCAATTAGTTCATTACCCCACGGGGATTGTAAAGAATATTCTGATGAAAATGCGGGATTTCTTTCTTCGTCCCCAACATGGAAGTACACACCAAGACTCCTCTCATTTGGGAAGATCGTTCTTGAGCACAGCAAATGCACACATTGATGTGGAAGCCGGAGAAAATCGGCTCAATATCAATGAGCAAAAGGAGAGGATCGCCTTAAGACCGAAGGTCGAACAATGTTCCCATGTCATTGTTCGCATTTCTTAACGTCATCACTAGGATTTTTAGTCCATAGCAATGGCGCTAGGAAATGACGTAAGTTATGACTTAAAGTTTACAAAAGGATCCGCAAGCGCACGGATATACAGTTATAGCATTTCACCTAGAGAGTACTCGGGTATTGTTATTTATATTTCCCAAAGGATGGAATGTGGTAAAGTTACTTTACTTGGTACATAATCATTACATTATGCATAAGCTAGTCCACAACTCAAACAGGGGTAAGTCATAACAAATGATAGCAGGGTAATGCGGCACACACACTTAGCCAACTCTCAAGGATAAAAGAATAAATAAACAATAAAAGAATAACACTAAGGTTAGTGGGAGTTTAGGCAAATAATAGGGTCTTAAGGCATCTATTCATGGTTAGGGCTATAAGAGCTAGGATTAGGGATATTGGGGAGAATGTCCCGAGCTAGGTCCAAACAACAGCGTTACATCTTTAGATGGACTCCTACACAGTACCCAAACATCAGGGACTTCACAAGACCTGTCGAAGGCGTGCCGGACAGAAATGATTGTCACCACATACTGCCTACCCCAGCCACTCCGACGTCCAGAACGACTTGCACTCTCTAAGAAGCAGTTTTAGCCTAGCTTCACTAGCCTAAGGTTACAAGTAACAAGAGAGTAAGAGAGTGTAACAGCCTTGATTTGGTGTGTGTTGAAATGAGAGGGGGAGGGCTACTTTTATAGCCTTTTAGGATGGTTCCCGCCATCTTCTGAGTGGAATCCTTAGCGATGAGGGTAGAGGTGGAGTAGGAGCTACTCCACCCCAAAGTGCACCTGGACGGGAGGCCGTCCAGGTTTGGCTGACCTGTAGGGTCGGCCGCCCCTAGGTGGTGCTCCCCCAGGTCCACCTTCCTCCGGGTGACTGGTAGGTGGGCCCTTTATGATGTTCTTTAGGTGTATCTTTCTTGGCACGCTTGTTTGGTCTGCTAGGTGGGCCCTCTTTATAAGTGTGACGCCAGATACAATCTTCTGTGTATTCTTGTGGCGTCTTTCTGCATGTTTTCATCTTATTTGTACTTGTACCCCTAAAATGGCTAGGTATACAAAACAATAGTGGATCTAGGTTAGGGATACAAATATGGCAGTATGGTGTATAGTTTTCCTTTATGCAAGGAAAATGGCCCTATTATGCCATTGTTTGTGATTTTGGTGATTGAGTAACAACGCAATCAATGGGACTAATGAGTTTGTCAAGTGAACAATTATAGATCCTAGGGATGAAGCAAAAAGGCCAAGCAAAGTAAAACACGAAGAAATAACTCAAAGAAACACCGAATTGGACAAGTTCTGCACAAACAGTGGCACCGGATACACCGGTGACTGAGTACCGGTCTAACCGGTAGGCTCCGAATACACCAGTGCGCTATGACCGGTGCAATGGGCCATACAATGCCAAGGCCACATGGAGAGAAGAAAGTGTCACCGGATGCACCGGTGATGTCAAGATTGAGGGTGCAAGCACCCTGCTATCCTTCAGAGAGCATGTCAAGGATCCGAGAAGAAGTTTCTTCAGCACCGGATGAACCAGTGGTGCACCAGTGCAAGGCACCAGTGTAATTACACGTCAGAAGCTGGAGATTCCTTCAGCACCGGTTGAACCGGTGACCACCGGTGCAATGGACTGGTCTAATCGGTGACAGCCACGTCAGCTATCAGAAGGCCAACGGATAGTGCAGAGTTGTGAGTGACCGGATACACCGGTGCCCTACCACCGGTCTAACCGGTGCCCTGCGCAGAAAAGGTCCAACGGCTACAAACGGCTCTATGGACTTGGTGGGCTATATATATGCCATCCCCAAGGCATTTCAAGGTTGCTGGAGTTCAGGAACATCACACCCACACCCAAGAACATCTCCAAGCCATCCAAGAGCTTAGTGATCATATCTTTAGTCCTTAGCACATATTTGAGAGTGTTAGTGCTAGGTTAGCTCTTTAGAGAGTGAGAGAGCAATGCTTTGTGCCCTTGTGCTATGGTTCTTTGTAGAACCAACAAGATATCTTGATGCGCCGGCCCCTTGGAGCTTTGAGGCTCGCCGGCAACGTCAACAACCCTCTGACTTGGTGTGGAGTGGCGTGGACGATCTTGTGCGGGGGACGTGGAGACCCCCATCTTTTGTGGAGAAACTCCTTAGTGGAAATTGGGATCAAGGTGACCGTGGTTGAGTCCGCGGAAGAGACTTGATTACCGAGAAGCAATACTCTTAGTGAGTGCTTCAACAACGTGGATGCAGGTGTGCCTTTGTGGCTAACCAAACCACGAGATAAACACCCGCGTCGAGAGTTTGCTTCCTCCTATCCAGCTCTTTACGTTTCCGCATTTCATACTAGCAATTCTTGTATGCCTTTACTTTCGTAGAGTAGATTCTTGATAGGAAAGGCTATAGGTTGCTAAACTCTTTTGGGATAGGAGTTTCACACTAGCAGAACCGTAGTTGCACATATAAATAGCATGTTTTAGTTTAATATTGTGCAATTTAGTTGGAGCCATAGGTTAAGGTTTTAACTTGCCTAATTCACCCCATCCCCCTCTTAGGCTAGAACACAATCCGATCACTTTCAATTAGAATCAGAGCCGGGACTCACTTCTCTCACAAAGAAAGCAAATTCCATTGGCAATTTGTGTTTACCGGCTCACTTGATCGGTTAGGCTTCACCGCCTAGTGAGTTAGCTCTTTGGGGAAGGGATGGATTCATTAGGACCTCCTCCACGTTTTGATGGCACGGGCTTCCAACGATGGAAGATTTTAATGCAATCACATCTCCAAGCAAAGGGTCTAAATGTTTGGAGAGTAACGAGTGAGGGAGTGAAGAGTAATAGGCAACAAGAGATGCAATATGATGCTATTGCAAAATATGTTATTTTGAGTTCTCTTGGTGACACCGTATTTAACCGTGTGTTTGCTTGTGAAAATGCTAAAGATTTATGGAAAATTATTTGTGAGAATCATGGGGGGCACAAAAGATGTTGCAAATGAAAAATACCATGTTCTCATAGATAAACTTAATAGCTTCGAGCAACTTGATGATGAGAATGCCGATTCTATGTACTTACGGTTAAATATTCTTGTGAATGAGATCAATTCTTTATGTGTGAAGAAAATGGATGATATGGAGCTCATTCGCAAGATCCTTTACTCTCTACGAAGACTGGACTACGATTTGGTGATCACAATTCTTTATGAGAAGAAAATCGACACATTGACACCAAATCAAGTCCTCAACAAGGTGATCACCCACGAGCTACGGCATGACATCAAGCCAAGAGCGCCACCTTCTTCACCAACACATAGCAAACTTGCATACAAGCAAGTCAAAAAGTTGAAGAAGATGGCCATTAAAGGTAGCTCAAGTGAAGAGGAAGAAGAGGAGGCATGCCAAAGATCCTCAAATGATGAAAAAGTGCCAATGAACCCCCAATCTCTACAAGCAAGTCAAAAAGATGAACAAGTGCTTGAAGGAAATCAACTCAATGGGGTATATGGTCTTTCTCAAGGATGAGCATCACCATCAACTCATGAAGGTTGAGAAAAAGTTCAAGAAGAAGAAACAAAAGAAGGAGAAGAAGCCCAAACATGAATCATTTGCCATTTTTGGTGAATGGGTTAGTGGTGGTGAAGAATCAAGCACAAGCTCAAGTGATGAATCTAACAAGAAATCCACCACCTGCACCAACATGGGATCATCATCAAACACTTGCTTTATGGCCCAAGGTATGGAAAGCGATGTAAGTGATGATGACTCCAACTCTCCTTCATATGATGAGCTTCTTGACCTAGTACATGAGCACCAAAGAGTAATTAAAAAACAATCTCAAAACTGTAGTGCACTCAATGATCTTAATGCTACTCTTGCCGTAAATTATGATGATTTGTCGTGCAAATTCCAATTGCTTGGCAAGGAGCATGAAGAGCTCAAACTAAAAATTGAAAGCATTACAAAAATTAATGACTCTTTGGAAACCTCTAACTCTTGCAATGAGAAATGCCATGAGGATGTTTTTGTAGAATCATGTGATGACCTCATTGCCAAGAAAAATGATGAGCTCAAGCGAGAAGTAGAAAGGCTCATGAAGGACTTGACTAGATTGAAGGGCAAGAGCATAGAGAGCAATGTCCAACCTTCTCAAGATAACCGTGAAGACATGGTGAAGAAGCTTGAGAAGGGGTCCACCGTGACTTGCTCAAAGTGCCATCAAAAAAGGCACAAGTCCAACAAGTGTTCTCAACCAAAGAAGAAGCTTTTGGATAAGAAGAACAAGAAGAAGCTTACAATCAAGAGTTCTCTCATCTACACCAAGCCCAACCGGAGGAACAAGAGCCATAGCACCTCCTATGTGATCAAAAAGAAGACAAATGGCAAGGTGGTTGCTCACAAAGTTGGAAAGTAAGAAAGGAGTTGGAATCACTCCATTTGGGTGTCCAAGGATGTCATCACCAATATGAAGGGGTCTCAAATGGTGTGGGTTCCAAAGGAGACTTGTAGCTCAAGAATGGCTTCGGGGCATTTGGAGGCTTGGCTAATTAGAAGATGAAGGATTCAAGCTAAAGAAGCCAAGCTCACATCTTAGACATTTGTTGCCCAAGTCCCACATAAGGTAATGGTAGCTAGATTTCAATTCAAATCATCAAGTAGCTCCATTGCCCTTACTAGATTATTTGCATTGTATCGTCTAGTGCTATATATGGTGGGTTGCTTGTGTCATGATCTAACTCATGAGCAACCTACATGGTTTGATAAGTGTGTAGAAAGCTACACAAGGTTCCCATTCATGGTACATGGACCTCATGAGGTATGTATTTTATTTGTGTACCATGAGCACAAGCTATAGGGTAAACTCCCCATTGTTGTCAAAAACAATGTGCATATATTTGATTAGTAATTTAAACACTAAATGCACACATTTAGGGGGGAGCTCATCCTATGGTTTGTGATTTTAAGACTAACATGTTTACAAGTTTATTTTTTGTAGCCTCTTTCCGGAGATAACACTCTAAGAGAATGTTGTTCACTCTCCATGTGAATTAACAACTCTATAAGAGTGATTAGATAAAGTAGTGTGCGTTCATGCATATTGAGCCATGTCTATTGAACTTAAAATCTAAGTTCATAGGCTAGGTGCTCTTACATTTGCTCACCTTGATGTACCAAGTGTTCTTCTCTTCAAGACTTTCAATTTGGTACATGCAAGATAACTATTACCCTCGGAGGTATGCAAGGTTCTAAAACTCATTCAATTGGTATCTTTGTCAATTCTTTGTCTTTATAGAGCTACCTCCGTGCATGATATTATCTAATCTTTCTCATTCAAATGTCTAGTTGTGCATATGAATTTCACATTATCATTTTGTGCACATACTTTGTGGAAAACTTAGCTCATGTCATGATAAGTTTTTGTGATTTTGTGATCCACCTTAGTAATTGCTCAATTGGTATCTTCATTGATATCATACAATTGGATCATGATTCATAGAACTAACTCCCTAGGCTACTAACTTTTCACTTTAAGCTATATTGTGTTTGCAAGGCTTTTTTTGGTGATTCGATTCCAAAGGGGGAGAAGTTTGGATCAAAACAAGGTTATCAAAGGGGGAGAAGTCTGCAAGCGGCTTTGATAATAGGGAAATTAGCAAACATGGGGAGAAACAAAGGGGATGATGAAATTAGGGGGAGGCCAAGCCAACATTGGATGATGGTAAGCATCCAAGCAAGTGTAAGTGGTTCAATTTTTCAATTTTTGCAAAATTTATGCTTGCTTTGATTGTGTTGTCATCAATCACCAAAAAGAGGGAGATTGTAAGGAAAATGGCCCCATTAGGCCATTGTTTGTGATTTTGGTGATTGAGTAACAACGTAATCAATGGGACTAATGAGTTTGTCAAGTAAACAATTATAGATCCTAGAGATGAAGCAAAAAGGCCAAGCAAAGCAAAACACAAATAAAGAACTCAAAGAAACGCCGAATTGGACGAGTTCTGCAGAAACAGTGGCACCGGATACACCGGTGACCGAGCACCGGTCTAACCGGTAGGCTCCGGATACACCGGTGCGCTATGACCGGTGCAATGGACCATACAATGCCAAGGCCACATGGAGAGAAGCAAGTGTCACCGGATGCACCGGTGATGTCAAAATTGAGGGTGCAAGGACCCTGCTATCCTTCAGAGAGCATGTCAAGGAGCCGACAAGAAGTTTCTTCAGCACCGGATGAACCGGTGGTGCACCAGTGCAAGGCACCGGTGTAATTCCACATAAGAAGCTGGAGATTCCTTCAGGACCGGTTGAACCGGTGACCACCGGTGCAATGGACCGGTCTAACCGGTGACAGCCACGTCTGCTGTCAGAAGGCCAACGGATAGTGCAAAGTTGTGAGTGACTGGATACACCGGTGCCCTACCACCGGTCTAACCGGTGCCCTGCGCAGAAAAGGTCCAACTGCTACAAACGGCACTATGGACTTGGTGGGCTATATATATACCATCCTCCGGGCATTTCAAGGTTGCTGGAGTTCAGGAACATCACACCCACACCCAAAAACATCTCCAAGCCATCCAAGAGCTTTGTGATCATATCTTTAGTCCTTAGCACATATTTGAGAGTGTTAGTGCTAGGTTAGCTCTTTAGAGAGTGAGAGAGCAAGGCTTTGTGCCCTTGTGCTATGGTTCTTTGTAGAACCAACAAGATATCTTGATGCGCCGGCCCCTTGAAGCTTTGAGGCTCGCCGGCAACGTCAACAACCCTCTGACTTGGTGTGGAGCGGCGTGGACGATCTTGTGCCGGGGACGTGGAGACCCCCATCTTTTGTGGAGAAGCTCCTTAGTGGAAATCGGGATCATGGTGACCGTGGTTGAGTCCGCGGAAGAGACTTGATTACCGAGAAGTAATACTCTTAGTGAGTGCTTTAACAACGTGGATGCAGTTGTGCCTTTGTGGCTAACCGAACCACGAGATAAACACCCGCGTCGAGAGTTTGCTTCCTCCTATCCAGCTCTTTACGTTTCCGCATTTCATACTAGCAATTCTTGTATGCCTTTACTTTCGTAGAGTAGATTCTTGATAGGAAAGGCTATAGGTTGCTAAACTCTTTTGGGATAGGAGTTTCACACTAGTAGAACCGTAGTTGTACACATAGATAGTATGTTTTAGTTTAACATTGTACAATTTAGTTGGAGCCATAGGTTAAGGTTTTAACTTGGCTAATTCACCCCCTCCCCCTCTTAGACTAAAGCACGATCCAATCACTTTCATTTTATTAATGAGTATAGTTGATGGTTATATTTTGAGCTTAAGGACCATCAACAACTCCCCCAAGCAAGCCCTTGCTCGTCCCTAGCAAAGTTTTGAACTTAGATTGTTGTTCAGGAGTTGCTACAATATTGCATTCCTAACCTATACTCAAGGCGCAACCAAATGCTCTTAGCATGATTTTGAATAAGTTTGCCTTGTTCTTACCTTTCACCTTACTCCTATGGGGCATATAGCTTTACTGTATTTTTGGCGGTTGAGGGACAAAACGGTCTTGTAGATTACCATTTTTTTCACTCCTTTGCTCAACTACCAGGAGAGCGGCGGCCGCGAAGGGGCTTGCCTCGGCGCGAATGGTTGGCCGTGTGTCGGGTAACGTTTTGGAAAAAAAAAAGAGCCGGGAGGATCCCTGCTAATTTGCGGTCGCCCGTAGCAGTAGATTCTAGCGGTCGATTTTCCGACAGCGGTATCGGCTTCCGTGATTATCGGCTGCGTGCGTACAAAAGATGCTGCTCCCCATTCTCTTTTCGGTTTCCGCGCGCCAGCAAATCTGCATGAGGCCTCCTCCAAAGGCCGACGACATCGCCAGCTGAACTAATCTTTTAATCAGTGAATAGTGTAAAAAAAACCTACTGCTAGCGCTGTAGTTCTCGCTAGCGAGAATGCTGCCCTCCTCACACGCATGCGCCCCTAGGCGCTGCTGCTGTTGTCCCGCCCAGCAATGTCGTCCTTACTAGCTGCAACCACTGAAGAAGGCCTGAGAGAAAAGAATCCGAAAGGCGCAGAAATTACCCATGTCCCTGCCGCCAGCCAATAATTACTTGTCTTTCAAGAGTCATCCGTTCTTTTTGGGGATGTGGAAAAAGTGGTTGTAAAATTTGGACAGGGGAGTGAAAATAAAATTTTGTTTCAAACTATCTGAGAGCGTGTAAAAATGTAGAATAAAGTTTTTTTGCTAAAAAATTTATAGCTAACAAAGTTTAAAGATTTGTTCTAGGCTTTTGCACAGTTTTGTATATAAATAAAATTTTGGTGAATAAAAAATTGTTTAGCGGAAAAATTGAGGTAAAAAACTTATAGCTAACAAACTTTACAGAAAATTTGTTTTTTCGTGACGGGAAAAAGTGCGTGTAAAAATTTGGGTGGGGGAGTGAAATAAAAATAAGTTTCAAAATATCTGAGAATGCCAAAAAATATCTAAAGTAAAAAAGTTTTTACTAAAAAATTTATACCTAACAAACTTTATAGATTTTTTTTTGCTTTTTGAAAATTTTGTACATAGGAAAATTGCCACATAAAATAAATTTGTCTAGTGGAAAAATTGATGGCAAAAATTTATAGCAAACAAACTTTATAGAAAATATGTTTTTTTGGATGTGGGATAACTAGGTAAATTTTTTGTGAGCTGAGCAAAAAAAATCCGAGGCGCGAAGTTTGGGGTTTAGGGCCAGAAAGCATGGAAGCTATTAGATGTGCAGCAGCGTGGGTACCGAGAAAAGGGAAATAGAACCCGTGGCCTGTGGTGTCGTGTAGGTTGTTTCTGTTAATTGAAGGGGGGGCGTGTGGGTTTGGATCGACCGTGACTTGAGTTCGTGCGGGCAACTGTACAAGCAATAGTGCGTCCGAGGAGGGGGGGGGGGCGGACGGAAGCAGGATGATTCAAATAACAAATAATCATGGTTGTCCGACGGCGTTGGCAGCAGTAGATTTTAATGTGATTCCGTGAATGACAACCAAAATTTATATAAAAATGCAAATCCCACCCTGAAACTCTAGGCGGTTCGAACCCGATCCCTCCCTCTCCCTCCCATCACCCGCATTGCGTCTGCGTGGCGTCGACCCCACTTCATTCCGATCCTCCCTCGCGGCCATGGCGGGGGCGAAGCAGCCTCGGCGCTACCGCCTCCCAGCGATCCTCGCCGCGGCTGTGGCTGCCGCTCTGCTCCTGTTCTCGCAGGCAGTGGTGGCGCTGGAGAAAGGAACGAACAGATCGTCGCTGCTCGGGCAGCCGAGGCAGTGGAGCACGGGGACGGACGAGGCGGAGATACTCGCCGAGGCGGAAGCCCGCGGCAGAGGCAGAGTAGGAGGGGACTCGGCGGCTGGGGAACAAGGCGGCGAGTTCGAATCCCTAGACAGCATGCTGCAGTGGGCGATTGGTACAGCCTTGGACTTCAGCATGCTGAGTGATTTCGCCAATTTGAACCTGAAATATTTGCAATTTGGGTGAAATTTCCTGTTGATGTTTATCCAACCCGTTTGCATTCTCATTGAATGATATGGGAATTTGACTCCAGAATTCCTGATGCAGGGAACTCTGATCCGGATAAGTTGAGGGAAAAAGCTGCAGAATTGGAGACCCTATCAGCGGATGAGTTACTCAAGCGGCAAATGGAGATTAAGGTGACTAAATAAGCAGATTTCTGAAGAAATGATGGAAAGTTCTTAATTTGACCTTAGAGTTCTTTGCTTCTCTTTAAGTTTAGTTTCAATTAATAAAGGAATTTCCCGAATAAAAACTAGCCTATTTGTATTGGTCATAAAAGTTGATCTTCAGAGTTCAAACTAATGGTTGGAAAATGAAAAAAAAAACTCGACCGGGTGGTGAACAGACCCCACCATTTTTTATTAAGAGGAAGCAACCCAGCTTCTCCCGGCCGAGAAACCAACCTAATCCTGGCCCATGCCCAAGAGGTGGTTGGAACTTGCAAAATACAAATTACTATTGATTGCCTTACCTTCATTCAAACAACTTCCCTGCAGGAGCTCATGGAGAAGTTAAAGATGCCATCAGATGCTGAGTTCATGAAGACTGCCATTGCTGACTTAAATAATTCCTCTGTTTCGCTCGAGGAGCGCCAACGTGCACTGCAAGAGCTTTTAGTTCTAGTTGAGCCCATCGACAATGCTAATGGTAATGTAAATCATGTTTACGTTTGTTGATATAAACTTATGCTCGTAACCAGAGTCCTCCTTTCCACCCAGAAAGAATATTTGCAGTTCAGATTACAGACACAGCAGTTATTTACCTGAATTTGATGCATGCAAAGATGGTCCATGTACCTACTGAATGGTACATATTTGTTCTGAAAATTAGAACTGTGCTTTGAAGTTTCCATTTCCTGTTAGGCCCTTAGATAAAATTGGTGGCTTATTTCTGTGTTTGTTGTCAATTTATGCAAACAAGGAGTTATATCTTTTATGCTTCTCTCATGGCCACATGATTTTCTCACACCTATTTTCAGACCTTGAAAAACTTGGAGGCCTTATTCCATTGATTCAGGAACTTAACAATGCAGATGAAGGAATAAGGACTACATCAGCATGGGTCCTGGGTAAAGCCAGTCAGAATAATGTTCTTGTCCAAAACCAGGTACTATCAAGTATCAACCTAACAGGTCTCCAACTATTTTCCTTGATGATTTCTCTCTTGCTTTTAGTCCTATCCTTACTCAAGAAACTATCTTATGTTTTCTCAATGCATCATTGTACTGGTTATCACTATTTACACAACTCATTTTATACTTGGCTAGATCCTTGGTTATGGAGCTTTGAAAAGATTAGTGAACATGGGTTATTCCAGTTCTGCAGCAGAAGCTGCAAAAGCCTTGTATGCTATATCCTCCTTGATTAGGGACAATGAACATGGCCAGGAGCTCTTCCTTTCAGAAAACGGGTATGCAATGTTGCAGGTACAAAAAGGAAATCAAACATTGAATATCTAGACAAACGCAAGGTTTGAAGTATACCAATGCGTTGTTTGTTTGCAGCACATATTGTCAACTGATGGCAACAATGTTCGGCTTCAGAAAAAGGTTGTGTCATTACTGGCATATGTAGCCGACTTTCAGCTAAGTACAGGAAAGTCACAGGCATCATTATTAAGCAACCACCTATTCATAAAATCTGTAGTTGATATGATATCAGCGCCTGACATTGACCTTCAGGAGAAGGTACCCTTTAAAATGGCTTCTATGTGAATACTTCCTTATCTTTGGCATGGAGCACGGGATGTTAATCTTCCTGATCGCACTTTTTACTGATCATTATGCAGGCTTTGTTAGCTGCTAAAAGTCTGCTGCAGCTTACTTCAGATGATGCAGTAGATCTGCAGAAGTTTTCAGGCTTGGATGATTCCCTGTATGCATTGAGGGTGCAATTGGATGAGTTGACATCTCATGAGGAACGCAGAGAGTATGCTCTGGAAGTTGAAATCCTGCGGAGAGAAGTCCAGATCCTGTTCCAACAGAAATTCAATCAGGTATTTGTTTTCATATCTTCGATGATACTGGAGTAGCAAATTATAATGTTTGACGTGCATGCCTTCTTCTGTCTCTGAGTGCAGGTGAGGGCGTTGCAACATGACATGAAAAATGACAAATGAAGCCACATACAAACCCTATAATTTAAACACGTGTAATGTGTAGAAACCTTGGTTCTGATGGGATTTCTAAGAGCTGGATGGCAGAACCTAAACCTAGCTAATGCCGGTTTCATGAAACCATCGCTAATTGAATACAGGACGTCATGAAATAGCGACTCCCCATCCAGTTACAGAAGAAAGAACTGCAACGGCACAAATTTGACACTCAATTCTGCTCCGTGTCCTCAAATGTTTCATATTAAACCGATTGGATGTTGATGCTGTTCGTATGAAGCACTCAAAGCTTTTTATACCAAGCCTAAGCTCTAATTTAATGGCTTCCTGTTTACACAATTTTGCTCCAGATCTATCACACATAAGCATTTTTTTGCAAAAACTTTCATGAGAGTAAACTTACGGTGCTTTGGAATTCATAAAGTTCTGAACGACGCTAGTCCTGCAAGCATGCCATTGTCATGCTTAAGCAGAGAAATAGCGTCCTTTGATAGCAATGAAAGCCGACGATCCAAGTCCATCACCGACGAGCCGTGCCTCTGGCCTCTGCTAACTTGGTCGTCGGCTCGTCGCTGCTACTGCGGCCATGGACAGCAGGTATCTTCTGCCATGGGCCCATGGCGCCCTGGCCGATCTGCTACCTGCTTTTCTTTTACCCTTTTTGTTTACCTCTGTTAGTGTAACGAGTTTAATTTCGTGCTCAATCTGGATCCCAAGCTCATGGTTTTCGATCAGATATCAAGGAAAAAGATCTCTAGTTCATGCTGCAACCGGGAATTTCTGAGTTGAAGATTCAATTTGAAAGCTGTTGGTGTGTTGAGTTCAAAGTTTAACTCGGTTTCGTGCACTTGGGTTACCTTGCGCGTTTGATAATCTCATTGGGCCACGTCGCCCTTTTTGCCGTGGGCGCATGTCTTTGTAATTTGTATTGTATTGTATTGGAAGGCCTTGTAAAAGTTTACAAAATTGGACTCCCAAATTGGTTGGCACCCCTCTGGCCCAATTACAACCGACACCGAGAGGACAGGCCGGCAATCAGATGGCGAAGTATTGGAAGGCGTTGCCGAGGCGGCGGCCGACGTAGGGATGAGGGTGGTCCGGGTACGAGCACTCAGTGCTGAACAGCAGCCAGTGCCGGCGGCACCGCTTCACCGGCAGGTCGCCGATCACGCGCTCCCCGCCGTCGGGCGTCCTGAGGATCATGGCGTCGTGCTCGAACACGACGCGGCACAGGCCTTGGCCGGCGGGGTCCTGGCACTTCTTGGCGTCCGGCCACCGCGAGTCCAGCAGGGTGAGGCCGGCGACGTAGTTGCCGGCGTACGCCCAGTTACAGCGCACCCACCCGTTCCGGCCGTCCTCCACCATCAGCTCGGCAATGCGCCGCCCGGCCTGGCCGTGGGGCACGCGGCCGCGGGGCACCACGCTGAGCGCCGTCAGGAACATGCCGCCGATCGCCTGGCACACGAGCTTCATGCCCTGCGCCGGGAGGTGGTTCTCCACGGACGCGTAGTAGGTCTCGGCGGCTCCAGCCACCGCGGCGGTGGCTGCGAGGGCCACGGCCACGGCGGCGAGGCGTGCCATTCTTGGTGGGTGCCGGACTTCGGGCTGTGATTGCGGGGGTGCCTGGTTATGCTCCTGGGCGTGACCGGCGTTTTATAGCGCCCGTTGCTATTTCTGGGTACTCGGTCGTAGACAAAAGATTTGTGGTAGTTAGCAGTTTCATTGGCTGATTAGTAGCTGTATTCTCTTACATTTGTGCTACCCTATACGGCTATACAACAGGCGTGTACCACCTCTGTCTTCTCTCTTCAAGTGTCAATGCTGGACCCAAGAGTTGGTCAATACTAGAACCAAAATTCTGGCACTACTCCAAAAATGATCTGTAGCAACGCCACATTTTTTTCATTGGTGGGTCAATGTAACACGTTTCTACAAAAGAAGTAAGGTTACTATAGTATTTGATCCACCCCTGGCTTTTTAGGGGCGAGTCACCCGTCACCCACCCTTGAAACCGATAAAATAGCATATCACCTTCTTCCTCCTCCTAACAACCCATTGCTTCCTCGGGGAGGTGCTGCCCAAAAATAATAAATAAAAAAGTAAGAGGGTGGGAAGGTTTTAAATATGATTTCCTTGAAGTTGGGGGCTCTAAAAGATAAGTAGATGCTAATCCCATGCCTTTTCTATGTTGTTTTGATAATTTACAGCTCAAATGGAGCTCTATTTGCCTCTGGCTAGATCTAGATCTCCATGGAGTGGATTTGTCATTTGGGGCTCCATTTGCATCAATTTTTTGGATGAAGTTGTGATATTTTAGTAGGAGAACAAGCTTATAATATTATATGGGCTCAACCAATAAGTTATAGCCTCACTCACAAGTAAATAGTTTTTCTAGATCCACGGAGGATAGAGATAAAGAAATTATTTTTTCTATATTTACTCAAATGCATGCTAGTTTTTTTCCCAAGATTTAGTGGTACAATAATAGTCTTGGTCTTGATTTTTTTATTTAGTATATGTTAAATTGACTTTTTCCAATATCAGTGCATATATTATTTTGGAGCTCCATTTACCTCAAACTTTTGGATGAAGTTATGTTATTGTAGTAGTAGAAGAAGATTATGTAATCATTTGAGCCCAATCTATGTTTTAGCCTCATTTTCAAGTAAACAATTTTCTAGATTCATGGGGAGAGAAAAAGATTTGATTTAATTTTTCGATGTTTATACACATGCATGATAGTTTTTTTTCTATGTTTACACACATGCATTTATTTACCAAATTATTAAAGAGATTGTTTTAATCCATTTAAATTATTTGTTGCTTTTCAGAGATGGATAGGACATGGATGAACAAAGCACGAAGGACAGACACCTATTTTCTCGGAGAATATAATAAATTCATTCAAGCTGCGGAGAACCACGCAAGAAATGAGAAGACATGGAGGATACCTTGTCCATGCAAAACCTGCAGAATATGAGAGTATTCAACGACACAACTACAATCAGATCGCACGTGTTGGAGGGTGGTTTTGTTGAGAACTACATTATCTGAAAGTATCATGGCAAGAATGCTCACCCTCCAACAGATAATCCACTCAACGATATCATATAAGATGCGTAGTTTGACAGAACGTTTGATGCTTATAATGATTTTGATGATGGTGGCGGCGATGATTGTTGGCGTTTACTAGCGTCACCACTAGATTTGGTGTTCCTAGGCGACAATGCCCGCAAACGCCAATGAGGGTATTCGTAAATTACGAATAAAACCGCAAGCGCACAGAATAGCGATGTAGCATTTTACTCAAGAGTACTCCATGGTTGTTAATTTTACTCAAGAGTACTCCAGAGTACTCAAGCAGAATAAATAGGTAAGTTGATGAATAGTTTTTGTTCGGATATTCAATTGCATAAATAGTGGTAAGATAAATAATGGATAGAGATAGTCTGACACACAAATTTCATGCTCAAGTTAATATATTCGTAAGGCAGGGAGAAAATAAGAAGTTAGCAGCTCAGGTTTTATGTACTTGCAGTTAATTATACAGCTCAT
This sequence comes from Panicum virgatum, assembly GCF_016808335.1. Lineage (NCBI taxonomy): Eukaryota > Viridiplantae > Streptophyta > Magnoliopsida > Poales > Poaceae > Panicum > Panicum virgatum. The sequence goes on along the minus strand of NC_053146.1, from coordinate 35,345,921 downwards.
GCTATACATTACACCATACACATGGTTATCCTAGCTTTAGACACAACAGATACTGCCAGGAGACTGCTCATGACTGATAGATAAGACTATCTATATCATCACGGTAATTTATGAACCTCCTACCTCTCAATCCGAACGTGGAGGATTTCGATGGCACAAAAAAGGACTGTCACCACTTGCAAGCTATCTCTACAAACTATGGGAAAGGGCAACATCCAGCAACATTTGATTAACCTGAACATCATGTCTACATTAATAAGCGATACTCTAGTATCTCGTGTGGAGCCCTCACCATTCGGATGGACAGACATCATACTAAAGCAAACATATGAATATTGGAATGGATACTGATGTACTAAACCTAATTGTCTAATCATGCAAAGCAAAAGATATGAATACATACTAATCATGTAGTATATGTTTGAAACAGCAGGATAGGTCACGCGAATATAAATAACGAATATAAATAACTACAAGATAAATCTGTTACAGCTATCTGAGAATTACAAAGGAAGATAAGAGCGGAACCCACACCGAAACACCTAAGCAACTTTGGGGACCCAAATACTACTACTTCAGCCTAAACTCCACTAGTCTATAGGCTAAACAACAGAGGAATTGAGCTTGAGGTTCAACTTGTGGTGTGTCTTATTCTCGCACGGGTGAGGGCTGAAGCCAATCAGCTGGAACCGACATCAGTGGCTAATGGGAGGGTGCCACATCAAAGGGCAAAGGCGGTGGCGTCTTGGGCCGGTCGGCCATGGACCAATGGGAGGGCCATCAGTTAGTAGTTTCTTACTATTTATTGGATTGAGTGTTTGCTAGTATTTGTGGTTAGCTCTAGTCTAAGATTCCCGATAGAGACGGATGTTCTTGACTAGGACTAGAGTTATTAAACGATAGTGTAGGCATGATGCCTAGACTCTTTACCATTCGATTATTGTGCGGTAGCCTTCAGATTGTGACAACCCTATTTTGTGCCATCATAATCATCCATGTTCGGTTGCACGATAGCAGCCTATGCCAGAACTTCTTGTCTGACCAGGCGAAACTAATGCTCGACGTAAACAACTGATTCTTAGTCTAATCTTACCTTGAATCTAAATAGTCCTCTCGATCGCTTGATCCTACCAGTGTTGTGTCTTTTTGATGAGCCTGAATCGTAGATATCGTACTCATATTCCCTTAGATTCAATAACCCTTGAAATACACTAAAATAAAAGTTACACCGGTATCTGTACGCTTGCAGATTCTTTCGTGAGGTTCAGCATACCCAGCGTCCTTTTTGTGCTGCTGCTGGTTAAATTAGTAGCGACACACGATGTTACCACCAACGATTGGTAATACTTCAATCGAGATAGTACTCGAGAAGTACCACCAATCAGCGCCACATCAGGTATCATAACCCTAATCGGGAGATGAAAAAGATACATAGACATCTAAAGTAAAGGGATGTATATATTATTCCTATATATATCATCTATCTATGAAAAAAGTAAACAGAGTTCGTTTTTGGTCCCCGAAGCCCCGAATGGAATGGATTGTATGGTTTCTGCTTCTGCCAACGAAACGAAGGCCTCGCCCCTTACGAATGCTTCTCCGATCCTGAACGCGAAGAGAATAAGATGCTGCTCCCCCTCCCTCTGTCTTTTTCCGCTTTGCTAATCTTCCCCTCTAACGCGGGCCGGGCTTAGGCGGGCGCCTTGGATCCGGCAGATAGATCATTTCATAGTAATTTAACACTGTTATCTGCTTTTGATAGTGGCAAACGGTCTCTTCATTTTCAAAAAAAAACAGGGTAAACTCCTACAATCTAAAAATAGAGAAAATCTTCATTTCATCGTTTCGCTTCAAAACATGACAATAACGCCAAAACCCTTGTTTAGATGCATAAAGTTTTGATCGTAAAACACTGTAGCACTTTCGTTTGTATTTGGTAATTATTGTCCCGCTATGGATTAACTAGGTTTAGATTTATCTCGTAAATTATAAATAAACTGTGTAATTAATTATTTTGTTTAACTACATTTAATATTTCATGCATGTGTTCAATATTGGATGTAACGGAAAATCTTGTAAAATTTTTGAATTTTAAAGACATCTAAATAAGACCAAAGTTCATTTTTAAAAATTCTGTTGGTAAGAAAGCCTGTTTGTTTGTGCGTGCGGGTCCACATCTCAGCTTTCCCCTCGAAACCGCCGCAACACGCACGCTCCCCCGGCGTTTCAGTCGCCGAGCGGTTGGGCCCGCACGGCCTGCTTGTTTGCCAGCGACAGCTGTTCGTTGCGCTCCACGGAGCGGCGATGCGGTCCAAGCCCACGTCGGATCCACCCGCCCACTCAAGTGGGTCCCACGAGCTCCGTTGGCCCGCATGCCAGTGACACGGTGCCAGTTCAACGCGGCCTCGCCGCTGCATAAAAGTCCTCCTCCAAATCTCGCGCACTGTCACTCGCCCGGCACCACCTCACCAAACCCGGTGGGAACCTCGTGCTCTCCGCCGCCGCCGCCTCCGCCTCGATCCCTCCGCCCGCCTCCCGAGGCTCAGGCTTCCCGGACCTTCGGCGGGGCGCCGCGGCGATCCTCCCCAGGACAATGCAAAGCTCGGCGGCCATCGGGCTAGTCCGGCCATGCGCCGCCCGGCCGCTCGCCGCTTGCCCTAGCTACCGCCGCGGCGGCGCCGGCGCCGGCGCCGGACTCCGCCCGGTCCTCCCGGCGCGCGGCCTCCGCCTCTCCGCCCGCGCCGGGCTCGTCCCGGCCTCACCGCTTGAGGAGGAGGAGAAGCGGAGATGCAGGGACGTGGCGGCGTCGGCGTCGGCGGCGGCCGCGGCGCAGGGGGCCGGGGAGGAAGCGGGAGGAGGGCTAGTGAAGACGCTGCAGCTGGGGGCGCTCTTCGGCCTCTGGTACCTCTTCAACATCTACTTCAACATCTACAACAAGCAGGTGAGCTGACTGACGACAAACTGTCATTGCCGTCGCCATGTCCCCTTCCCCTGTTTTCTTGTGTTGCATTATGCCGTGCGAGGGGGTGGACTGCTGGTCTTCCCTCTAATGTCCGCGCACAAGTGATTCTCTTGCGCAGATCAGTGAATCGCGCATATCGGATTATCAGTAATCGTAAGTACCAAGGACAGATCCTTCTCTTAGTTTGCATTTGTGTAATTCCGATGATGGCGTGGACATAGCTTTTGCAATTTTCCGTTCATGCTTGAGCTATGCAGTATGCTGAGAGGAGGCATGTATTGGTTTGTTAATTTATTATTCCATATTTCTTTCATACCGGTGTTGCTGAATCTTCCACATGGACATTTCACTAGGTTCGGTGAAATGCTAACTGGCCTGAGCTTATTGTCTTGAGAAATTTATAGATCAATTGTAGTGGATTTCCCTTTTGCTACATAGTCACCAGAAAATTTGTAAAAACGACAATTGAGTTGACAAATGTAGGCCAACCCACTTTCTGTGTAGATGCAAGAATTTGCTCAAAGTCATCATGATATTCTACTGGTACAGGCTCCAAAAACGGCTCAAGAAGAAAATCTTGCTTTGCTTCTTTTTTCTTCTTCATTTTATATATGCTCCCCAAGTCCCCATACTACACATTCTGGACAAGGTTTTGCTCAATTTTGTAAAGAACAGCAAACCTAGGAAGTATCGACACTTTTGTTTTAACCATAGTCCATAGTCAATAATGATGCAATTAAGCCTCTTTCATATATGTGTATATATATGAAAAGCTTTTACATAGCAAGCTTTTGTTGATGAATTTGCAGACTGCACCCATGTAATGTCTTTCCATTTTTATTCATACGCACATAGGTCTTCATTTTTGTATATATGTGATTAGTAGATCAGAATAGCATCTCTACTGTGGTAAGTGGTTATGTTCACAAGATCCTTGACTCCTTGTTGATATGTTGTCCATTGTTTCAACATTCACTCGGATGTTTTCTGGTGACGCTGTCAAGGCTTTATTTACTGATAACAATCATTTCTTTGTAACTAAAGAGAAATTTAAGTGATGTTTTGGTAAATCACAGTAGTTCAATTTGTTGGTGTACACCGCCCCGCCTTTGAGTTATGTGAGAAACATTTAGATGGTGAACATCAGTTGCTAGCAAATAGTACAGGTTTTTAAAACTGTTTCTATGCTTGGCAGGTTCTGAAGGTTTTGCCATACCCTATAAACATCACAACTGTGCAGTTTGCTGTTGGAACTGCCATTGCTTTGTTCATGTGGATCACCGGTATCCTTAAAAGACCAAAGATTTCTGGTGCCCAGGTGAATATTAAGTTTCTCTGGCCAAACATTCAGTACACACATAGTGCATCAAAATGACATCAGTTTTGTTCTTGTTTCTCAGCTTCTCGCTATCCTTCCTCTGGCTATTGTCCACACCATGGGCAATCTTTTCACAAACATGAGCCTTGGAAAGGTTGCAGTTTCATTTACACATACTATCAAGGCCATGGAGCCTTTCTTCTCAGTCCTCCTTTCAGCAATCTTCCTTGGCGAGGTAATTTCATCTGTTCAGCTCTGTAGTCTGATAGTAACTTCTGGCAATATGATTAAACTTTTCCTGTTTTTACTCCGGCAAATGAACGATTTTGCAGTTGCCTACTCCTTGGGTTGTATTGTCTCTTGTTCCCATCGTTGGTGGTGTGGCTTTGGCATCTCTTACTGAGGCTTCCTTTAACTGGTAAGCAATACAGGTGCCTTTTTAGAATACAAGCAGGTGTTTGGATGGTTCTTGTGCAAATTGCATACTAATTTTCCTGTCTTTTGCTTTATTGCTTCAATCGTCTGATGTACCTCAAACTTTAGTTGATCAATGTTCTAGTGTCATTGTTTCTACAATTGTTGTTAGGTTTTCTCTGTTCTGCATAGTGTATGGTGTGTGTGCATGCTCTTACACACAATCAGGAAGGCAGAAGCAATGGATTCCTTGTTATGTCATTGCATTGTCACGTGTAACCTCGAATTTCTATGTCCAGGGCTGGCTTTTGGAGTGCAATGGCTTCAAATGTAACATTCCAGTCAAGGAATGTGCTAAGCAAGAAGCTTATGGTGAAGAAAGAGGTCTCTGAACTATCACTTTGCAGTTTTCTTGAATTGTTTAGCAATTTTGTCATGAATAATTGATTGTTAGTTTTAGTTATGGGTATTTATGTCTTTCCCTTCGAGAGTATACCTAACTCTTTCTTTTCCTCACTTCAGGAATCTCTGGACAATATTAATCTTTTCTCAATCATTACAGTCATGTCATTCTTCCTCTTGGCCCCAGTAACCTTACTAACAGAGGGTGTCAAAGTCAGTCCTGCAGTCTTGCAGTCTGCTGTGAGTACTCCATTTATTTATGACATCTTGCGGACTGTGTTGAGGACAATTTTATATTACTGAAAAATTAAAATCTTGTGCAGGGCTTGAACTTAAAACAGATCTACACGAGGTCGCTGATTGCTGCATGCTGCTTCCATGCGTACCAACAGGTCAGCCATGTATTCAGTTATCTGATGACCCATCTTGTTGGAATTATTGGATCTGTTTTCCCCTTTAGTTACATGTTTGGTGCTGAGTCAGATTATTTGATATTCAGTGTTGAGCGTTCACAATTTCGAATTTACTTACTGATCTTGTTATGCTTAATTTGTTGAAGGTGTCATACATGATCCTTGCAAGGGTGTCCCCAGTCACCCATTCAGTGGGCAACTGCGTCAAGCGTGTGGTGGTCATTGTGACTTCCGTTCTGTTCTTCAGGACTCCTGTTTCTCCCGTCAACTCTCTAGGTCCGCATCTTTTTCTTTCACCACTCTAATTAAGTCAATCATGTTATTCCGCTCTCCCTCACGAATTGAATTGGGAAAATTTGATTTGTCCAGGTACCGGGGTTGCCCTCGCAGGAGTTTTCCTGTACTCACAACTGAAGAGGCTTAAGCCCAAGGCCAAGGCTGCTTAATGACATATATTATCAGATCCATCCATTAGAACTGTGGAAGACCTGCCGTCTGAGTGACTAGCGAGTGCTGTAGTTTAGAGCGATATTGCAAGAAGTCCCTCTGGTTTGCTACGACTTGAAGTGATTGTTCGTGATTTAATTACTAGTGTTTTTGAACGGATTTATGGTTTGTTGGTGTATTAATAATTTTGGTGTGGTGCCATTTTTCTTGTGCTGTTTGTACGCTTCTGAAACTGAACTTCGAGGAAGACAGACAAAAATAATAGTGGTGGTGGAGATGTAATCCTCGGGAGTAATTCTTTCGTGGTGTGTCGTGATCAGGGTTTATCTTTTCGTTTTTTTACTGAATCCCGCCAATTGCCGGAAACGAAATTTCAGCCGAAATTTCGATAATTCCGAACGGAAAGATAATTCAAATTCAAAAACGGAATTCCGACCGAAATTTCGGTGATTTCGACTGAAATTCGGTGATTTTCGACCGGAAAATGATGTCAGTTGTGATTTTCCTACTGTTCCCAAGGTCAAATGAAAAAATTTTGAATACCAACTTTGTTCAGTTTTTCGAGATCTACAACTTTTGTTTCAGAAATTTTTTTATTTGAGCAATGGTTTGAAAGTTATTTAATTATTTCAAAAACTACCAATTAAAAGTCTTGTTATTGCGGATATGTCTATAAAATTTCAGGGATATTGGTTGATCTAATTGAAAGTTATTTTAAATCTAGGACAAGCATGATTTGAATTGGTTATCAATTCATGTGAATTGGTTATAAATTGTAAACCGTGGCTTAAATAAACTTTTGCCCAAAACCAATGTTGTAGAGTTGTAAATGATGAACAACTTTCGTGTTCAAAGTTTTTCGAGTTGTCACGACGCCGCACCGAGCTGCTCTACTACCTGCGGAAAAAAATTTATTTGATTGACTAAATCTCTATGTTTTTTATCATGCATGACATCAATAAGCTCAGAAAAACACCTAGTTTTTTATTATATTTTTCCCCATTTTTTTACAAATTTTTTTGAATTTTACAAATTCAAAACGAAAAATACCGAAATTTCACTTCCCGGTTACTAGCGGAAACGAATTTTTTACCGAAATTTCGGCTAAATTTCGCCGAAAAAGTAAACCCTGGTCGTGATCCTTTCGGCATGTCATTCCGTGGTGCTGTTTTCAATCTGCTAGTCCTGTTCTAAACTAGGAAGATGGACAGCAAAAAAAAATGTGTGGAGACATGATCTTCGGAATTATTCTTCCGTGGTACATCGTGATGGTTTCGGCATGGACGGCATACTACACTACACTACTGGGATCCTTGGCTCTGTTGCTTCAATTCTTGTGGCCTGGGCACTGTGTATTCATTCACTCAGGACAGGAGTCCGGACAACAAATTTCACAGCGAAAAGATCATCCGACAAATTGTACCCATCTCGTTGTCCCCACGGTCGTCAGCGTCATTGCCGAGGAAGCGCTTCGGTTTCTCCTCCCAGAAAACAGAAATGTCCTCGTTGGGCCTATGGCACAAAGACGACGACGCGACGAAGGCGGCCAAGAACATGGACGCTGCTGGAGGAGGAGAGGCCAGGGCCGGAGGAGGGCACGCCAAGACGATGCTACGGCTGGGGGCCCTCTTCGGTCTCTGGCACCTCTTCACCGTCGTCTACAGCAAGCAGGTGAGTGAGTTGACCGACGGCTCCGACATCTAGATGTTGGTGCTTCATTCTCAGTTGCTTGTCTGAGCAACTTCTAGATGATACCAATGATTACCGGCAAGTTGATTTTAAACCTTTCCTGTAAACGCATGGGCATGGCAGGTTCTCAAGGTTTTCCCGTACCCGATAAACGTCACGGCGGTGCAGTTCGCCGTTGGAACTCTAGTCGCTTTGCTCATGTGGAACACCGGTATCCTTAAAAGACCAATGGTGTCCGGTGCACAGGTAAATATTACTAATTCATTTGTCTTTTCTTCCTTTAATTTGGTGAACTAGCTTACATATTGTACCCCTCTGTTTCAAATTGTAAATTAATCCAACTTTCTTAAAGAATCAAACTATTTTTATATTTAACTAAAATTATACTAAGTAGAAGAAATTACAAAGATCTAAAGCACCGAATAGATATACTATGAAATTATGTTTAATAAAGATCTACTTATTTGGTATTACAAATTTTAGTAATTTATTGTATAAACTTGTTAAACTTAAAATGTTTTGACTCTCCAAGAAAGTTTGAATGACTTACAATATGGAAAGGAGGGGAGTATATATTATTGCTTCAAAGCTTACCTCTCTGTTGCAATTGTATGTACGCTCTTGTTTTCCCAGCTTTCTGCTATCCTCCCTCTAGCTATTGTCCATACCATGGCCAATGTTTTCACAAACATGAGCCCCGGGAAGGTTGCGGTGTCATTTACACATGTCGACAAGGCTCACAGGGAGCTGAAGCCTGCTACCTATCCGGTTCTCGTTCCAATCTTCCTCGGTCAGGTGATTTCGATCTCTGTCCAACATATATTTTTCCTTCTTTTTTGCTACCGCTCATGAACATCTCTATCAATTTGCAGTTACTTATTCCGTTGGTTGTATTGTGTCTCGTTTCAATTGCGGTCTTCCAGTCAAGGAATGTGATGAGGGTAACCGCATAACCAACCTGCAACTTTCTTCAATGATCAGTTATGAATTCATTTGCTAGTTCCTCAATCTTATGTCCACTACTCTAACCCCTCTTCTGACCAGGGATCTCTGGGCGCCATTAATTTTTTCTCAGTAGTCACAGTCATGTCATTCTTCCTCTTGACACCGGTAACCTTTCTAACAGAAGGTGTTCAAGTCACACCTGCACTCCTGCAGTCCCTGCTGAGGACCATATAGGGTGTTTATTTAGCCATTGTGCCTTTCTTTTTTTTTTCTTTTTTTTTGGGAACAGCCATTGTGCCTTTCAGGCTGGCATGGTTAGTGGTGACACTTTGGAGTTTTTGACACTACTATTCTCTGTTATATATAGTCTTATGTGTGTATGGTTCGAACTTAAAACAGACATGCACAGGAACGATATTTTCTGCTTGATGCATTCTGCTTTCATGGGCACCAACAGGTTAGGCATCTCTTCGATTTGTTACATGATATGTTTGAGTTATTGTAATCGTTTTTTAGGAAAGTGTTATTGCAATCACAAATCGGATATGTGTGTCATGACTTGAAATCGGCTTTGTGATCGTACATTTGTTTGGTTGAAGGTACGATACATGATCCTAGATCACAATTGAAGAGAATTTTTCACAAGGCTCAAGGCTAAGGCTGCTAGATCACATTTTCAGGAGAACTAGCACCCTGTATTAATTAGAACAATATTTTCTGGAGAATTCATTCATTAGCCCATTTATGATATATATAGTTGCTAGCATATTTGCGAATTTGTTTAGTAGCTATATTAATAAATCTACTCCCCCTTTGGACAAACTAGTTGTGTATGTAATAGCGCTCATTGTGGAATCACTTTTGCTAAGGGATCCCTTTTGCTAAATAGGAGTATGTGATTGCGTAAGGAGAAAAGGTAGCATCTCCACCGGTTCCTCAATAAATGTTTCCCATACTCCAACTATTCTTTCATGGTTATTGCCAAATAATCTTATCCCAAGCCAATTACTGTTTTGGGAGAGCTTCAACTCTCCCTCTATTTCGTGAGAGTTGGGACGGATTATTGGTTTGTCCTAATAATTATTGAGAAAAGAGAAAGATAAAAGGAATATGCTGGAGTGCAATTTTGATACAAACTCTCTCAATATGTAGTTGGATCGGGAAATTGGGATCAGCATGGAGATGCTTAAAATGTATCTTTATTAAAATTCAATGAACATAGTACAAGTATTCAACTTAACAAAGTAAAATATAGGTAGCAGCTACTCTATACTCCTGTACCTATGAACAGTAGAACACACGCTCGATCCTGATTTAAATTGATAAATTCTAGCTAAAAAAACCTAACTACGCTAAGCTAGTATACCCATCTCGACGTCTCCCCTGCCGTCGGCGTCCTCGCCGTCGTTGACAAACCGCTTCCAGTACCAATGCGACTTCCAGACGCCGGCCATGTCCTCGATGGGCACGCTCTTGGTCTCCGGCAGGAAGAAGGCGACGAAGAGCGTCATGACCACGACGCAGGCGGCGAAGAAGAAGAAGAGCACGAACTTGAGGCGGCACAGCATGGGGAGGAAGGCCTGCGCGACGGCGAAGGTCATGAGCATGTTGACGGCGACGGTGATGCTCTGCCCCGCCGGGCGCACCTCCAGCGGCATCACCTCGCTGGGCACCAGCCACCCTAGCGGGCCCCACGACCACGCGAAGCCAGCCACGTAGGCGCACATGACTACCACCACGGCCGCCGCGTACCCCGGCGGGATCGTGGCCACGCCGCTCCACCCGAACTTGGCTCCGATGAGGGCGCCCACGGCCAGCTGCCCCGCCAGCATCTGGGCGCCGCCCTCCAGGAGCAGCGCGCGCCGGCCGACGCGGTCCACGGTGAACACCGAGACGAGGGTGGAGGCGAGGTTGACGAGGCCGGTGATCACCGCCGACATGAGCGACGCGCTGCCGCCGAAGCCCAGCGTCTTGAAGAGCACGGGCGCGTAGAACATGATGACGTTGATTCCTGTGAGCTGCTGGAACAGAGGGATCGCCACCGCCATCACCAGCTGCGGCCGGTGCTTGCGGCGGAGGATGTCGCGCCACGGGCGGGACACGGCCCTGGACGCCTCGCCGGCCGCCACCAGGTCGTCGAACTCGGCGGACACGTCGTCGGTGCCGCGCACGCGCCGCAGCATCCGCCTGGCCTCCTCGGGGCGGCCGCGCTCCAGGAGGGAGTTGGGCGTGTCCGGGAGGAACAGGGAGCCGAGGGTGATGATGGCGGCGGGGACGGCGGCGAGCGCGAGGCTGAGGCGCCAGCCCCACCCGCCGGCGATCCTGTCGGCGCCGTAGTTGATGAGGTTGGCCAAGAGGATGCCGAGCGTGATCATGAGCTGGAAGCCGTTGTTGAGCATGCCGCGCATCCGCGCCGGCGCCATCTCCGACAGGTAGACGGGCACGCTCTGGTTGGCGAAGCCGACGCCAATCCCGAGCAGCACGCGGCCCAGGATGAGCATGGCCACGTTCATGGCGGCGCCGTTGAGCACGCACCCAGCAAGGAAGGTGAGCCCGCCGTAGAACATGGACCACTTGCGGCCGGCGGCGCGGGTGACGGAGGCCGCGCACAGCGAGGCGACGAGCGCGGCGACGTAGAGCGAGGAGGTGAAGAGCGTCAGCAGCTGGCTGTCGAACTTGCAGTACTGGTTGCCGCCGTCCGCCGCCTCCGCCTGCTTCCGGTACACGGACGGGAAGAAGCGGACGAGGAAGGGGTCCATGGACGTGACGCCGCCGGAGATGCCGATGTCGTAGCCGAAGATGAGCCCGCCCGTGGCCGCCACCAGGCACGCCATCAAGACGAACGGGGTCAGCCCGCCGGGGTAGTCCTGCCGCCGCCCGGCCGCCGCCACAGCCGCGCCGCCCGCCATTGCGAGCCGAACTGCTACTCACACCGTCACACGTACACACTCAACAAACCGAGAACTATCGACGATGACACAGGAACACACGGCGCGTCTTTATTGTCTTGTGTGATCACGAGTGGCGAGCCGAGTTCGTTGATTTGCCTTTGTCGTTGTGGTTTGGAGGGAAACCCGTCGCGCGGATTTATAGGGCCGGCGGGAAAGCTGCGATTCCGATCGGGCTTCTGACGAGGTACCCCGAATCGGATTCGCTCACGCGCGTGCATACGCTCCTGCTCGGACTCGTATCCAGACCAATTGCATCGCAACGGGAGTGGGCCTGTAGAACTGTGCCTACGTATATCCGATTTGGACAGTAGTGTCCGTACATAGGCTTCGTTTGAATCCATACTATATAGTAGTACTAAACGGTAATGCTACCGATCTCATCGGTCAGACACCCGACACACATTACAAGACATAAAAACTAATATTGCAATTATTATTTATTTTTGTTTCGCTGTGGATGAGGTACGAAACATGGTGTCAATGTTGCGGTGAAAATTTCATTCTCGAGTTCAGAAGTCAAAATTATTTATATATATATATATATATATTTTCTGATGTTGCAAAGGTTAATTTCTGATGCTGCAATGATTATTTATCTATGTTGCAATAGATAAAAATCCGAGACGCTAGTATATAGTAAACTTTATTTCAAAAGTTTTCATTACGTAGTAACAAGCTAGTGGGGCGACAAGGCACATTGTGCCACTCATGCCGTCCCCGCAAAAAGGGCTTCATGCCAGGTCTGGCCTGAGGGATCAGCCCATGTTCTGCTACAGCATGGTCCGACTTCGTGGTTTGCCTAGCCCGGTAGCAGCAGGTGCATGCTTTATCAGGCCCGTCCCACATTCAAGCATCTATTGATGTTCCACCATGAGTAAGAAAATAACATTACCACATGTGGGTGATATTGTAGGTTGCCTTATGCAATGATATAAGACTTCTACAATATGAAGGAGAGAGCTGAGGTGACAGACAACCACCTGGTACGCTAAATTTTAGGATTATTGAATAACTTTACTTTCATTATACGAGTTATTATTGCAATGCAACTATCTTTTTCCATAAATTAAAAAATTATAAAATTGTTACGAGATAACTTATAAAACAATTTAGTGTTTACTCCCTCCTTCCCCGTTTGTAGGGCGCATGACCATTTTCAGCTTTTCTCCCAATATAAGGCGTGCAGCCTTGGGATTTGTTACGTACGAATTAACTCACGGAAGCAATTAACTCACAGAAGCTGAGCAGCCCAGCGACGGGAATAAAAATGGACCGATCTCTGTATTTTCTCCATCCATTCCATCCTGATCCTTTCTGTTTTCTTCCCATGGCTAGCGCTCCTGCCGCCGGCAACAAGGTCGTCCTCTTCGACGACGGCTGCGGCGAGGTCGTCCGCTCCAATGGTGATGGCGCCCGCGCTGACGGCAACGAGGTCGTCCGCTCCGATGGTGGCGGCGAGATCGCCCGCGCCGACGGCAACTTGGTCGTCCTCTCCGACGACGACGGCGAGGTCGTCCGCTCCGACGGCAAAGAGGTCGTCCTCACCGACGACGGCGGCGAGAACGTCCGCTCCAACGGCAACGAGGTCCTTTCCGACAACGGCAGCGAGATCGTCCGTTCCGACGGCTGCTCCGACGGCAACAAGGTGGTCCTCTCCGACGAGGATAAACAGGCAGCGGAAGCTCTCGTGCATCTCTCTTCTTTGCCCTTGGAAGTGTACATGTCAAGTTTCTGCAAGTACGAAGCTTTCAGGATAATGGGGCCGCTCTTGATCCCTTCCTACTTCGGTGCCCACACAAGCGATGTACGTGAAGCTGCGTTTGCAATGGATGCAATCCGCCGTGGTGCAACCATGAAAGATGATTTAGACGTATTGGCAAATGAGAATGTAGAAGATGCTATCCATGTTTCAAGAATGTTAGGATTTCATTTTTAGGTTGATGAAACAATCTTAGCATCCGTGTTTACAATATGCATGGAATTGTACCCCGCCGGCAATATGCATGGTACTGTTACATCAAGGATATGTGTGACTACTGTAAGCTTTCATGCGAGTAATTCAGAGTGAGATGCAAATGATAAGTTCATTAAAATTAAGGGATTACAAAATTCAGAGCTTACATAATCGATTAAGGTTCAGAGATTACAAAGTTGACTAAACATGATCACACAGAGGCTAGAAACTCTATTGCTTCTTGAACAATCGTTGGATCACATGACAAAGTTTTTGGCAGTATTCCTAATCTCTCCAACGTCGCCTTCTTCATGTGAGGCACAGGGTAGTGTTGCCCTCCTTTTTCTTTGAGTATCTCCCGTAAGCAACCTTGAAGAGTGAGGAATACTCTATTCGACCGACCAACTGGAAAATTCCAATAAGCTGCTTCAACCTTTTGCACAATTTCATCAATGGTTTTTGGCATGCCACTCCTTTGGAACAATGCCTGTATGGCTGCAAACAATCCAAGGTCCAGCACGTTTGTGTCGGGGGAATTCGCTGGTTGACATGTCAAACGGATATCCCATCCATCAGCTTGAGCCGCTGCACAAAATTCAGGATCATCAACTGGGATATGACTTCGACAATTGTCCTGTTGAATCCATATTGTCTCATGTCGTCCCTCAGCTGGCCATTTTGCCTTGATATCGGGCAACATCTTGTCAATGAGATACCGTCTGATTACATCCCTTGTCACTGATGTGATTGGCTTTGTGATCGGAGTACCACGTGGCCTATTAGGACTCTTCCTTTTAGCAGGTTCAGTGGTAACGAATGCATATATGCCAATCTTCCCATCAAAAACACAGACATTCTGATCATTCAACCAAGGTCGAGATTGTCCACCAAAAAACATAACTTTTTCAATGTAACTTTTGCTCTTGCAAGTTCGACGAGGTCTTTCTTCACCCGGCGTACAATAATACTTTTGATTCGCTTTAGTCCTATAGTACCATTTTTCATCCGCATGGATCACATTGTACATAAGTTTAAAGACCGGCTGGTGAGGAACTGTACCTGGTTCTAACATGTTGAGAGCATGCTGCACCCGTGCCTTCTTATTTTCATCTGTAAGAAATGGCTTGATGGCACTCGAGTGACGTTCAATTTTTCCCTCTTTCAGCCGCCTATGGACATGACTCTTGGACACTCCCAGCCTTCTTGCTAGATCTTCTAGAGTTGTTCGGTCTTGAAATGGTATGGCAGTGATGGCTTCCATTGGAAGTTCAATTCTTTTACGTCCACAATGCCCCACTCTCTTGTTTATGACAGCATGTATTCCTCCCCTTTTTTGGCCTTCTTTCCAAATGCGCTGGACACATCTGAGTGAAACATCCATAGCCAAAGACACATGCAACGACAACCCTTCTGGCAAATGGCCTCGCACTGATCCCTCTAATAGCATGGCGTATACTGCTCGCTTTGTGTCATCACTGTATTGCTTCCGTTTGCTAATATTTGTACCTGAGCAATAAAATAGGTCATCCACTGCTATGAACACCATCCTTTATCATGAAAAAAGTGATAATCTTACCGGAGCTGCTACCTTGACCAATATTAGAACCAAAGTCCTCGAATATGTTTTCAGTACCATCCTCAACATCTGTACAGTAAGGCAATACATCATGAAAAGGCATTACATTGCATTCAGATCATGAATTACTAATGCACGGCAATTGTGTAAAAGATAAAGGGCATTACCAGGCATTGCATTCAGATCAGGCAGTACTGATCCCTGGCCATTGTGGTGTCCATCACCACTAGCATCAGGAGCTTGTTCATCTTCTCCAGCGCCCTGAGCAGGTGCATCTTCTCCGGTGTCCTGAGCTTGTGCATCTTGTGCAGCGCCCTGATCTTGATCTAAGAATTTGACATACAGTTTAGCGACCAAAACAAGAGCGAAAAGAAAGACATAACTTCAAGTAATGCAGCAACCTTCTTCAGTCTGATGAAAAAATATGGGGTTGTCCAAATCAAAAAAATCCTCTTGCACCTGATCCCAGTCAATCGGGTTACTTATATGAACCTGATCCTCTTGCCGCAGCTCCTGAGCATCCTCTTCAGGCTCATTTTCAGACGCTGGAACATTGAGATCAATTCCATGAACAGGGTGTAGATCTGCCATGGCTAAGTGGAGCTGAAGGAAAGGAGTGGCGATGGGAACAGGATAGCTGGGCAGGCCTATTTGTACACATGAATTCCATTTGCTTTGGCGCGGATTGAAAATTTTAGATGCAATTCAAAATTTCGGTGGGAACTGACGTCTCCTGAGAGGGATGAGCGCGAGAACGGGAAAGTTTTTGGCGACGGGAAAAAAAATAAGCGCCTGAAGGAAAGGGATTTAGATTTGGCGAGGGAAAAAATAAGCCTGCAGGATTTCGCGGCGGGAGAACATTTGCATGCCGCCATGCAGAATTCCATTTGCATGTGGCCATGCAAGGCTGCATGCGGCCATGCAACAACTCTAAGATCGAAGTGATGCCGTTTGCTCTTCACAGTATTAATGCAAATCTTGGTACCTGTGTTATTTGCTCATGCGCCCTACAAACAGGGAAGGAGGGAGTATTTGTTAAAGGAGTTATCTCCCTTGAGAGGACTCTCTGGATTGTTATTTAGCAAGAGTCCCCTTCCCCTGAGTGTTCTACTGCCTTATCCATTCATGGGGAGAGAGAAAAACAGATCGCAAACCACCCGATACTATCTATGGCGGAACCGCCCAATTTTCCTGGCTTAAGAGCGCTTGATCACCTTTTTACAAAGACAATCTAGCTAACGCTCTTAAGATGAAACAAATCCAGTAGTCCATCGGGTTTCACCCGAACCACCATACAACCATGTCTCAGATATGCGTACAAGATTGTTTTGCATTGGAGCATCGGATATTACACACAAACATTGCTTATAGATCATAATACAAGACAAGAGTTATTACATAATAAGCACAACCCTTAATGCATGCCATAACTTTAGAGTTTCAAAGCGTAGATCCTCCAGCCGTAGGGTTGGTTAACATGCAAGCCTTAGCTCACAAAATTTCTTGAGGTCTTGAAATCTTGACTTCCGGACTCCTCCTGTAGTAGCTGAACAAACAAAAGCACAAACATTGAGTACAAAAGGTACTCAGCAAGACTGGCCCAACTAACCAGTATAAATATATAGGTTTCAAGGATATGCAAGGCTTGTTGAGTGGACTGGTTTGTTGGGTGGAAGCGTTTGGACTTACTAAATACTAACTTTTATTCAATAGATCCAATTACTGATTAAATCGAAAGATAAACTTTAGTTGTCACATTCATTAAGATACTTCTAGGTTCAGCAAACCATAACTTTTATCAAGGTTGCATCCTATTTAGTTTACGATGTTTAAGCGAGATCAAGCAGTATTCATAACTGAGAAGTGCGGCGATTCGAATCGGTTATACACCCTGCAAGGGATCCCTGATCACACTCCACGCACGAGTTCCATGACAACCACACTGGCAACCTTTGGCAAGGAAGGCTAAACCCTGAACCAAGCTTACCCAGACCCGAGTTCTCACCCCCGTGCAGGACCCTCGTCGGGCCTGATCTCAACACGTGTTTCAGGCTACGACCCCGCCAACTTCTCACCCCAAGTGGGGTAAAACTCGATTCAAGAATTTAGGTCAACCGAGTTACTGGGCTTACCGGTCCCATTCAGTCGGCATGCGAATCAGTACGTTCAATACTTGATCCACGGTTAAACATGCCATAGATCCTTATTTCTTTCTTTGGAAGTGAGGACAGAATCAGAACTCCTCTTCTGTTCTGCACTCAATGGCCACCATACATGTCCTATGTTTCCTTGATTGAATGGAGTGTTGCTAGTATCTTGACTATTATTGCTTTTAAAGTAGTACACTTTTAGACAACTGGGTTGAATCTAAACTAGTTGAAAGGTGGCATAGATGTTTTTAAGTCAAGGAAGTTAAACGTGCATAAGATGGGTATTCAAATAACTCTTAGACTTAAGCATTCAAATGCAGCATCTAAATAATAACATAAGTTAAGTGAAATTAGTAGGCGTAGATGCTTCGGTGCTTGTCTTGCTCCGATTCGAAGGTGAAGCTTCAACTTGAAGTTTTTGTACAAGCTTTCTCTTGATCAACTTCCTTTCTCCTCTTCCAAATCCTCAGATAATGTCTCGACGAGCTTAACTTCGACGATGTCGACTTCAGGCTCTAAGCGTATAATATGCAGGATCAGTGTATGCAAAATGTTTTAGAAAATGGATCACAACTTTCCTTCTCGATAAAGTTGCAATCCAACCCTAATTACCCTTTCTAAGGCCTTAAAAGGTAGCTGGAGCATTAGTGAGGCCGAATGGCATAACCATGAATTCATACAGGCCTTGATGAGTTCTAAATGTTGTCTTGCTTACATCTGCTGGAGACATCCTAATCTGATGATAACCAAACCTTAAGTCCAACTTAGAGAACCAAGAAGACCCAGCAAGTTCATCTAGTAATTCCTCAACAATTGGCATTGGGTGTTTGTTCTTTACTATTTGAGCATTTAATTTTCGATAATCCACACAAAAATGCCACGATCCATCTTTCTTTCGAACTAATAGCACTGGAGAGGGATAAGGGCTAGCACTGGGCCGAATAATACCTTTGGAGATCATATCTTTTAATTGCTTCTCTATTTCATCCTTCTGATCAGGAGGGAATCTATAAGCCCTGGTGTGCACTGGGGTAGCACCAGGTAACATAGGAATAGTATTATCCCATTTTCGTGGAGGAGGCAAATCATTGGGATCACTGAAAACCACAGGATATCTTTGGATGACTTGCTGAATGACTGGTGGAAGGTGCTTTGTAGTGTGGTCAGGAGTGGAATCAATAGTAAGAACAGGATGGACATCAGAATGTGCAGTAGGTCTAAACACCTTTGTCAACTCAATTACATGTGTTACAGCCTGTCTGCGAAGAAGACCTTTGAGTTTATGGATCCCAATAGGTTTGCAGGAAATGGGAACATTATGAATGCCTCTTAACAATATTATCTTGCCCATATGTGCGAATCTCATTTTCTTCAATTTCCAATGGATCCACATAGGACTGTGGTCCTCCAACCAATCAGCACCTAAAATGAGATCAAAACTTCCCAAATCAAGAACTCTGACATCTTGGGTGAATGAATGTCCCTGTGTCCACCACTGGAAATCTGGAACCATGCTAGTACACTGCACTTTGGCTCCATCAGCAACTGAAAAATGCTCAGCAGGAATGGACTGGGAATTACAGTGTAAATGAGCTGCCATCTGAGTACTGAGAAAAGAGTATATGCTACCTGAGTCGACCAATATGAGAATTTCCTGTTTGCCTACCAAACCCTTAAATTGCATTGTTCTTCTTTTCTGCGGAGTAGCTGTCACAGCCATCAAGGAATCCTCAGCTGGAGAACCTAGCTCAGTGTCATCAGAGATATCAGAATCTGAATAATCAAGGACTTCTAACAATTCCTCGATGATATGTAATGGAACCTGGGCAGGACATTTGTGTTGCTTGTTCCAAGGTTCACCACACTTGAAACATAAACCCTTTTGTTTGCGGTATGCCATTAAGAATTCCAGCTTATCTGGTTGCTTGGCCTCAGTTGGTTTCTTGCTGTCAAATTTGGGTTTCTGTTTACCAGTATGAGAAACTGTCTTGGTCACCTGTTTGGTGAATTCAGGTATAGAAGAGCAAGTAAGCCCGGTCTTGTGCTGATTCAACAATTCTTCTTCCTGTAGAAGAGCAAGAGTACTAGCAGTATCCACATTGGAAGGACGATGAAGAGCAATAGGAATGCGAATCTCATCCTTAAGACCGCTGAGAAAACGTGTGACAAAGTATATGTCGTCATAAGAAGGGTTGTAAAGTAAGATGGTGTGAGACAACTGCTCGAAAGTATCATAATATTCAGCAACCGAGCCAGTCTGTATCAGATTATCCAGATGCCGGAGAGAGATCTGATACTGATCCTTATCAAAACGTGCACAAACAGCTTGACACAACTTATCCCAACTAGTGATTCGGCCACGCAACTCAAGAGTTTGGAGCCAGAGAAATTGAGAGCCGCGAAATGAGTTTTCAAATTGCCGCTAACACAGAGCAGCTCAAAGTATGTCTCGCACTTATCTACCCAGAGCCTAGGGTTCTCGCCGGTGAACTTGGGAAATTCCATTTTAGGGAGATGAGGCAAGCGAGAAGAACCAGTGCGAGAATCAAGCGACAATTCAAGGGAGGGTTGAGTGGACATACTCGTGACCGGGTGAGGCTGACGGGATCCGAGAATCCCACCGCCAGCATCCCGGTGATTCATGTCGGTGTGGTGCCCGCTGGGCCGCTCCCAGGAAGACGCAGGTGGGTGCGCCTCCTACTGTGGAGCCGTGTTGAGGTCAAACGGGTTGATCCACCGAGACGGGGGCTGGGGAGGAGTCGTCGCAGGACGTTGGATGTGGTGACGAGGCTCTCGAATTTGGAGGCCTTGCACGACGCTAGAGCGGCCGCGGATGCGTTTCCGCCAAACTAGAACCTAAGCGGCGCGAGGAAAAGTGGCCGACGGCGCTGGAGAAGCTAACCGTCGCTATGCGGTGGCCGCCGCCGACTGGGAGTTGGTGGGCGGAGCGTGGACGCCGAGGTCGGGGTGAACGCGGCGGAGCGACCAAGCACACCAGTGAGGTGCCGAGGTCAGGGCGGAAGTGCGAGTCCGAAAAAACAAAATTTAGGCAAAACACAGCGGAATCGAGGATACAAAGCTCTGGATACCAAATGTTATGAGACAGCTAGGAATCGATCCGGATAGAGGAAAAAGAAGAAGAAGATTCAGAAGAATGGAAGAACAGAGCAACCAAGAACAGGGTAAATTCTAATCGATGTCCTGTGCGCCTCCTTTGGGCGGCTTAAATCCTTCCCGATCACATGCCGACCGGGTGACACAGGAACTCTCTTAGTTCTGGGCCGAGCCCACGTACTGGAGGCCCATTAGCCACGCTTGAGCAGCCCAGTATGCTTGGTCCTGACACACGACAATGCCCAGATACTAGCCCACTATTTCCTGAGGCCAGAACCTATTGGGGCCGAACTCCCAATATGCGGCTTGGTTATGGCGGCAGCGCATATTCCCGTTGGTCTAGGCCGGCTCATCAACCCCAAACCATCCATGTGTACAAGTGATGTGGTGTGTGGTACTGGATCGAGCTAGGATGGCCGGGAAAGGCACTCTCACCGGCGGCTTGGCTCTTCCTGCTCGGCGACAGTCAGAGGAAGAAGACGACCGTGAATTGGTTGCTGCAAGGGATGGCTATGGCTCGGGTCTGCTCGAACAGGACTGTGGTGTCGTAGTGCAGCTGTGGTTGAGAGGAATCGAACTGGGCTGGCTCACGGCGTCAGAATCGGCGACGAGATGAA